>NC_090751.1:68415769-68423269 GCF_036898095.1 Palaemon carinicauda
TTTTGAAGTTCTACCGTTTCAACTACCCGATAAGGAAGATCATTCCACAATTTGGTCACAGCTGGAATAAAACTTCTAGAATACTGTTTGGTATTGAGCCTCATGAGGGAGAAGGCCTGACTATCAGAATTAACTGCATACCTAGTATTACGAATAGGAATGAGCTGTCCGGGAAAATCTGAATATAAAGGATGATCAGAATTATGAAAAATCTTATGCAACATGCATAATGAACTAATTGAACGATGGTGTCAGAGATTAATATCTAGATCAGCAATAAGAAATTTAATACACCGTAAGTTCCTGTTCAAAAAAATTAAGAGGAGAATCGGAAGCTGAAGACAAGACAGGAGAACAATATTCGAAACAAGGTAGAATGAAATAATTAAAATCTTGAAAGAATTTTAAAAGAGTCACACATAGTTAAAGAAACATTATCAATGCAGAGATCTGGATGTTGAGGAGTCACTGTCCTTGAATTACTTGCAACCATACTTTGAGTTTTGTTAGGATTCAGCTTCATGCCCCATAATTTGCACCATGCACTAATCTCTATTAACGGATTCAGCAATCCCAGATCTACATTCAGGAGATAGAATTGATGCAAATAGAGTAGCATCATCTGCATATGCAACAAGATTGTTTTCTAGGCCAAACGCTTTGCAATCTATTACTTAAAAATTCAATAATGATGCCAAGAAATGATCCACCCACTTCCAACTTTTGAGTTTAAAAACAAGGGCCTCCTGATTAACACGGTCAAAGGTAGCACTAAAATCAAGCCCAATCATGCGAACTTCCTGACCACACCACAATCAAGGGATTTCTGTACAGCATTGGAGATTGTAAGAAGGGCATCACATGCTCCAAGGCCTTTACAAAAACCAAATTGCAAACTAGGGAACAGATGATTAACTTCAACAAACCTGTTAAGACGTTTTGCCAAAAGAATTTCAAAAACTTTTACATAGTGGAGTAACATTACCCATTCTCCAATAAGTGCTAAAAGCTCATCTTCTTGATAAATTGCGCAAAATAACAAATAACTTTGGAGCTAAGAAATCTGCAGTCGATAAAAAACAAATACCATTTGAGTCTATACCTCCCTTAGCATGAAGGTCCATCAAACAGAGCGTTAATTTCACGAGATCGAAAATCTAAACTACTTAGTTTACCCTCTGGAAAACAAGAATGAGGAAGATAATGTTTCTCATTACTCTGTTTACTGTCAAACACACCAGCCAAAAGGGTTGCCTTTTCTTTTGGACAAAGTGACAGAGCCATTTGGTTTAAGTAAAGGAGGAACCATTGCGTCTACACCAAATAGTGCAGATTTAAGGGTAGTCCACCACTTATGTTCCTGTGTTGTACCA
This sequence comes from Palaemon carinicauda, assembly GCF_036898095.1. Taxonomy (NCBI): domain Eukaryota; kingdom Metazoa; phylum Arthropoda; class Malacostraca; order Decapoda; family Palaemonidae; genus Palaemon; species Palaemon carinicauda. The sequence continues at coordinate 68,417,143 of NC_090751.1, forward strand.
GAGAGGTTTCTTTTATGGTTAAATTGTATTCCTTTTCAGTTGAAGCATAAACTCTCTGAGCAAAAGCTCTAAGATGAGTATAGTAGTTTTATATCTCTATGAATTGCTTGTATCTTTCATGGATGAAGTAGTGCAATAGGGTTGAGAAAGATCATTGGATTTTCATGCAAAGTTCTGTTACGAAAATATATCGAGAATGGCATATGGAATGACGGATGTTTGGCGATGAAACAGCAGCTGATGAGGGAAAATGTAGAAAATAATTGTACACATATGATATTTCATCCCTAACGCTTGAAATTTTATTTTATTTTTTTTTTCTTTCAAAATAAGCCACGAATATATTTTGATATCGAATTCACTCATCCACGGGATCTCAGATCCATAGGCAAATTTTTTATATAATAAGTACTTTTGCCCAGCCAAGGGTTCGAACCATAGCTCTGAATAGAAATAAAAACAAACAATAACAATACCATTCTGCCATATATATATATATATATATATATATATATATATATATATATATATATATATATATATATATATATATATATATATATATGTATGTATATATGTATATATATAAAAGCACAACCAAAACGCTTGGGTCTTGCAATGATTAAACAGAAAGATTTCTCCATCATTAAAGGTTATAACCTTTCCTCGATGAAGTGCAACACCACTGACCTTATTCGAGTCCGCACCAGCCACACAATGCTTAGAATCATCAATAAGAAGAAGTTAGTTGGGATATATACAAGACACGATTACATCGTATATATATATATATATATATATATATATATATATATATATATATATATATATATATATATATATATATATATATATATATATATATATATATTGCTAAATGAAGCTTCTTATTCTTTAATGGTGAGAATCGGGCTACATCTTATTTTCATACAAATAATCCAATGTTACATGAAACGACTAGAAATAATGTCCTTCATAACACTCCTGTGTTAATTCAATCTTGAATAGGTAAAAAACATATACAGTCTTATGGCTATTTCAACACCATGATGCTTTGACGCCATTACGGTTGTGTTCTACAACAAAACAGAATTTAATTTCTTCTACTTTTTGTTTATATCCAAATTCATTAAGACAACTTTATTAAGTTGATTATTCTTATTTTCTATTTTTGGAAGAATCTTTTGATCATGGTAATTGATAGATCATCATTTTATTTATGTGTATATATATATATATATATATATATATATATATATATATATATATATATATATATATATATACATATATATATATATATATATATATATATATATATATATATATATATATATATATATATATATATATATATATATATCATCACATCCATATACCAAGGCACTTCCCCCAGTTTTGGGGGGTAGCCGACATCAAACAAATGAAACAAAAAAGGGGAACTCTCCTCTCTACGTTCCTCCCAGCCTGACAAGGGACTCAACCGAGTTCGGCTGGTACTGCTAGGGTGCCACAGCCCACCCTCCCCCGTTATCCACCACAGATGAAGCTTCATAACGCAGAATCCCCTACTGCTGCTACCTTCGCGGTCATCTAAGGCACTGGAGGAAGCAGCAGGGCCTACTGGAACTGCGTCACAATCGCTCGCCATTCATTCCTATTTCTAGCACGCTCTCTTGCCTCTCATATCTATCCTCCTGTCACCCAGAGCTTTCTTCACTCCATCCATCCACCCAAACCTTGGCCTTCCTCTTTTACGTCTCCCATCAACTCTTGCATTCATCACCTTCTTTAGCAGACAGCCATTTTCCATTCTCTCAACATGGCCAAACCACCTCAACACATTCATATCCACTTTAGCTGCTAACTCATTTCTACAACCCGTTCTCACCCTCACTACTTCGTTCCTAACCCTATCTACTCGAGATACACCAGCCATACTCCTTAGACACTTCATCTCAAACACATTCAATTTCTGTCTCTCCATCACTTTTATTCCCCGCAACTCCGATCCTTACATCACAGTTGGTACAATCACTTTCTCATACAGAACTCTCTTTACATTCATACCCAACCCTCTATTTTTTACTACTCCCTTAACTGCCCCCAACACTTTGCATCCTTCAATCACTTTCTGACGTACATCTGCTTCCACTCCACCATTTGCTGCAACAACAGACCCCAAGTACTTAAACTGATCCACTTCCTCAAGTAACTCTCCATTCAACATGACATTCAACCTCACACCACCTTCCCTTCTCGTACATCTCATAACATTATTCTTACCTACATTAACTCTCAACTTCCTTCTCTCACACACCCTTCCAAGTTCTGTCACTAATCGGCCAATCTTCTCTTCCGCGTCTGTAACCAGTACAGTATCATCCGCAAACAACAACTGATTTACCTCCCATTCATGGTCATTCTCATCTACCAGTTTCAATCCTCGTCCAAGCACTCGAGCATTCACCTCTCTCACCACTCCATCAACAAACAAGTTAAACAACCACAGCGACATCACACATCCCTGTCTCAGCCCCACTCTCACCGGAAACCAATCGCTCACTTCATTTCCTATCCTAACATATGCTTTACTACCTTTGTAGAAACTTTTCACTGCTTGCAACAACCTTCCACCAACTCCATATAATGTCATCACATTCCACATTGCTTCCCCATCAAATCTATCATACGCTTTCTCCAGATCCATAAACGTAACATACACCGCCTTACCTTTTGCTAAATATTTCTCACATATCTGCCTAACTGTAAAAATCTGATTCATACAACCCCTACCTCTTCTTAAACCACCCTGTATTTCCAAGATTGTATTCTCAGTTTTATCCTTAATCCTATCAATCAGTACTCTACCATACACTTTTCCAACTGCACTCAACAAACTAATACCCCCTTGAATTACAACACTCATGCACATCTCCCTTACCCTTATATAGAGGTACAATACACGCACAAACCCAATCTACTGGTACCATTGACAACACAAAACACATAGTAAACAATCTCACCAACCATTCAAGTACAGTCATACCCCCTTCCTTCAATATCTCAGCTCTAACACCATCCATACCAGATGCTTTTCCTACTCTCGTTTCATCTAGTGCTCTCCTCACTTCCTCTCTTGTAATCTCTCTATCATTCTTATCTCCCATCACCAGCACCTCAACACCTGCAACAGCAATTATATCTGCCTCCCTATTATTCTCAACATTCAGTAAACTTTCATAATATTCTGCCCACCTTTTCCTTGCCTCCTCTCCTTTTAACAACCTTCCATTTCAATCTTTCACTGTCTCTTCAATTCTTGAGCCAGCCTTCATTACTCTCTTCACTTCTTTCCAAAACTTCTTCTTATTCTCTTCATGTGAACGACCCAATCCCTGACCCCCCCCCCCCCCTCAGGTCAGCTGCCCTCTTTGCCTCACTTACCTTGCACTTTACTTCCATATTTTTCTCTTTATATTTTTCATACTTCTTTACACTATTACTCTGCAGCCATTCTTCAAAAGCCCTCTTTTTCTCTTCTACTTATACCTTCACTCCTCCATTCCACCATTCACTGCCCTTCCTCATGCTGCTTCCAACAGACTTCTTGCCACACACATCACTTGCAATCCCAACAAAATTTTCTTTTACTAACTTCCACTCCTCTAAATTACCAGTTTCTCTTACTTTCACTTCGTCATATGCCATTTTTAACCTTTCTTGATATTTACTATTTACCACTGGTTTTATTAGCTTTTCAATCCTCACTAGCTCCCTTTTACATCCACCTACTTTATTCCCCCACTCTTTTGTTACAACTAATTTGCCTTCCACCAAAAAATGATCAGACATACCGTTAGCCATACCCCTTAATACGTGCACGTCTTTCAATCTTCCAAACATTCTTTTAGTTATCAACACATACATAATCCATTAATGCCCTTTCTACCACTCTTCTATTTGTCATTCTTACCCATGTATACTTGTTTTTATCTTTCTTTTTGAAAAAGCTAGAACTTAACACCATCTCTTGCTCAACACACATATCTACCAGTCTCTCACCACTCTCATTTTCACCTGGTACTCCTTACTTCCCAATGACACCTTCTACCTCTCCAGCGCCCACTCTAGCATTTAAGTCACCCTTGACAACTACTTCATTCCTTCTACCTAGTCCTTCGACACACCTGATTAATTCATTCCAGAACTCATTCCGCTCTTCTTCACTTTTCTCACAACCTAGCCCATACGCACTGACAAAAGCCCAACATTCCCTACCCAACCTAACCCTTACCCACATTAACCTAGATGATATCTCCTTCCATTCCACTACTTTACCTGTCATCCATTCACTCAGCAATAAAGCCACACCCTCTCTTGCTCTTCTCCTTTCAATCCCAGACACTCTACCAGACATTTCACCAAACATCACTTCACCCTTCCCTTATATATATATATATATATATATTACGACTAGCGAATTATGTAAATTCCCGAGGTGCCAAAACTCACCTGTTTTATATTACATAATCTTACAAGAGAAATACCTCCGACCTCTGAGAATAATCTGTAACTCACAGACAATAATATTTATGAACACTGAATATCTACAAGGTCTCTTTACTTTACACTTAAAAGAAAAGTGGGTGATTACTTTACTTTTAACAGGAACTATTCCTAAATCAACCTTTTACTTTGGTTCTTAGTAAGGGGATACGAGCAAAGCACTAAGAAAAGTATTGGTGATCGAAATACTACACACTTTACAAAAATAAATATATTCTATAAAAAATAACAAATTCCAAAAAATTAATACCAAAATTAATCACTCGAAATATTAAATCGGAATTAGACCTTACACTAAGACAAAAAAATTATACTCTATAAAAAATATATGATTACTTGTTTCACTAGTAAATCAGAATTACAATTACATATACATAACTGATGCTCTCGCGTCCTTTGGCTCATACAAGATTACCGAACGGTTAAGCAAAAAGAAATACATTTCACTGTTTAACCAGAATGTCACAGGGCCAGTTACAAAAATCTATACTATAGAATGTACTTACATTAACACACTACACTTTTAACAGAGACACACAATAATATCGCCAATGTTTGAATAATACTATACACGGTATATGTTGGAGAGAAATCACTTTTCACGTATGAGAAGCATTATGTAGTGGCAGGAGAGAGGGCTGGCAGATGTTGGCTCTTTTAAAGGGATAGGCTGGATCCCTCTGTCTCCTATGCATTGCTAGGTCCTATATGTATTAGCTTAATTCACTCTAGAAATTTTTAAAATCATTCTTGTAGCATGGGGGCATAGCTCTAGCGGCGTAAGGTTGCCAACTTAGCAATTTGAGGAAGTGGTACTACTATCGCTTCCAAGGGAACTCTCTCAGCTAATCTGCCCACCTCCTCTCGTAACATTAAAAAAAAAGAATGATTTTTAGTCTAGAATTTTCATGCCTCTTCAGAGATCGTGGAAACATGATGCAATCCTTTTTGTGTGCGTCATACAGCATACCTTTCATCAAGATACATAAGACTTCGTAACGAAACTACAAGAAATGAAAATTTAATTCTTTAAAATTACATAAATTCACATATATGGAACTGAATGAAAATACAATTAAATAAATGACGACAGTGTTATGTACTTTACATACATTATTTAATCCTACGTGAGTGGAACTCACCTTATGAGCTGGCTGTACATCTCTTAAATACACAAATAAAATATGTGAATAAAATATTCTACTTTCATGAAGACCAGTTTCGTAAAGAAAGAAAAAAAAAATATATACATACATGTATATATGTGTGTGTGTATGTATATCATATGTGTGTGTCTGTATAAGCATTGGATGGAGAGCATTTGATAAACAAAGTTAGATTATGAAATGTTAATTGTCACTTTCTCTAAAAAGAAAATTATTCAATTTGATGGTCTTACCAGTATAATCTTATGCATCAGAAATTTTGAGCCTTACCAAAGCCTTCAAACATAAGTTTGTCACAACTCAAATAGCTATTGAAAGAGTAATGATAGGAAAAACACTAAGATATGGAAACAAGAATGATGAGAATAACACTATGAGACATGAAAAGAGCA
>NC_090751.1:68428269-68438269 GCF_036898095.1 Palaemon carinicauda
ATCGGGATGTTGTTATTGCATTATGCGTATTGACCTTATAAATTCGATTGTAAGGAGAAAATTGTTTCAAATAAATAAAGAATATCTCTAAAATAGCGTAAAATTGCGTCAGCTGCTTTGGTTTATGTTTTTCCAGACCCCCCCCCCCACTTTTTTTTTAAACTTAATGGATCCGTGCTTGAGTGACACTTCTGTATACAATTAAAAAGATAAATTTTCTGTAAATATGAGATGCGTCTCTCAAAAGGAAGACATGACAATAGAAGGTTTTCCTCACCTGTCCTACGTGAAATGTACGTATATTAATTATAAATATAAAGAAAAAAATAGATAATTGTTCATCAGAGAGAGAGAGAGAGAGAGAGAGAGAGAGAGAGAGAGAGAGAGGAGAGAGAGAGAGAGAGAGAGAGAGAGAGAGAGAGAGAGAGCACATTTTGCTATGACGGGAATTTGATGCCTCAAGTACATAACCATATATCGAGAAACTCACGTGACGTAGTTTCTTGGATTTGGCTTGGAGCATTACTTTCCGCGTTGAGCATTGTAACGGACACGAGGGATCTCGAATTCGGGAAATACTTTCTTCCAAAGTTTGACTCAAAATGTCTCTCAAATACTCATTATATTTCCTATTTCTACTACACCATTTTATCAACAGTTACTGTTCCCCACCTTACTGTCCAATCTCTTTTTACCTTTTCACTATCTAGATATTGTGGGAAGGGATGTCATGCTGGGATTGGAGTATTTTTTTTTTCTTTTTAAATCTGTCGTGGGAGCTGTGGGGGTCTTCCCGGCTACCCAATAAGTTTACACTAAAGTGTCAAGATTCCTATATTTGCACGTGGAACTATTCTCCTACAGAAATATGGCTCTCGGATTCCATGGTGGACAGATATTTTGGAGATAGGACTCCTGGCATTCTGTCCGGTTTGGCTGCCACTATGATTAAAGTGGGGATGATTGTATTCTTGAAATGCTTCCAGTCCCACCAAACAGGTTTGGCTTACACTTGAGCCACTCAAATGCTAGTACCATTCTTTTTGTGTAGGGTAGGGAGTGGACATTTAGAAGTTCTCACAGATGACAACAGTAGAGGAATTTATTCCAAGAAAGGCTAATGGCATATCTTTTAGGGTGTTAAACAGTCTTGAGATTTTTGCAATTGTCTTCTTTATATTTTATTATTGCTCCACTCTCAAAGAAAGGATTAATACTAATACATTTTTATTACGTCTGGACTCTCTGATTAGCCGTCAACACTGTTGACAATCCCTGCCAATTTGACTGAGGCACCAAAAAGAGCCATTCTTCCAATATTCAGAATAGCAAAGCTATGTTAAGTTATTTGAAAGTATTTCATATATGTCAGATAATTATAAACAGTCATTATGAAGCTTTATGGGTGACTTAAACATTATGGTAAAATAAATGAAATAAGGATGAACATCAAAGAGAAAGATAGCTAATGAAAATTATGGATCTGCTTTAGTAATGATAATTGATTGAATGATTTAGGTTTTCTGACATCCTGACATCTAAGGTCATTGATGCCAATTAGCAATGATGAGGAAGCTTTTAATGTCAGCTATGATGTTTCGGAAATAAATATTTGTTATAATCAGATTACCAGAACAGTGTGTAATACAGCTGGAAACCTGGATATACATCGCCAGATATAAGATTTTGTGTAATGACTTTTTCCTAATTTCAAAAGATTTTTTTTTTTTGTGATATTTGGCAACAACATTGGAATTCTTTGGATCAGAATAAGATGAAGAGGGCAGGTGCTACACCTTCATGGAAATATGATAATATGCCTAAAGGTGTGATACTGCCCTCTATCGACTAAGAATTGGGCACATTCGTTTAAGTCACAAGTTCTTGATAACTGGCAGGTACCAAACACTCTGTGAAGATTTCTTGGTTCCCTTGACTATTATGAATTTACTGATTGATTCTCCCAGCATCGGGGATATATGAGAACTTGTAGGAAAAAATATTATTCCTCCAAATATGCGAACAATTTCTCTATAGAGATTGTGGTTGGGATGGGAGATTCATGCTCACTGTGATTCTTGCAGAAGTGTGTGATCAGTGACATTTTTAAGTTCATATCTGAGATGGCTTTCTTACTAATTCTTAGAATTACACACAATTTGAAATGTTTTATAACCCAGATATATATTCATGAATTTTTCTAAGTTTCTAACTCATAATCAACCTTACCCCAATCGACATCAATGACCAATGACTATTCAAATACTAAAGAACTAGACAAAAAAAAAAAAAAAAAAAAAAAAAAAAAAAAAAAAAAAAAAAAAAAAAAAAAAAGTGCTCCAGAAAAATGAATGAATACGATACTAATCTCGAGAATACTGAAACGCAACTACAATTTTTGATGTTAGACATGTATTACATACCTGTCTGAGGCAAAATTGTAGAATATAAAACCATGATTAAGGATAGATAATGGCTTGAGCGACTAGGCAAGTTCTTACATATGGTAAACAGAGGTCAGGTCTATTTTGTAGGTCTTGGGTAAGGTATACCGAGACCATGCAAACTTGCTGAAGGAATGTTTGTACTGGCTTGTCCCTTAGTCACGTATCTTAGTAAAAAACCTTTGTTTATCTTTTTATGCTTTAACAGATAATCTGTTGTACAGCAGTTCCTCTCAAATGTTTCAAGCAGAAATATCGAATATGGCAGGTATATGTAAACTCTCTCTAAAGAATGGAATAGTTCATACATCACGAAGATATTATTTTCATATAGATAGTATATTTTGCTCTGTGGGAACTGGTGCAATTGAATTTATGAATTGATGCAAGCATATATCTATAAGAATGTCTGTATTTCAGTGGATTAACTGATTTAACATTAGTATTTATAAGGTCAGAACACGAAAAAATTTAATTTAAAGTTTGATGTAATACAGTTCTTATGATCACACATAAATGTCAGCACCGTTATGGAATTTCGGGAGCCTTTTTTTTTTTATTTGCTTACTAGATGAAACATCAAAAGTCAGACTTCAAAGTTTTTCTTAAAAGCCTCTCTCTCTCTCTCTCTCTCTCTCTCTCTCTCTCTCTCTCTCTCTCTCTCTCTCTCTCTCTCTCTCTCTCAACATGCGAGCGTGCTCCCCATTGCAATGTTAAGTCACTAACTTTATAATCTATGAGTGTAGTGAAATGTTGATTATACTTCGCTTGCCTGGTGTCCGCTTTTATTCTTGTCACAGAATCTGTCGAGTGGTGGTACCAACATGGCTGCAGTTAACCATGGGGGCCAAGTGAAACTTGTTTTGTGAACCAGTCTACCAAAGTTCTCCATACTCACTCAGAGATCATTACTTTAAAATAAACTTGAATTGTTTTATGGGCTTTTTCCATACACGTTAGCATTTCGTGAAGAATATTGGGGTTGATTCCTGTGATCCTAAACACTTTCTAAACACAGGGTGGTACGTCAAGTATGTTATTTATCTTGAATGCAAATTAAACAGTTAAGTTGATAGCTTGATATTTGCATTAATCGCCCAATATGTACCCTCTTTACATATAAAACACTTTAAATTATCTTTAAAAATTATAGATGTAATTTTTGTAACTATATATTTCCTGTATTCAATAAAAATATTTGAACACCACATTCTAACTTGCATTCTTCAGCAATGTGTCAGAATTCACCTGATATAGCGAGGCATCGTTGAAGTGTACATGCGCGTGTGTGTTTGTGTTTACTCAATTTTCCTCTCACCTGAAGAGAGCGAGGGAGGAATAGAGGGACCTCCACCAAAAGTACGAGTTGCCAGATATCAATTTCTTATATCGATGTCTTATCCCCCCCCCCCCCCCCTTGGGTACTGTTGTCGTTAGAATTTATTTGTTTATTGTTTTATGGGTGTTGTCAGTTGTTTTCATGGAGAATTCTTTACACCGTTTTCTCCGGTCTTTCCACTATTACTTCCGTACGCAAATTTTGACAGCGTCCATCGAATGCATCGAGGATCAAGAGAGAGAGAGAGAGAGAGAGATGTCTCATGAGTAGTTTGTACGTGACAGCAACCCCCGTCTCTCAACTGAGGGTCAAGGTCGGTTCCGTTAGTTTGACCCAGTTCTGCCTTTGGATGGAGTTCATGGTGGGTCCGTTTGGACTGGCTTCTCGTTTTCGCTTCTGTTTCTCATTATTAAAATAACACACACACACACACACACACACACACACACACATATATATATATATATATATATATATTATATATATATATATATATATATATATATATATATATATATATATATATATGATAAATTTTGCACATTTAGACGTGTTTTTCATATTCAAATAAGCCATATATATTTTTGATACATTAATCTCTGGATTCTCTTAACGACCTCGGGATATATATATATATATATATATATATATATATATATATATATATATATATATATATATATATATATATATATATATGTGTGTGTGTGTGTGTGTGTGTGTGTGTGTGTGTGTGTGTGTGTGTGTGTGTGTATAATTATCCTATGATGAAAGAGTTCAGAGACTTCAAAATTGGGTAGATAATGGTAATTTTCATCCAATTTTTCGGATTACGATTTTTTGTCGTTTGGATGTTGTCAAGGGACTTGAGTTTGTAGTTCTAGTTTTTGTTCTTGTTAATAGTATTTCCTCTAGTCCTCCTGAATGTTGGGGTAATGATATTGATGCATCATTCAATCGTCGTTTCTGTTTATAAAAATCTTGATGTATATGTTTGTTGTCTCAGTTCTCATAAAAAAAAAAAAAAACATTACAAACTGTGTCCTCCATGAAATTATATTAATCTTTGCTTTGGCGATGTAAATGCATCATGAACTCGAATATACTGTCTGTGTGTGATGCACTTAACTAATGCTGCATCAGCAGTAATGCGTATTCTGAGGCCCTGATCAGTGATCAGCGTGTGATTGTGCAGATCTTTTCCCTGCCAGCCCCGTCTCCAAGTGTTGTAAGCTAATCCAGCTCCACCCCATCTGCTCATTTGCTTAACCGCTTGTAATTGGCGTATTCACGCGAGTTCGTATCGTAAGGCCACAGTGGAAGGAAGGAACCCAAGTTGCCCAACCAACAAACAGTTAACTGGGTGTGACTGTGACTGTGACGGCGTCATCCCGAATGTTGTTCACCTTTCCTTTCCCTCCATGACGTCTTGTCTTGATGCATTCGGCTGTGTTCGTGGTTCAAAGTCCTTACTTGGGTGGATTTATTGCGTCGTCTTCTCTTTGGGAACGTTTGTTCTATATCTCCATTTCTTTGATTCGTCTATGTACGCTCATTCACATTTACTACTTAATAGTGATTCTCAGCTCAGTGTTTTCTTGTTCATTTATTCGCTCTGAATCGTGGATTGCTATTCAATGTATATATCTCATCTTTCTGTATAGAACTTGAGAGTATGATAGGTAGGCAGTGCAGAGCACATTTGTTATTTTTCGATGAGACTGCACTTTTATTTTGTGCAGTAATACTTAGACTGGAGAGAGAGAGAGAGAGAGAGAGAGAGAGAGAGAGAGAGAGAGAGAGAGAGAGAGAGAGAGAGGAGGGGGGGGGGGGGGCGATGAGGAAGACGTGCGCTCATGGATGGGAGAGCTATCAAGTGCGTGAGTGAGTGTGTATGTGTGCATGTGTGTGTGTGTGTGAGTGTGTCTCTCCCCGACCCTCTCTCCAACCTACGTTTTCTTTGTTCGGTATTGAGATGTGGCCTTGAGTTTCCCTGCCATGATAGAAAGGTTATGGATGATGCACTTCTCTCGATGCAAACATATCAGGCGGTTTCTTCTTCTCGCCTTTTTCTTAGCCCGATCAGATGATGATGTGTCCAGATATTACGGGGGATAATGAAAGTATCTTGCAAACGGTTAAGGTTAAGAACGACTGCCTACAGAAAATGTGAATTGTCAAACTACAGAAACGAGGAAATAATGCTCTCTCTCTCTCTCTCTCTCTCTCTCTCCTCTCTCTCTCTCTCTCTCTCTCTCTCTCTCTCTCTCTCTCCTCTCGTCTCTCTCTCTCTCAGAGGATTTCACCCGTCCTGATATTTACATTCTTATTCTTACAGGTCTAATTTGCTGCAATCGTGTCCCGTTAAAATGTAAGGTTTTAGATATCCTTGAACTTCGAGAAAAGCCAGGGTTTTGTGTAACGTCTTTCTCTGAAGAATTATTTACTTGTAGTGAAATCGTCTTATTGAAAAGGAAGTTTGCCAGCGTTATTTTGTAAAAGTGGTTGACACGTGCGACGTGTGCAGAATTGCCTCTCTCAAATGTACTCCTACGGTATTTTTCCTCTAAGATACCCAAGTTCCCCAACTCTACTTATCCCTCCTCTGGGACCCCCCCCCCCCCCCCAGCAATCCCAGGCTTTCGATGTCTGTTTGTGCTTGTCTGCTTACCTCGGACATCCTCCTGCAGTTGGACTAGCAGGACTTTCCCCTTGTCAGCCATTATGTTGAAGGAAGTCTTGACCAGCCGCCCTAGCATTAGACGAGTAATAATTGGAGTCAAAATGGGTTTATGAAATATTATCAGCATTATGTGACAACGTAAATTTTATTAACGAAAGGGGAAGGCCACAGAGAGTATTTAGCATTTGTATTCCCATGAATCTAAAGTAGTTGAAATTCATTTTCCGACATGATTGATGTGCTTAATGAGGACTTCATCTGCTTATAAAATGATAACAGGATTCTTGCGTTGTTTAGAAAGCAGTAAAGTATTTTGAGGGAACACTTTACTTCTAGGCCATAAAGATATCAGAATATGAAAGTTGTTTAACGAGGCAGGAAGTTGCCTAATGTACAATGCCTACATTGATCGAAATCTCTTGTTGTTCCCTTTCGCTCATTCTTAAGATCGTAGGGCTCATCGATTTTACCTTAGAAAATAAAGTAACAATTCTACGGGCTTTCTACAGAAAATTCCATTAAGTTATATGTGGATATCGAAGGAATGCCGGACGCGGGTTCCCTTCAAGAAGTGTTGACAATTCACTGATTAGGATAACTATCAACATTTTACCATGTAAAGAGATTCGTGTTCGGTCATCAAGTTTATGTGAAACTCGGCCCTATTTTTAAACCCCAAGGCTGTTTGTTAGGTGCCTATTATATATATATATATATATATATATATATATATATATATATATATATATATATATATATATATATATATATATATATATATATATCATATCCTACGCCCATTGATGCGAAGGGCCTCAAAGAGTATTCATTGGCTAGATACATCAAAGGATAGCCAGTTCCTTGTGCGACGCAGTGCCTATCTAACTAAGGCAAGTAACCCCTGTCGGTCCATATTGATTCCAATAAGATCGTCCATATATATATATATATATATATATATATATATATATATATATATATATATATATATATATATATATATATATATATATATATATATATATATATATATATATATACATATATATATATATATATATATATATATATATATATATATATATATATATATATATATATATATAAAATCATCCTCTGCCGTAACTGGTCCACTGTAGAATAATTGCCCCAGACATGTCCCACTCGCGTCTGTTATAGTCTTTCTTTCTATGTCAGTCTATACCCGCAAATTCCCTTAGCTTGTCATACCATCGTCTTCTCTTTCTTCCTCTGCTTCTTTTACAATCTCTTGTGACCCATTCTGTTATTCTTAATTTCCATCTATCATCTGTTATTTTCATTGAATGTCCTGCTTATGTCCACTTCTTTTTCTTACGTGTTGATAGACTATCATCTCTCTAATTTACTCTCGTGTCCATGTTGCTCTTTTTCTGTTGTCTCTCAGTGGTAGTCTTTCCACTGCTCTTTGAGTTGTAACATATGTGTGAATGAGGACATTTCATATGACCATGTGGTGACATTAGAAATTTACTTTCACAGGCACACACCCGCGCTTGTATATATATATATATATATATATATATATATATATATATATATATATATATATATATATATATATATATATATATATATATATATATATATATATATATATATTACCTCTAGAATTCATTTGAATCTGAGATACAGTAAGGTAAGAGTAAATTTATATTGGATAAAGTGAATTGTTTCATAAAAAAGAAAATGAATGATCTTGTCATCACAAGCGCCCATCCACTTAATTTTGGTTCATGATTACAGACGTATTTGCATAATCTTGACATGTACAGTAGATACAGTATGTTTGCATTTGATAGCGACAAACCGACAAGGGAGAAACAAACTCGAACACTGCGCACAGAGCGTACAGTACAGTATACCAGTAGTAGCAGGTAGTAAGTTGTAGGCTTGGTGGCCGTGGCCCGTCCCGTCCCGGGGAGAGCGCAGCTGGTTGGTGGGTGTGGAATGGAAGGGATCGGGAGTGCTGTTTGTTATCCACGGGCCCGGAGGGATGGGAGAGGAATAGGAAAGGGAGTGTGGGGTGGGGGGAGGGTTTGAAACCCCCAAGGGCAGCCATAGCATTAGCTGTAGCGGCGTGGCCATGACGAGCCGACCTGGGGAGGAAGTATTTCTTTGTTACTCTGTGAGGTTTATTCCCTCATTGGCATACAGCAGCCCACCGCGTGGCGCCGCTGTCATTTCCCTTCTCTCCCAATAGCGGTTTTCTTATTCCCGCCCCATATCTCTCTCGCCTGTCATATATAGAGTATTGTAATGTCATCATCTTGTGATGTAGAAATATACTTCAACGATTGTAACTATACGCAAGGAATGAGACAAACAAACAAACGGTGTTTTGAACTCTCGAAAGACAATGGGGAAATACGCCAGAGGAAAAGTAACTGACCCTTGTTATGGTATTCGCAGTACTGTTGTTCTCAGTAAGTTTCGTTCCCTTACGGTATATGCAGAATAGAAATTATGTTTCAATACATTTAGTATTTTTATGTTGTTTTAAATTGAATCAATTTAGATATTTGCTTCAATGGCTTTGGAGCAATACTCTCTCTCTCTTCTCTCTCTCCTCTCTCTCTCTCTCTCTCTCTCTCCTCTCTCTCTCTCTCTCTCTAAAGAAGTTATCAACCTTAAAAGTTAATTGAATAAAATACAACAGTAACTGATCCCGTGAACAAGATGATAATTTTAATATTATTCTTTTTTTTGTAAATTCACCAACATATAATCCCCAAAACAATACTGAGAACTACTATATAAACTAAAGGTAATATTAATCATTATGATGGTGATATTAATCCCGTTGTATATATATATATATATATATATATATATATATATATATATATATATATATATATATATTTTAATTTATCAATTCAGAGGGTCACTTAACCCTATAAGCTATTTATGATAATTGCTATATTATTCCTGTTCAACAAATTAACATATTACATATGATCAGGGAGGGCTAGGCAATGGTTACTGATAACTTAGCAGGCAAACCTATTGTTAGCCTACGACACGGGTTCATACCCTCCAATTTCTAAACATATTCAGATCTTGATATTAGCTCTTATCCCCAAGCTCTTCCGTCTTCCGGTTATGACGTTGTGAATTAGAACCACCGATGAGTATCCGTTAAGGAAACAGACTTCTAATCAAAGTCTAAATATGTTTAGACCATTCTTCCAATACAGTAAATTTATTTTTGTAGACTCCTAGAAGACATATCTCCGCTTTACTGTTCTGTACACTGCCAACCCTTATTTCTACGGACAGGATCATTGTGTTATTTGGACTATGGACAGGCGTATATTATCTTAATTAGGTATCGCGGGTAATTGTGTGGTTCAGCCTTAATTGATTGATTATGAGTTGTCTGGCATCTTGACATTGTGTGGTTCAACCTTATCTTATGTAAGTCGTCTATTTATGCTTAAACACAGAGTTGATCATAAAAAGTACCTTGATTTAAAAAATGAGACATGCGGT
>NC_090751.1:68443269-68455769 GCF_036898095.1 Palaemon carinicauda
GATTGTGTCTATGAATATTTTGGGTTTTTACTTTGTTTATTGTTTTGGATAGTTCTGCTAATTCTATTTCACCTCTTTGATTTTATCCTCATTTCCAATATTTTCTGTAAGAGGTTTTTTGGTATTTTCAGATAGTTTACTTGATCTTGTTTAGAAACTTTTCTACCTATCTATTGTGCAGATTCTAATACAAATTTTCTTAAATTACTGTCCATTTCTTCTTTACTTGCTTCCATTTTATCGTGTAGCTGGGAGTAGACTACCTACTGTATTTAGTATTGGTAAACTAAACCTATCCAATTTTTTCTCTCATTACAGGAATGTTTACTTTCTCTCTTAAAATTGATTTTTCTCTCCCTTTCCTTAGATCTAAACAGATTTTGCTTCTTAACATTCTATGAGTGGTTGACTTCAACTTGCTTACCATTGTTATGTCTTCAACTAAATGGAATTTTCACTGAGAATAAAATCTATTACATTTTTTGTTTCTCCATTTGGGTTTTTCCATGTCAATTTTCTATGTTCCTTTTTATAAAAGAAGGTGATCATTATTTTAAGATTTTTTTTTTTTTTTTTTTTTTTTTTTGGTAAATTCTACAAGTATGTCTCCTCTGTCATTCCTTGTGCCTACTCCAAATTTACCTACTGCTGATTCTCCTCTTATATTTTGACCTACGGCATTGAAATCTCCCCAAAAAAATTTATATTGAGTCATGTTTTTTCACAGATATCGCCAGATCTTCGTAAAATGTTTCTATTTCTCCTTTTGTATGGGATATTTTTGGTACATACGTTTGAACGATCTTCATTTTATACTTCTTATTTAGTTTGATAATTAATCCTGCAATTCTGTCACTAGTACTACAAAATTCTTCTATGTTACCTGCAAGATTTTTATTGATAAGAAAACCCACGCCATTTTCTTTGTTCTTTTAATGTCCTCTGAAGCGAAAGATATGTCTCTCTTATAATTCTAAATAACATTCCCCAGTTCTAATTTCACTCAATTCTATTATATCCCAATATATTTCCTTCAGGTCTTCTAGTAACACAGCAAGATCCTCTTCCCTAGACAGGATCCTGAGGTTGTATGTTGCAAGGTTCAGTTCGCCACCTTGGGCAGAATTGTTCCACTGCCACTGGTGACTGTGGGCCGAGACGGGGTTGTGATATACGTATCTGGGTTTTTATGCCAGTTTTTATCACAACGCTAGCCGGTGCGGATTGGTGATGGTTGGAGATTTTCGTCTGATTGCTCACAACAAACCAACCTAGTATTGGTGCCCTGACTAGTATAGCTTTGCTGATCATTGCAATGCACATACCCTTTCACCTCGATAAGGTATCCCCACTCAGAAAGGATATATATATATATATATATATATATATATATATATATATATATATATATATATATGATATTTATACATATATATATATATATATATATATATATATATATATATATATCTAATCCGAGATAGTGGAAGGCCATGTTACAGAGGCTATGGCACTGCTCAAGACTAGAGAACAGAGGCTATGGCTCTACTCAAGACTAGAGAACAATGGTTTTATTTTAGGAAGTCCTTCTAGAAGAACTGCTTACCATAGTTAAAAAGCCTATTCTACCCATACCAAAACGAAAGTAGCCACTGAACCATTACATTACAATAGTTAACCCCTGAGCTAAGAAGAATTGTTTGGTATTCTCAGTGGTGTCAGGAGTATAAGGACAGAGGAGAATTTCGAAAGAATAGGCCAGACTACTCGTATATGTGTAGGCAAAGACCAAATGAGCCGTAACCAGAGAGAGAGGGATCCTATGTAGTACTCTCTGGCCAGTCAAAGGACCCAATAACTCTCTAGCGGTAGTATCAACGGGTGGCTGGTGCCCTGACCAAGCTACTACCTAGAAATGTGTGTGTATACGTATGTAAGAATTATATATATATATATATATATATATATATATATATATATATATATATATATATATATATATATATATATGTGTGTGTGTGTGTGTGTGTGTGTGTGTGTGCGTGTGTTTATGTGCGTAGGCATATGAAAAAGAGAAAGGACCCCACAACAATTTTATTCAAATACTTTATATAAACATTCCAACAATGGATGTAACTAAATAACCCATTTTTTTTTCTTTTTAACTAAGCGGCACAATAAACGATAAACTCTTTGCGGCATCACCTGTCTTGTATTTGGAAGCGCCCACATGAGATTAAAACACACGCTGCATTCCTTTTTATTAAGGACGCTGAATACAAATAGGACATGTATTTCTCATCTTTCTCTCCCCGCGGGAGTTCCTTTGATATTAGATATTCTTCAGTTTACCCAGGGATGTTAGCATATAACGTCTTGAGTATTAGAATAAAATTACTTTGTATTATGTAGGTGGAATTCTTGAAAAGTTTTCTTGAGTAATTACTATGTTCACACTATTGACCCGGATTCTTTGAAACTTTCATTCGGCTAATTAGTCTTTGATTAGGGATAACAGTGCGTTGGCATCATAAATGATATTGAATAGATTGGGGCCTTTAATTCCTTTGAATAAAAGCAGTATAATCAACATTTCCTTTCATCATCTAATTAACAGATCACATGCAACACATTATTTTCACGTCGATATGTACAAATGTTTCTGTTAGATAAAACACTAATTGACAGTTTAAAGGTTTAAAGATCCCTCATGAATGGCAGAGGCAAGGGACAGTGATATTGTCCTAGCGAGTAGGACATTGCCCCAGAGACTGACCATATATGCATATGATTAGCGCCTAAGCCCCCTCTCCACCAAAGCTAAGACCATGGAGGGCAAGGTAATGGCTGCTGATGACTCAACAGATAGACCTATAGGCTCCCCCAAATCCCCTATCCTTAGCTGACAAGGATGGTGAGGTTGGAGCGACCAAAGGAACTAACGAGTTTGAGCTTGACTCGAACCCCAGTTTGGCGATCCCAGTAAGGAACGTTACCACATCGGCCACCACAACCCTAATGCATTTTGAGTTGGTTGTCAGAATACTTATCTAGAGGGTTGTGCAATACATCGACTGTGGATTTAATGTAATTTTTTTTTTTCATAAAAGCAAAGTCACAGTTGCTTTGGGTGTGAAAAAGAACTAATAGACTGGTACACACTATGATCTATTAGGTAGAACATCTCCTTGCTCTGATGTACACGTGATTCTGTTCCAGACTTCGAGAACTTATTTTGTAAATGTAATCGGGTTAAATGCATTTCTGTCCATGGCTGAAAGGCAAATGCTAGATTAGAATAAGATTTGCTTTTTTGATATATTTTATCATTAAGAGGTTTTGGATGAAATCTGATCATAGTGCTAAAAAAATGACCCTGTCACTGCCACAGTGATCCTCTAATTAAAGATGGAGCAACATTTTCAGAAATCGTTTAAAACAAGGTTCAATTTTCATACGTGGGTCCCTTCATATATCAGTACTCCCTCTTTCACCCCTTATTTTAAATTCAACCTCTAGTACTGTAAATATCAAAGTCTCTTTTCTTCAGCATTTTTGCCACGCTTCCATTCTGAACTTTCAAGATTCATTCTCTTATGTCTCAAAAGTTGCGGAATGTTTTATCTTTTACCCATCCCATTATCCTCTATTTTGGTGCATGATTACTGTACCCTCTTTCTATGTTAATTCACCTTTTTGCCATATCTTTACTTTATTATCAATTATCAGTTCACATGTAACTGTGATTCGCAGATATTATTTTAGTTCAAACTTAGAATATCTTTCAGATGTCTCAAATTTCAAATTGTTTCTTGTGAAAACTAGAAAACAAGCAATGTAAACTTAGTCCTCTTAAATGCTATACCCATATTGATATGTAGGTTTCAGAGTAGACCAATAAAGAATAGTAAAAACAAAATCAGTAAAAAGAAAGAATTATTTTAATTCGTCAAATAAATTATTCTGTTATTGTCAGGTAATGTCATACTTCCTAATAAGTTAAACCTCTAAAATTAACTTAGAAACCAATAAAAGGGTGTAAAAAAAAAAAGACTTGCCTTTAAATAATGTGATATGCACACGGTGTTTATTTGGAACAGGCTCAGATTTAATTATCTTATTTTCCTTAATTGAAAAGTAGTTCATGTCATCAGAAATCAGGAGGGGAATATTAACGAAATTGAATCTGTCTCAAAATATTTGGTTGTTTTGCTTCCCGGCCTTGGGTTGGTTGCTGGCTTTCCGTCAGTTGCTAGAATTCTTGAATCACATAAAGAATATCAGAAGAAGGAAGGCTTCAAATTGGTCAAACAAAGATGGAACTCAATTCAGGAATAACTTCTATAAGTATTCATTATAACTTTCCTTGCATGATATACACTTTCACTGGGCTTAATGACCACTTACAGTAGTTCGGGCAGCAGTGATTGTGTCACCATAATTTAACACTTCATTTATTATGGTCTGCGTGTCTATGCAGTTTTTTATATACATTTCACGTATTCAAAGTCAGTTTTATTTACATATTCATTGATCATGCATTATTTTTGTATAATGTAATACTGCACAGATATAAGGCCTCCCATAAACATTCATCGCGAAATTAATATTAACTCTTGAATACTGAAAAGAGAGCCTATTTGTTCTATTCCCTAGTCAGTTACTAAATATGCGAAGTGATTCAAAAGTGAGAAATATCTTTAGAATATTTAAGCGAATTTTGATGAATTAAAAAGGTACTTGATAAACATCCTTACTCTAAATACTTACTTGTCTATTAGTATAGTCTATTTGATAGAAAGAAATGATTATAATACACGTTTGTATATCATTCTAATAGATTTTAAGCACTTATCAATCATTAGATAGATGGTAAATTGCAATCATTTTGGATTAATGGGTTTCTGCCTCAATATTTTGTTTATTCTAGTAATAACTTACCTATTCAAGTGAGCTTTATTGGAGTGCATTTTCAACATAGCGCTTGGTTATCTCATAATGCTCCTGCATTGCAGCCTTAGCAGTTAGCACCCGGCCATATGGCCAAAGTTCCATACATTCCATTCTATTCCCCATAGGTTATAACACCTTGTCTTTCCCTGAAACACATGTTCACTTATTCACCTAACTGTACATTTGGAGATTCAAAGTGATTTAAATGTGCGCTTTAAATCTGTCATATCTCAAGAATCCTGAGGATTATCTCCGCACTTAGGATGTTGTCTTTGCGGCCGTCGATTCTCTAAATCACAGCTTTATTTCGTAATGTGTATTGATTAAGCATTGTGGGATTTTCCTTTGAAACTTTTACAGCACTTAATAGAGAAATAAGAACGTTAGCTATCAGACTGAAAATGAAAGTTTTTTTTTAATCTTCAGCTATTGTGAGTGTTTCCAGAAACAGAAAAGGAAAGAGATAAATTGTTGATATATGTGGAGCCAATTCTAAAAACCGTAGGCCTTTGTAATATAATTTGATTTAAAGCACCTCCTTTTTGGCTGCGGGGCCACGTCACCAATCACATCAGAAATGTGAGGCAACAGCACCCTCAGCAATCGTCACTTCCACCTGATAATTACCGTTTTCCCAGGAATGTGATGAAGTAGTAGACGAAAATATAGCATCAGCTCCAATCTTCTTAAGGCTTCTCTTTCTTTCGACTTTATTAGTATTATTGTATAAATAGAAGGTCGCTCGAGTCATCTTTGTCTATCTATTTCTATTCCTTTCATCTTCCACCAATCCCACCTCACCCATATCCTAGTCACCACTTCCATCCTTCTGATCTTTCTTACGTATAATCAAACAAATTCTATTTGCCCAAAGAATGTAATTATTTGTTACTGCGTTGGCATTGAAGGGTGCTAAGAAAAATCGACAGGAATACAGTCATAAAATACATGCTAATACAATAGATACTAAACATATTTTAGCCGATTGTCCTGGTTTTAATCTTCAGAGGAGGACATATTTACTCCAGAACAAACCTTTACGAGATATATATTGTAATACCATGAACTTGAAAAAAAAGAAAAAAATAAATAAATAAAATATTATGCAGAGCATTGGTTTATATCACGAGCTTTAGTTAATTTTATTATTTCATTTATTTATCCTATTCATACCTTCTAATTTTGTATTTAGATGTTATTGTAGGAAAATGGTGTGATTGGTTTTATGAGTTAAAATGATACCAAATGTTGTGAATGTACGGGTTAGATTGATTAATTAGCATTATATAACGTTGATGCTTCAGTGCTGGTGCTTGAGGCCTAAATTTCGTGTTTAATCCAATTCAATCAATTCAACGCCCTGAAAACATTATGTGGATTAAATGATAACCGAGAGGTTCATCACTCCTACTCTCTAGTAAAACTCATAAGGTTTGAAATCAGTTTGACCGGCTTTGGCACTAGGCAAACTAGATTAACCCGTAACTTTATTTTGAAAGGAATCTGTACCCCCAGAGTGTGCTCCCTATCACAGCCTTGTACCTGGTGAGCACGTTCTAGTCTGCTGTTCTAAGTACACTCATTAGGAGGAAGTACTAACATTCAGATGGTAGGAACAGAGTTTAGATTAGAATGTAGGTATAGATTATCAACGAAATATGATATATTTGATAAATGTAGTGACTTTAATATTTGTATGTTTAAAGGTCCCTAATAATGGCATGGCCAAGGGACAGGACAATGTCCTAGAGCCTGACCATATTACACATGATCAGGGAGGGCTAGGCAATGGTTACCGATAACTCAGCAAGTAGACCTATAGTCTTTCCCAAACCCCATCCTTACCTCCCAAGGATGGTTAGGTTGCAGACACCACAAGCAACTATCAAGCCTGAGCCTGTCTCGAACTCTCGTCCAACAGATTTCCAGGCAATGACTTTTCCAATAGGGGAAAACTTCACGTTCATTGATACCTGAAGGAAAGTCTGAATGAAAAAGACGTTGAATAGCCGAGTATAACTAATTGCTTGTGTCTGAGTAACAACAAAATTTCTTTAGTACGGATAAATAGTTTTTCATATTTTTGTTTCGTGAAATTGCCATATGATGGGCGAGGCTCATCACAAGGTAACTTTTGAAAAGTTACCCAGTTAATGATAACACCAGGTTTCATCGAAAGCAATATTAGTTTTCACTTAAGCCTCTTAATAGAGATCTATCTAAAATTAGTGCATGGTACAAATTATGGAGCATGAAGTTGAACCCTAACAGAACTCAAAGTATGATTTAAGTGGCTCCTCAACATCCAGATCTCAGTATTGATATTGTTTCTTTAGGTTTGTATGACTTTTAAAATTTCAGGTGTGATTCTCTACAGCAAATTTACTTTTGAGTAACACATAGGTCTGTGTCTTCTTCAATTGCACAAATATTCTGCGTATAGAGAAAGTCTTGTAAGATTTTTGGCGATCAATCTATTCTGAAAAAAGTATTTCAATTCTTTCATTCTACTCTGTTTCGAGTATTGTTCTCCTGTCTGGTCTTCAGCTGCGGATTCTCTTCTGAATTTGTTGGACAGGAACTTACGGTCTATTAAATTTCTTATTCTTGATCTAATATTGATATCTGGCACCGTCGTTCAATTAGTTCGTTATACATGTTGCACAAGATTTTTCATAATTCAGACCCTCATTTACATTCAGATCCGCCCGGACAATACCATCCTGTTCGTAATACGAGGTATGCAGTTAACTCTAACAGTCAAGCCTTCTCCATCATAAGACTTAATACTATACAGTATTGTAATAGTTTTACTCCAGCTGTGACCAAGATGTGGAATGATCTTCCTAATCGGGTAGTTGAATCGGTACAACTTACAAAGTTCAAACTTGCAGCAAATGTATTTTTATGTTGAACACGCTGACATATATATATATATATATATATATATATATATATATATATATATATATATATATATATATATATATATATATATATATATATAAGGATTGTGGTGGCCTATGTGAGAACGTCCCTAACTGGTTTTCGCCAGACTGGGGTTTGAGTCCCACTCAAACCAGTTAGTCCCTCTGGTTGCTGCAACTTCACCATCCTTGTGAGCTAAGGATGAGGGATTTGGGGGAGCCTACAGTTCTATCTGCTGAGTCATCAGCAGCCATTGCCTGGCCCTCCTTGGTCCTAGCTTGGGTGGAAAGGATGCTTGGCCTTGATCATATGTATATATAGTCTGTCTCTAGGGACCTTGCTTGATAGGGTAACGTCACCGTCCCTTGCCTCTGCAATTCCTTCAACTGTTATAAACAGTTTGGATACGATTCTCCCGTTTATCGAAAGGCAATACCACTACTTATGTAATAGATATATTGTCGTTTCTTTCAGATTAAAAATTTTGGTTCTTGCCTATGGAATTTGGCCTGGTGCGCCCATTACTGAAGGATATCGTTTTAATCTGTTGTTTTTTTCTACCATTTCTGATGTCTTTATTGGAGTTTATTCATTCTTTCGGGTCCGAAGAGTTAACTTGATTATTTGAAAACACTGTTCACTCTTTTGTACACTTATCCAAATGTGGGTCCTGGCCAAGACAGGCTTTGTGTAAATATGTCGGCCGATTAATATTTCCTACTATTCTCTGCTGGACGACACCGGAAGTCTTGATGTGGTTGATTTAGTTTTCTGACTTTGTTGTTACAGTTCTCCCTGAGTTCATTTCAATTAGGGTAACCTCAGTTCAGGCCTGTAGTGTTGTTCATTTTTCTATCCGAATGACGTATGGCATTTTGAAACTTTTTAACTAACTCACTGCCATAGTTAACATGATGTAAAGAGCCAGTGTCATGGGCTCTAAGAATTTCTAGATTCTAGTCTTGCGTCAATATCGAAAATACCGTTACAAGAGGCCATCAAAAGAAAGTTTCCGCGCAGCTTACTGGAGGATGTATAAGATAAAGTAACAGCTGGACAATTTATACAAAGAGCTGGAGACAGGACCCGGTGGAGGCAATTGCCAGCCCACGTCAAAGCCATGGCACCTAGATAGATAGAAGGGCTTTAGAGTAACACAGACTGGCTCTCAAATTAAATTAGATATCAGTATTAATGTGCTAGTTGCAGAGAGGTTTAAATTACTTTGATTAGTGTGTTAATCACATGATACGTTCATGGCAAGCCACTTTGATTTTAGGAACAATTCTCAAATAATATTTCAGCGTCATGTAAGAAATTTTAGATTTTTATGTTTGGATCAATTGCACTCATTAATTTTGTAATAGATTTATATAGTTTATTTGTTTTTCGTCCAAATATTCAAAGTAGAAAGCACTTGTGTAAGTATTCTTTTTTTCAAGACTAAAAAGTCACATAAGAATTCGGAAATATTATCTCGGTGATAACTAATCTAACCTGTTCTGGAGTTTTTTGTTGTTTTTTTTTTTTTTTTGTTTTTTTTTAGGAAGCCACGAGGTAAGAACCTTGAGTGTTATCTCCTTGACCGTCCAACTGTAACAAGTAAGGAGCTAACCTTGACACAGTCTAAGGCTCGAAATGAATAGCTTCACGTCTCAAGTTTCATCTGCCTACGCCATACTTGGTGAAATGATACCTACTATAGTATTCCTCCAAGACGCCATACAATACATCTCTTTTTTTTTTTTTTTTTTTTTTTTTTTTTTTTTTTTTTTTCATATTGTTCTTTGCACCTAACAATATTGACTTCTGAAAGCTGTATTCACGGAATGCGGAAGAGCTTTTTTTCGTACATGATAACTAAATCATTGTTTTTAAGCCCAATCATTGTTCAAGAAAATAGAAAAACAAAAATAGAAAAAAAATAATTCTTCCATCATTTACTAAGAGATCAATCTCAAGTTCCTACTAGGTCTCGGTAAACCCTTCACTGTGACAGTTTGAATGACATTTGTCTGCTCGTTAAAACCAGAGTCGACTTCTAGGTATTATGTTTGTGAAAGTTCGTCTTGTCTGCGAAACGCATCTATCGTACATTCATGTTTTGAATATTTCTTTTTAGTTTTTTATCCAGACCTTTCATCTGTTATTCAAGAGAAATGGTGTTGCTTGTAAACAAACTGATAAGCGTTCACTCTATACTCAATTTGATTTCTCTCTCTCTCTCTCTCTCTCTCTCTCTCTCTCTCTCTCTCTCTCTCTCTCTCTCTCTCTCTCTCTCTCTCTCTCTCTCTCTCTCCTAGGATCCAAAAACTATCATAATTTATTTGAAAATCCTTCAAAAGCAAGAGGTTTTATCGGTGTAGAGTGGCAGGGTTAATGGATTCTTTCTTTTAAAAGCTGGCTTGAATGATAATTATTCTTTCACAATCATTATTCTTAGTAAATGAGGGTGAATAGGTTTTCTTACACGTAACTGTACAAGCGAGTGTGTGATTTCTATTCAAGTAATTGAAACATGTATAGTAATTTTGATTAAAAATAGGCAAAGTGTGAATTAAACTTATTATGAGAAACTTTATTAAGTAGGCCTACGCCACAAAAAAGGAAATGATTAACGAATGTTTGACAATGAAGAGTAAAAGGCACTGAAACTGCCAGAACAACTAAAACGACATAAACATCGACAGAGGAACGAGATTCTTGGTCATTGAGAATAACGAAGATAGACAGGTTTTACATTTTTACCTGTAATTTTGAATTATTCACATTAAATAGGTTACAGTTCGCTTAACAGGGAATATTCTATAAAATGATATTATATAATATACCAAGCCCATGAATTAAATGCACTACACACACACACACACACACACACACACACATATATATATATATATATATATATATATATATATATATATATATATATATATATATATATATATATATATATATATATATATATACTTTCGGAGTGGGGATATCTTAACGTGATGAAGGGGTTTGTGTATCGCCATGATCAGCAAAGCTGTACTACTCAGGACTAACCATACTAGATTACTTTGTTGGGATCGATCAGACAGAAGTCTCCCAGCGTGGTGCGTAGATATGAAAAATGGCCAAACCCAGGAAATGAATAAAGACATGTCTGAGGCCTTTGTCTTGCAGTGAACTAGAAACAGCTGCATTTCTTGTTGTATATGGTATACTCACACACGCACATATATTATTATTATTATTATTATTATTATTATTATTATTATTATTATTATTATTATTATTAGCTAAGCTACAACCCTAGATGAATAAGCAGGATTCTATAAGCCCAAGAGCTCCAACAGCCCAGTGAGGAAAGGAAATAAGAAAATAGATAAATTACAAGAGAAATAATGAACAATTAAAAGTGAAACACTTTAAGAGCAGTAGCAACATTGAAATAGACATTTCATATGTAAAATATAAAAGAGACTTAAGTCAGCTTGTTCAACATAAAAGAATTGGCTGCAACTTTGAAATTTTGAAGCTCCACTGATTCAATTACCTGATTATGAAGATAATTCCACAACTTGGTCACAGCAGGAATAAAACTTCTAGAATACTATGTAGCATTGAGCCTTATTATGGAGAAGGTATGACTTTTAGAATTAACTTCATACGTAGTATTACGAACAGGATTAATCTGTCCGGATGTTAAGAATATAAAGGATGGTCAGAATTATGAAAAATCTTGCGCAACATGCATAACAAAGTAACAGAAGAACGGTAACAGAGATTAATACCTAGATTAGGAATAAGAAATTCAATAGACCGTAAGTTCCTGTCCAACAAATTAAGATGAGATTCAGCAGCTGATGATAAATAGTTTTTTATGCAATTAAAAAAGAAACAGACCGAATGTGTTTCTCAAAAGTAAATTTGCTATAAAAATCACATATGTTTTTTAAAAGTGTCAACCAGAGTTAGAAAAAAACCTTATCAAAGTTGAGATCCGAATTCAGAGGAGCCACTCTGAATTCGTTAGTATTTACCTTTATGTCCCTTAATTTGCTCTATGCATTGATTTTAGCAAGATCTTTATTGAGGGATTCAGCAAAACCCAGATCTATATTCAGGAGATGGAATTGATGCAAAGAGAGTTGCATTATCTTCATATGCAACGAGCGTCTTTTCTAGGCCAAACCACATCTTGTGTATGAAGTATGAAAAGTAATGGGCCAAGAACACTACCCTGAGGAACACCAGATATCACATTCCTTTACTCACTGTGGTGCCCATCATTAACAAGTATATTTGAGCTATTACTTAGAAATTCAACAATGATGCTGAGAAGAAACCTGGGGGTAATAAGCTTGACTTGAGGTACCACAAACATATTTACATAATGGAGTAACGTTACTATATATATATATATATATATATATATATATATATATATATATATATATATATATATATACAGTATATGTCATGTATGCTTGTTTGTTTGTATATCCTGCATATATATACACTATGTATATATATATATATATATATATATATATATATATATATATATATATATATATATATATATATATATAGATATAGATATAGATATATATATATATATATATATA
>NC_090751.1:68463269-68465769 GCF_036898095.1 Palaemon carinicauda
GATAAATGCTTCTGGCTGGGCAAATATTCGGACCTATGCCTATTAGCCGAAACCATGCCGGCAGGGACTCTACCAATGGAGCTATCAAGAGAGATACAACTCTCAGTTACAATTATAAGTAGTAGGTTGGCCAGGGCACCAGCCACCCGTTGGGATACTGCCGCTAGAGAGTTATGGGGTCCTTTGACTGGCCAGACAGTACTTCATTGTATCCTTCTCTCTGGTTACGGTTCACTTCCCCTTTGCCTACACATACACCGAATAGTCTGGCCTATTCTTTACCCATTCTCCTCTGTCCTCTTACACCAGACGACACTGAGATTACTAAACATTTCTTTTTTTCACCCAAGGGGTTAACTACTGCACTGTAATTGTTCGGTGGCTACTTTCCTCTTGGTAAGGGTAGAAACTCTTTAGCTATGGTAAGCAGCTCTTTTAGGAGGACACTCCAAAATCAAAACTATTGATCTCTAGTCTTGGGTAGCGCCATAGCCTCTGAACCATAGTCTTCCACTGTCTTGGGTTAGAGTTCTCTTGCTTAAGGGTACACTCGAGCACACTATTTTGTCTAATTTCTCTTCTTCTTTTGTTAAAGTTTTTATAGTTTATATAGGAAATATTTATTTTAATGTTGTTACTCTTCTTGAAAAATTTAATTTTTCCTCGTTTCTTTTCCTCACTGGGATATTTTCCCTATTGGGGCCCCTGGACTTATAGCATCCTGGTTTTCCAAATAGGTTTGTAGCTTAGCAAGTAATAATAATAATAATAATAATAATAATAATAATATTCTTCTTCTCATTTTTAATCGTAAATACCACTACGGCAAAGAAACACAATAATAAATTGTAATTTAAATAAGAGATTTTGTTTTTACCAATAAACCATATGCTGCAACAATTATGTTAAACTACGATTTTTATGCTGAATATAAATTTGCATCATAATTAATAAATACTTATGCTGTTTTTCCATGTAGTTTTTACTTTAAAGTTTCTTATGTCGACGGGAAGGACTATTAATCTTGAAATTTCATTTATTTATTTAAATGCTTGATAATCTTAGAGTGTCCTTCCTGCGGCTGTTAAAGATTGTTGAACCATGTAACTAACACTTACATGGTCGGAGAACAACGAAGGAGGACTGATTCAGAACCTGTCTTTCCTTGTGCTTGAACCACAAGATTTATAGCTGTCTAAACCAAGAGGATTATATTCTTGGTTTATATTTCATATTTGAAACCATGTATTCTAGGCATTTTTCATCATTGTGGATCGCAAGAACTGCATCTGCCTTGGCCATCTGCACAGCCTTCTTGAGTACCATGCATATGTGAGGTAGTATGAGTAAGGTAAATGTATTCAATCTCTAAGGCTAATGTGTTGCCTCTTCACTAATAATCCCTCCTCTCTGCTATGACTTCATATTTTAGATTAAATCTTTTTGGTATATTTTGGCTGAAAGTTTTTTTTTTCCTCTTATTTCAGTGATTACCGTTGACCTTTCTTGTGGTAAACCTTTTTTTATTGTCATTTGTGGATTGGTGAGGACTGTATTTAATCGATCTATTTTTATTTCATTGGCTATAAATGTGACACATTTTTATAGTTCATTAAATTGATACTTAAGGCTAAAATGCATCTTTCAGGATATGTAGGCTATATTATCCAAACTAAACTTTCCATTGTCTGGCGGTTTTTTCCTTCCATAACTGATTGGTTGTTTTAGTTTACTTACTGCCGTTAGTTATATTGTTTCATAGTTTACAAATAGAATACTTTAATTTTTTATATTATAATTTAATATTGGTATACTCTTCTATGAGATAAATTTCATACATGATGTTTAGTTTATCATTTATATTATTGTCCTGTTATCCCTTGTTACTTGCAGTCGAGGAAGTAAAGCTGATTCTAGCCAGGAAAATGCCCTCAGATTAGAAAAACTTATTATTAAATTTGCATGATATTTCATTTTAACTTCATTACTTTAAAAAATTATGATTGTAAAGTTTGTTACATTAATTCCTTTCTAATAATATTTCAATGTCTTTTGTAAATAAATTAATGTATTGTGTATAATTTGTATAATTTCGTACTCCAGGCATTTGGCTACATGTTCACAAAATGATTTTTTAGCTTAATTTCATTTTAATTAATGTTGACAGAAAACCGACCTACCCCAAATGGACAAATAGAACCATTCATGTTTCCATAAATCCTTACAGCTACAGTATATTATTTCTTTCGTTAGCACAGCAACGCTGCACCGATGCCACCACCACCAGCTCAAGTCAAGTCCTCCATGCAGTCTAGTCCAGACCATGGTGGATCTGGGCACGATGGCATGGGCAGCCATCGTTGTATCCAACATGGTCCTAGTGATGCCAGATAATCTTAGATTGATAAATCAATCTTCAGTGTGTTATAAACCAGATTTACATGTTTGGAAGAGTTTATTAGAATACATTTATTGATAAGTAGAATATGTTCCTTGCAAA
>NC_090751.1:68470769-68473269 GCF_036898095.1 Palaemon carinicauda
GAATGGTCGTGTGTATGTGTGTGTTTGTGTGCGTGTATATATATATATATATATATATATATATATATATATATATATATATATATATATATATATATATATATATATATATATATATATATATATATACGTGTGTGTGTGTGTGTACACACACACGACCATTCGGTTTTGGAAGTGGGCTGTAATTGGCCCTCTCCTTCCAGTTATCAGGAAGCACTTCGGGATAAATTGGCAACTCCCTCCTCTGTCCCACGGATGTGAGGGACCCCTTGTGTCAAATGCTGATGAAATGTCTTTGTTGACGACCCTATAACCAGCGCTATGCAATATATATATATATATATATATATATATATATATATATATATATACATATATATATGTGTGTGTGTGTGTGTGTGTGTGTGTATATATATGTATAGGTGAAGAAAAATTGTTTGGTAATCTCAGTGTTGTCAGGTGTATGAGGACAGAGTGCTCCATAACTCTCTAGAGGTATTATCTAAACGGGTGGCTGGTGCCCTGACCAACCTGCTACCTAGTGGGAGGAAGAAATAAAATTAGTATACATGTGTATATATATATATATATATATATATATATATATATATATATATATATATATATATATATATATATATATATATGTATGTGTATATATATATACATACAGTATATATATATATATATATATATATATATATATATATATATATATATATATATATATATATATATATATATATATATATATATATGTGATAAATTTTGCACATTTTTACGTGTTTTTCATATTCAAATAAGCCATATATATTTTTGATATATTAATGTCTGGATTCTCTTAACGACCTCGGGATCAGAGCCCCAGGCGAAATCACACAAAGACAAGAGCTTGGCTCCGGCCGGGAATCGAACCCTGTTCGGCAGGCTTATATAGACAGTGACTAACCCACTTGGCCACGAAGAAAGATAAAAGTCAATGACAATTCTACTGTACTTATACCTGTCGAATTCAGGTATTTTGTACTTAGAATTGAAATCAACCCATCTTCACCATCGTAGCTAATTGGTAGTTTGTTACTTGGCATTCAATTAATGATAAATTTTGCACATTTTTACGTGTTTTTCATATTCAAATAAGCCATATATATTTTTGATATATTAATGTCTGGATTCTCTTAACGACCTCGGGATCAGAGCCCCAGGCGAAATCACACAAAGACAAGAGCTTGGCTCCCGCCAGGGAATCGAACCCTGGTCGGCAAGCTTATATAGACAGTGACTAACCCACTTGGCCACGGAGAAAGATAAAAGTCAATGACAATTCTACTGTATTTATACCTGTCGAATTCAGGTATTTTGTACTTAGAATTAAAATCAACCCATCTTCACCATCGTAGCTAATTGGTAGTTTGTTACTTGGCCAAGTGGGTTAGTCACTGTCTATATAAGCTTGCCGACCAGGGTTCGATTCCCGGCCGGAGCCAAGCTCTTGTCTTTGTGTGATTTCGCCTGGGGCTCTGATCCCGAGGTCATTAAGAGAATCCAGACATTAATATATCAAAAATATATATGGCTTATTTGAATATGAAAAACACGTAAAAATGTGCAAAATTTATCATTAATTGAATGCCAAGTAACAAACTACCAATTAGCTACGATGGTGAAGATGGGTTGATTTCAATTCTAAGTACAAAATACCTGAATTCGACAGTATAAGTACAGTAGAATTGTCATTGACTTTTATCTTTCTTCGTGGCCAAGTGGGTTAGTCACTGTCTATATAAGCTTGCCGACCAGGGTTCGATTCCCGGCCGGAGCCAAGCTCTTGTCTTTGTGTGATTTCGCCTGGGGCTCTGATCCCGAGGTCGTTAAGAAAATCCAGACATTAATATATCAAAAATATATATGGCTTATTTGAATATGAAAAACACGTAAAAATGTGCAAAATTTATCATTAATTGAATGCCAAGTAACAAACTACCAATTAGCTACGATGGTGAAGATGGGTTGATTTCAATTCTAAGTACAAAATACCTGAATTCGACAGGTATAAGTACAGTAGAATTGTCATTGACTTTTATCTTTCTTCGTGGCCAAGTGGGTTAGTCACTGTCTATATAAGCCTGCCGACCAGGGTTCGATTCCCGGCCGGAGCCAAGCTCCTGTCTTTGTGTGATTTCGCCTGGGGCTCTGATCCCGAGGTCGTTAAGAGAATCCAGACATTAATATATCAAAAATATATATGGCTTATTTGAATATGAAAAACATGTAAAAATGTGCAAAATTTTTCATTAATTGAATGCCAAGTAACAAACTACTAATTAGCTACGATGGTGAAGATGGGTTGATTTCAATTCTAAGTACAAAATACCTGAATTCGACAGGTATAAGTACAGTAGAATTGTCATTGACTTTTATCTTTCTTCGTGGCCAAGTGGGGTAGTCACTGTCTATATAAGCTTGCCGACCAGGGTTTGATTCCCGGCCGGAGCCAAGC
>NC_090751.1:68478269-68495769 GCF_036898095.1 Palaemon carinicauda
TTATAAGCGAACAGATAGCTGTCCCCGTGGAGTATAATTTTCTGTAAGCAGACTGGTTGTCAGCCAAAGCTTCTATTTCTTCTAAGTGACTAACTAGTTGTTCAAGAATTACGTATTCTAGCACTTTTGAAATAAAGGATAGATTCGAAATAGGTCTATACAAGCTTAATTCCTGATAATCTAGAACAATTTTCAGAACCGGCATAACTATAATCATTCTCTCAGATTTGGGAATCATACGCATCGATGCTTGTATTTGGTATTCTCGTAGTTATATCAGCAAGACTAGAAAAGTTTCTCTCTCCAGTTACTTCAGATATTAGCATTGGATCGATGGCACAGTTTGTTTTCTCTGTTCTCTTATTAATCCTGGTGACATCGTCTTTTGCTATATTATTGAATCTCGTCAATTTTATCTCTGTATCTAGTGTAGCACTAATCTGATGAATATTTGTAAATGATCAAGTTATATTTTCTATTTTGTTTTTAAAGAATATTGAAAAATCATTTGCTAATTCCTGGTCACTAAACCCCTGTAGTAGTTTTTTTTTTTTTTTTTTTTTTTTTTTTTTTTTTTTTTTTTTTTTTTTTTTTTTTAGGTAACTATATAACTTATGTTAGTTTTTGCTTCACTGGTATTTATCTTATATTATTCCCTTTTTTTTCCTGCCCAGTAGATAATTATATTGGCATATTGAATTTTTGTATTCTACCCATGTATTTTCAGTTTTTAACCGATTCTACTTTCTTTCTTTACGTCTTTTTTCCCTCTTTATCAATTATAGTCCATCAGTGGACACATGGCCATATTTGTAATCATTATTATTATTATTATTATTATTATTATTATTATTACCACAACTAGCCAAACCAAACCATAGTTGGAAAAACAAAAGCCCAAGGGCTCCAACAAGTAAAATAACCCAGTGAGGAAAGGAAACAAGGGAATAAATAAACGAGAGAAGTAATTAACTCTCAAGATGAAATATTTTAAGAACAGTAACAATATTAGAATAGATCTTTCATATATGAACTATAAGAACTACCAAAAAAAAAAAAAAAAAAAAAAAAAAAAAAAAAAAAAAAAAAAAAAACAAGAGAAAGAAAAATAAGATAGAATAGTGCCTGGGTGTACTCTATAGCAAGAGAACTCTAATCCAAGACATTGGAAGACTATGGTACAGAGGCTATGGCACTACCCAAGACTAGAGAACAATGGTTTGATTTTGGAGTGTCCTTCTCCAAGAAGAGCTGCTTACCATAGCTAAAGAGTCTATTCTACCCTATCCTAGAGGAAAGTGGCCACTGAGCAATTACAGTGCAGTAGTTAACCCCTTCAGCGAAGAATTGTTTGGTAATCTCAGTATTGTCAGGCGTATGAGGACAGAGGAGAATGTGGAAAAATAGGCCAGACTATTCGGTGTATGCGTAGACAAAGAAAAAATGAGCCGTAATCAGAGAGAGCCATCCATTGTAGTATTGTACTTTCTGGCCAGTCAAAGAATCCAACAAATTTTTAGCGGTAGTATCTCAACGGGTGGCTGGTGCCCTGGCGGCTAACCTGCTACTTACAATAGTCAAGCTATTTCAGATATTTTGCCAATTGACTCGAACCCTGCATGAATCATTTTAGACCAGGATTTTAGCAACTACAAAAAGTCTTTCTTGTCTATGTTTTCCATTGAGGGTAAAAGAAAACTTTCTACCGAATGCTGAAGTGCGATCTGCAAAGGCCATTGGAAAGTGATATATAGATTATAAATCATATTATTTTCTTTTTACTGAATAGATCATGGCAATCATATTTGGTATAAGAGATATTGATTCGAAATCGAAAACCGTAAGCACAATCTAGTCACTAAAACAATGTTAAACGCCTGTTGATAGACTGGGGAACAAACTGCACGAAATTAGTAAGCACATAAATGGAAGCATTCGGATTACAAGGAAGAAAATTATATAGAATACAGAAAAAAAAAGGAAAATAATAATCTAAAAGGGGTCCGTTCCCCTTTCATACACTTCTAACAAAACTAAATATAACTGAGATCGCTCGATTTCGCCAGAACTTCAATGATCTTGGGTTATAAACTCAAATGTAGTTAACGGATCTATAAGAACGCATCCTTTACATGGACAAACGAACAGGGTTGCTTTAGACACATCCAATAAATAATTAGTTTTTTTTTTTCAAGAACAAATTAAATTGTATTCAAGGGACTTATAGTTAAAAAAAATCGCTCCTGGAAGATATAAATGAACAAGCTTACCGAAATTAAGCACAATAAGTGTTGGAATAATCCCATGAAAGAATAGTGTGTTGGATTCGGAAGCAAGAAGAAATGCAATAACATGCAGAGAGAGAGAGAGAGAGAGAGAGAGAGAAAGAGAGAGAGAGAGAGAGAGAGAGAGAGAGAGAGAGAGAGAGAGAAGGGGTGGTGGAACCGAGATTCTCAAAGAGCACTTGAAGAAAAGAATGTAAAGGTGAGGAAGGTTACAGAGAGGTAGGTATACAGGGAGAAGAGGATGATGAGGCTAAAAGGTCGGTGGTTGGAACAAAAATATGATCGGGAGGAATAGCATGTGAGTCCGTGCATACATACATTCAATATACCAAAAGGAAGAAATAAAAAAAAAAAGTCAGGATAACAACGTAAAATAGGAATCTTGGAAAAGATATGAAACGTGTTTAGTGAATAAATGATAAAATTTTAGAAACTGAAGTTGAAGAGAGAAGAATAATTAAGCGGTGGAGGAAGTTCTAAAAAAAAGTCGAGTGGGATTTGTGAGCATGATAATTCAATGCACACTCACCTGGTTGAGTAACATTGATTCCCTAAATTTGAAAATTAGAAAGCTTTATGTGTTCGAATAGTTGTTTCTCATTTTAGTTGGGAGCCAAATAAAAAATCATTATTGAGGCTGTTGTATTCTCATTGCAGATCAAAGCTTGAGTTTAACGGTCAAATGTAATAGTTTTCTGCATGTAAAATTGAATTGGGAGAACTGGATGTCGTACACAATATGAGCCTTGGAATATGTTTAGGTGCATTTAGTTACCGACGAATGACCCCTTGATTTATGAAATGAAGAATTGCGTCTACAGTATCTGCGCTGAATTAAATCAGGCTGCAGTAACCCTTCCTTGTGTGTTTTAAGAAACCAGAAACCTTAGAAAAGCTGAGAGAATTAAGTGACCAAGATCATAAATGTCCTTCCAGACAGAATGAATTGATCAAATTGAAGACATTGTTCTTAATAGGCAGAGTATTCGGGCAGTATCCTTGTGATCCACCCGGGGTTCATACATGAAGCATCCATGTGCCAAAATACAGTTTTAGATTGTTAAAGTTTTTAATATCTTGCACAGATTTGTTCAGAAAATTTAGGTATGACTCTTTCATATTTCTTGGTGGTACAAAACTGTTAATTTCGGCTGGGCGACCTCCTGTGAAAATTCGAAGAAACAAAAATCGTTTATGGACAGAACAGAGGGAAAAAAAGACATTGAAATCAACATTATTCAACCGAAGGATTTCGCCTCTCCAATAGGAAGAGACTTATTAAATCCCATGTTTAAGAAATAGCAAGAGAGGTTTTTGTCTCCCCTCCTCATCAATAAAAGAAATGTAAAAGCATCCGGGATATTATCAGCTCGCACCTAAATGCTTTTTTAGCACCAGAAAGGTTGAAGTTGTTTTAACTTGAGGCTCGTCCTTACCTGTTTGTACATCCAATGTTTATATTTTATGCGTTGATGCAAGTGCCCTCGTTGGGTATACGGATAAAATGGGCAAATTTCAATTCTTTTCCCTTTCTTAACATAGATTTTGTGAAATGTGTGAATGATATTCCGTCATGTGTGAATTTCTTCTTTTTTTCTTAATAATCTTTTTAACCATATTCTAAATTTTTAACATTATTCAAATATCAATGACGATTGAGAATGACCTCACTGGTCCTAGTACCTGGTTTTATGCTCACATTGCATAACAATGTAATCTGAGCTCATTTCCTGATTAACCTCAGACGCAACTACGCAAATGATTATGAAAATGATTGCACTCTCTGCATGTTGATCTTACGATAGACATTTGAGGATTACTATTCTTTCATGGATCCCTGGGTTAGGCAAGAGAAAGGATCTGATATCAGATGGAGAGTTTTGTCGAAAGAATGTGGAAAAGAACGTGTCAAAGGGACGCTCCAGTTTCATATATTTTAACAAATTACTAATAAAATATATCTATTACTTATTTCCCCCCTTTCTCTAGCTTATTCTTCTACCTTGGATGCTACCCCTTGCAGTTCCATGACAACCAGGTACACAATGTAGTGTGACAGAGGCGCAACGGTGCTTTTATCAAATTGACTCTACTCGTAGGTTACGTACTCGTTAGGATCGATTCAAAACCCTCGAGTCTTATTAGGTTAGAGAGAGAGAGAGAGAGAGAGAGAGAGAGAGAGAGAGAGAGAGAGAGAGAGAGAGAAGTAAAAACAAAGGAATTAGAATTTGGCGTTGTGACTACGTTGTATGTGAGAGCCGGGGATAGCAATGAGGATTAACAAGGGATCTGCAGCGTGAATGCAGGAAGCAGCTTTAGAAATAACCTTTTGTTCCACCCTTATTAAAAGTAAGATGAGAAATAATTGGGAAAATGGTTTGCTTTTGTACTTTTCAAGTTGAATAAAACTTGATTATTTTAAAGATGAAGGGATGAGGCCCGTTTATTTTACACCCCAAGCAAGGCTGGTATTACAGCACGGTGCGGTACGGCACGCTACGATTGAGATTTAGTCTAAAGGTACGGTGCGGAATTACGGTACGATGATCTTGCCAAAGTACTGTTCGATACTATTCAGGTACGGAAAAATGGGCCAAATTCCGTACCGTACCATACATTAGGCTTTGCTATATCACTAAGCAATTACTACTTCATATTTGGCCGCTTCGGTGGCTGTACAAGTAAATCTCTAAGGTACTTCGCATTTCAATTTGTAACATTCCATGCATATGTGTGTCTGTGTATGTCTGGATTTACATAATTGAAAAGTCTGTGTTTAATTTTTGAGTTATCATATTACAAAAATTTATAGCATTTAACCATATAATCTACTATTGTTCATTCAGCTTCTCCACCCAGCTTAATTACGTACTGATCGCGTTGTTGGACTAAGCAGTCTGTTCTTTAATTGTTATAGAATTGGTACCCACGGAAGCAATAAAATACTCTGATATAATTAGTTTCTGTAACTTTCTATTGCAATTATTTTTAATATATGTAAACTGAACAATTAGATATAGTTGAAAACAAAATGATAATTTTTTGTCAGAGTTGTTAGCCGGCGATTTTTGCATTTACTAAACAAAAGAACTAATACAAATTAATCTTTTTTTATTACCAATGTTTCGACTTATCAACATAAGAAATTCAACGCCTTCCTAATTTTTATGACAACTGGAAGTAGAGTATATTTTACTGAGTGTTGATTTATATAATATAACGTAGAGACATGATACATGTAAATTGAACATGCACCTTACTTGGAATTCGAAAGATACACACACACACACACACACACACACACATATATATATATATATATATATATATATATATATATATATATATATATATATATATATATATATATATATATATATATATATATATGTATATATATATATATATATGTGTGTGTGTGTGTGTGTGTGTGTGTGTATACTTGACATTAATGACAACTAATTCAGCCATTTCTAGTCCACTGCAGGACAAAAGCCTCATGTGTGTCCTTATTCATGTCTAGGTTTGGCCAACTTTCAACACAACGTTGGCTAAGTGTGGATTAGAGATTGTGATAGACTTTTGTTAGATTACTCACAGCAAACCGACTTAGTATGGGTGCCCCTGATTAATACAGCTTCGCTGATGATGGTGATATTTAAACCTTTTCACCACGTTTAGGTATACGCACACTGAAAGGGATATATATATATATATATATATATATATATATATATATATATATATATATATATGTATATATATATATGCATATATATATATATATATATATATATATATATATATATATATATATATATATATATATATATATATATATATATACCATGCATATTTAAAATGTCGTGTCCTAAATAGTCTCCTATACATTGATCCATGATGTTATTAGTGGTGAGCATTTATTGTGGCATAAGAGAAAATAAGACTTGCAACCACAACATAGCACTTTTTATTAGAAAAAGATCTTATGTCATTTAGTTAAGTTGTTACTTAGTCTGATCGCTAAATCTTTCAGTCTTTTTAGTATATCACTGTTGATTTTTACTAAAATTATCCACCTTTATTTTGCTTTGTTATCCTCACCATAAGACTAAAGAGGTATTTGCAAATTGGCAAATCTTGATTTTTTGGTAAATACTGCTATTGATATTTATATACTTAACATTGTATTTCTTAAAGATATTTTGTCTCTTATTTCCTCAAACACACTCACTCACACGCACAAATTTACATGCATGCACATGCTTGTAGTTGATCAAACATATATTACACATTAAGAAAAATCTTTCTCTTTCTACACCCACGTACGTAACATGAATAGTCACAGGAGGTATTATAAGCATGATAGCTACATAATTTATTGCACTTCCTGTCAATTAAGTGAGTTTATTATTATTATTATTATTATTATTATTATTATTATTATTATTATTATTATTATTATCAATTGCTAAGCTACAACCCTAGTTAGAAAAGGAGGATGCTATAAGCCCAGGGGCTCCAACAGGTAGAATAGCCCAGTGAGGAAAGGAAACAAGGAAAAATAAATATTTTAAGAACAATAACAGAAATAAATATTTCCTATATAAACTATAAAAACTTTACCAAGACAAGAGGAATAAAAATAAGATAGAATAGTGTGCCCAAGTGTACCCTCAAGCAAGAGAACTCTAACCCAAGACAGTGGAAGACCATGGTACAGATGCTATGGCACTTCCCAAGACTAGAGAACAATGGTTTGATTTTGGAGTTTCCTTCTCCTAGAAGAGCTGCTTACCATAGCTAAAGAGTCTCTTCTATCCTTACCAAGAGGAAAGTGGCCAATGAACAATTACATTGCAGTAGTTAACCTCTTGAGACAAGAGAAAATGTTTTGTAATCTCAGTGTTGTCAGGTGTATAAGGACTAAGGAGAATATGTAAAGTATAGGCCAGACTGTTCGGTGTAATTGTAGGCAAAGGAAAAATGAACCATAACCAGAGAGAAGGATCCAATGTAGTACTGTCTGGCCAGTCAAGGGACTCCATAACTCACTAGCGGTAGTATCTTAACGGGTGGCTGGTGCCCTGGCCAACCTACTACCTGATAAAAATAGTGCACATTCTCCGGGATGAGGTACATTCTAGATATATTGAAAATAGGTATGAAGGATGATATAATAGATGCCCTTATGTTTCTAACATGTGATATTTAATCAGTTTGAACTAATGTTTGATTTGACGCTTATGAAAGGTTGTTTCCATATACTGACTGCCATTATGAATGTTCAGAAGAGTTTTTTTCTCAGTTATCAATCACTTGGTAACGTCAGGTATTGGTTCAAGTTCCATTGATGGTTATTATCTTCTATACTTTGTTTATCTTACTGAGATCCTTGAGAAAAGAGGTCATGGTTTGGACAATTTGTATGCAAAGGATCATGATACTGGGATATATATATATTCTGAGTTAGATTTCATGCATAGTATTTGGCCAGATGCCAGGACCACCCCTTGGGATGTTTTCTGCTAACTTTTTCTTTTTAACTCATATTTCCTAATAACGTATGTCAAGAACATAGCGACCACCCTCAACTCGGGGCCATTATCTCATAGGGGACCAAACACCCCCCCCCCCCCCATTTCTTACTACACTCAACTTGCTTTCACATAAATCTACATTAAGCCTCATATGGGCTGCCAAAATATATTCAGACATTCATAAAAATTTTTCGGGGACATTTTAATATATCAAGAAACATATGTAAAGAGAAAACATAATAATATATTTTGAAAGTAATATAAGATGTACACAGACGATCCGAAAACATTTGTTTTTTAACATATTTTTCTTTGGAAACGAAGTTCTCTCAGGAAAAAATGACAAATCTATGGGCAAATGCTTCATACAAAAACTTCCATAATATATAAGCTTTCTTTTGAGTCAATATTCGAATTTTTACGTAGCATACAGAACACACGGTGGTAAATAACACAATTGTTTTCTCAAACTTGAGAAGATATGAAATAATAAATGTCCACAGTCCGCTATTATGGCTTGGCCTACTTGCATACTGCCTGTATCGACAGTACTTGTTTAAGCTAAATTGAGTCATACTAAGCTAAATTGTATTATGTTAGCATAAGTG
Source organism: Palaemon carinicauda (assembly GCF_036898095.1). Taxonomy (NCBI): domain Eukaryota; kingdom Metazoa; phylum Arthropoda; class Malacostraca; order Decapoda; family Palaemonidae; genus Palaemon; species Palaemon carinicauda. Next base: position 68,486,703 of record NC_090751.1, read on the forward strand.
AATGGCTGATTTTATCTCCAAATAAAAATATTTTTGTTTGTAAAACTTAGAATTGTCGATTTTTTTTTATATAAAAAATACATGTCGATAGCACATGATTGATCACTGTCTGAGTCCTCATCTTCATCCTCGTCATCATCAAACTCATAATTATCATGATCATCACTTATATTGAAATCATCACACTTTGTTTTGTCTCCTTCCGCATCTACTAATAGACTCGTGAGATCTTTGGAGATGATATCTTCCTTAAATTATACTCCAGATGCACACTTGGTAATTAGCTCTCTTCACATCCTGCACAAGAACTCGTTTACATGGAGGAAACTTTGCTAAGATCAGAAGTAACTGCTGGCCGTATATCCGTAGCTGTGGTTGATCCACTGAGTTTCTTAGCCTTTATTTCTCGGTCATCATTAACCTTCTTTAGTCTGTAACCAAAACCATACAACTGGCATGTGAGTGATTCAATTCATCTCATAACATTCACGTCATAAAGAACCCATTGCTTCCCTACTTCAGCAAAAATGTTAATGGCCTTTAAATTTTGGCTCAAGAGTTTGACTTATCGTATCTTTCCCCTGCCTTTGAATGTTGAAGTACAATCTTCACCAGTCAAGGCATGGAGAAACAGAAGGGCTATGATGTGGTCTTGAGAATAACTTTTTGCTAATTAGTCAATGTTGACGAGTCGTTCTCCATTATTTAGGAGGATGGTGACAGTGAAAGATTTAGCATAGCAGAGTAAAATGAAAAAAAAATATCATTGTCCTATGTCCTAACTTTCACCGTCTTGATGTGTGATAGTTTGGTCTGAATGTAATTGATATAAATGATAAGCCTGACATCAGTTTCTTCACGGCGGAAATATGTATCGGGTAAATGTTGTTTGAAAGCCTTTCCCTCGCCTACTGTCAGTTTAAAGGCTTGACCTCCCTCAGTGAAGATCGTAGGTTTTTTTTATGATACTTTTTGTCATATCATCAGAGCACCAGTGGTGATGTAGTGAACTGATGACAGATTTCTTGTTGACATTATTTGTGAGAAACATTTACCAGTCTATGAACCTACCACCACAGCCTCTTCGGTCTCGCTCGACCGATTTGGGAGAGATACGTTCATCAGCATATGTGCCTGTTCTAAATACTATCTTAGCCGCAGTAGGTATATTTTGGAAAACACGTTCTGATATAGTTTGTGTTGTAAGGGTACCTCTCATATAAAAGGTGGATTTCCCATCCCAAATTAAAGCACATTCATTTGATGGAGGGAGCTTTCCATTTTCAATTTTTTTGGTCACTTAACTCATTCCTTAAGCTTTGTTTGTTTTTATAGTGTCCATCAACTGTTGCTATGGAATAAGGAGCTGGAGACAGGGGATAGTACATAAGGTCACAATGCTAACATGTCTTTCTTGTTGCTCTGGTTTGATTAATACTTTGAAAAGGAATGCACTTGTTGACTTGCATCAGATTTCTTTCTTTGCTGTTAGAATCCTTTGTGAAACAGCTTTGGACGACATTGTTTTGAACGTTTTTCTCTTGATGGGTTCGAATAAAGGTACATTTTTTTTTCATGGGCAGTCTTTCATGAAGTTTTCTTGCTGTGATTGGCCTTTACTCAATGCGTTTAGCACATCATGCCGTATTTCTTCAGACTTTAATGTTCCCTAGGATAAGCATGTCAGAGACTACGAGATTTCAAGTTGAAATTAGTTGATAAAACTCTGAATTGCTTTAATTGTTCGCAACACCTGTTTCACAGGTGTGAAAAGTACCAATGAGTATGATATGCCTTTTGTATTTTTTCTGTTTCACTCCATTTCAGAGGGAAGCTTTTCATGCCAACACCAAGATCAAATGTTGTAATTGTGTAATATTGTCCTATTTCGGATGATGGTTCTTGACTGCGCTTCAAACATTCTTGAATTGTTTTGAGTCTGTAATTGCTGCATTAATCATTGGATGATACCCAATAATTGAGGTACAGTTTGGTATATTGCCAGTACTAGACACAGATCCCAATGTAGCAGGAATAGATTGATCCTCAAAGTGCATATGCCGAGCAATAATCTAAAAATAAGATTAAAATATTGTAAATCTATAACTTTGATGCTGTAATTTTCAGCACAGTTTGAGGTCTCCGTGAGGGTTGGTCTGACTGTTTTCTCTGGTAGAATGGTGCTAACTTAAACTGGACTTTTGAATATTCTCTGCCTTTTCTTCTGTTGGGTATCAGGAATGGGTTCAGACATACGAGGGACTGATTTCAGGGCATCATCTTTACAGAATCCAAAATCTTTCGTGTAGTTTCCAACAGTACTTTTAAATGATCCAGCTACATAAACATCAGACACCAGGTGATCAAAGTTGTCCCAGTCGCCATGAAACACTGTTCCTTCAGGCTGATCTTTAACCACATCACTATTACTGATTACTGAAACACTTTCAAATATGAATTTGCTAGGGCACTTTGCAATTCAAGAGAATAAGTATAGGACTTACAATGACCTAGTTAATTTAGGAGAAAAATTAATTGTTTAGATTTGATGGCAAAGTGTCATACATAGTAGGATATGCTTTTTCATCTTCCACTGTCCATTTATTGCTGCTTTACATACATCTTGAATAACTGATAGTACTAATATTCTTTCTAGATCTGATGGGTTCCTCTTACAACAAATTAATGGAAACACAGCTTGTAGAACATAAGCAGGAATATCCTTTAGTATATAAAGGACGTCACTAGATTTGGTGGGCCATAGAATTGCCTTGGTTTCTTTGAATGCATTGAGTAATCTAGTGTGAAGCTCAAGACTAACTTCTTTGATACATTCATTATCTCCCAAATCATAAGTAGGAAGAACAATTGTTTTCATCGATTCTAAAGCTTTACAAAATATCATTGTGTCTTTATATAGGAGTGATCAGAAGACGATGCTGTCTTTCAGGTCATCAGAACAGTGTTCAATCTTCAACCTGAGATTGACTAGTTATTTCACAAGCTTGTTCATTATTCTTATTGTTGTATAGATTCTTATTATACACATTTCTAAGATGACAAAGTTTTAGAATCTGACCCTTGTGAATAACTATAAAATTGTACACATGCAAAAATGCTTTCTCCTTACATCTTTTCTTGTCTGATGCTTCCTCAGTTTCTGTGATGGTGTAACGCCGCTGCTGAGGTATTCGTCTTATTAAATACTGCTTGGGTCAGCACTCATGAAATTGGGCCTCCCTTACGAAAAGATCTAGTCCTCTTATCTTGCATAGTAAATTTTCCTCATTTAGTTCAATATCCTTTTCTTCAATGTTGTATATGCATCTGAGTGGATCGTCTGCAAGCCATGTCTATTACCTGAGACCTTCTTTACCTTGTCACCTTTGCAAAATATACAGTATTTAACAAATATTAAACAAATGCATCATTTTTTTTTTCTTGACAATGAGCGGCGACCAATTCTAAAAAAAAAAAATCTCGTCGGCAACTTTCATGATAAACACGTAAGTAAATACGTGAACAAATAAATAAATAAAAAATAATTAACATTAACTTCTATCTGCATATGAACAATTACCTTTAAATTTTCTATAAAGAATTAAAGGCACTTTATCCTTTATGATAAGCTTGGAAATTGTCAAGAGAAAGAACCATCACATAATCATTTGGATTTATCAGTTTGAAACGAATAGAGAAGCTTTGTTAATTATTTTAGTATAACGTAAACTTTGGCTATAAGAAATGTCAACGTAGGCTTAAATGAAAGCGTATGTAACATGGAATTATTTATAATGCAATATGTAATTATAGATTAGTTATTCTTTCTTGAGAGGACTTCGTTTGCAAAGAGAAATATGTTGAAATCAAGATTTTTTTTTTTTCGGTTGGTCTGTGTACACTTTGTATCACTTTCAAAATATGTATTATTGTAATTTTTGCTCTTTACATATTTTTCTTGATATATTACAATAGTCCCTGCAAAATTTCATGAAAGTCTGAATATTTTTTACCCATATAAGGCTTAATGTAGATTTATGTAACGTAGAGTTGAGCGTAGTACGAAACCTGGGTTTTTGGCCCTCTATGTGAGAACAGCCCTGAGTTGAGGATGGTCGCTATGTTCTTGACATACGTTATTAGGAAATATGAGTTAAAAAATAAAGTTAGCAGAAAACATTGGAGGGGGGCGGGGGGGGGGGGGGGTTCCTGGCTTATATTACATGCACCAAATAAATAGTTTCTTGGGAAATAGGTTTCATGAATCCTCATGTGAATACTCTTGGTCATTTTCGAAAATATAGAAATATAATTCATAATAATTACTTATATATCAAATTGGTGTATTTATACTTATTAATAGTAGTAATAGCAGTGGAATTAGCGGTATTAGAAGGAGTAGTAGCAGTAGTAGTAGTTCTTTTGTAATTATACATTACTAGTAGCTATTACTAATTTTATAGTAAGTATTGATATCATTGTTGTTATTGTTAATACTATTATAATTATTGAAACTGAATATAGATGCATGCACGCATAACGTTCCCTTATTAATTCACTCTTGTTAACTTTGAAATGCTCATAGAGAGGATTTTAACGATTTAGGTTATGATAGCTTAAAGCACGAGAAAAGTATGGAATTACGGTACGTTATTGTTTTCCGTACTTTACGGTACGGAAAATTAATTGAGGGTACGGTACGAATTGCGGTACGGGTTTTCAACCAGGTACGAAGCACGGAAAACATTCCGTACCGTACCAAGGCCTTGACCGTACTACCAGCCTTGCCCTAAGAAGTGTGTCACTTTTGAAGAAATGTAATGATGATGATGAACAATGATAATGCTACTAATACAAAATTGTTCCCTGTAACCCACCTAATTCTAAAAACGTTAGAATGGCCTCGATTTATAATATCCCAACTTACCAGTCTCGGTGTAAGAATGTGAAGAAAAATCAACTAAGTAGATTTTTTCCTTAAATCTTCATTGACATTCACATCTACGTTCTTATGTTAATTGATCCTTGACAATACAAAGAGCAGAGTTATTCCTTGTTCGGTGGGACGAGCAGCTTTAACGCTCGCCCATTTTCCTTGTTCGGATGATTACTGTTGGATGAAACTTAAGCTTTACTTTATAGTGTTATCATTATATTGATTGCACCTCCTATGAGACCTTTAGCAATTCATAAAGATTCCGATAACTTTGGTTATACCCTCCTCTGTGATTTATATCCAAGTGAAGGGGATCATTTAGTTTAACGTGAGTGATACAAAGCCAATGAGTGCGATGTCGTTGTTTTTAATATCTACTCAAAAGAATTGCTATCATTGGAAAGTAAAAAGCATATTTTAGAATAGTATCGTTATACACTAAAATAAACACACTTTTGTTTCACAACCATCAGTCTTTATCCAGTTTGACAACGTAGCTAAAGCCCATTCGAAGCGTTTCAAGGACAAAGAATGAAGCTATTAATCCAGTGGTCCTCTTCAAACACATTTTGCAGAAGGGGGATTTTATGCCAACGGTCTCATGTGTAGTTCTCGATACTCATCAGTGTAATACCAGTGGTTGAATCAACATATTAACGTTGTACACACACACTTACACACACACACACACACTTACACACACACACACACACACTTACACACACACACACACACACACACACACACATATATATATATATATATATATATATATATATATATATATATATATATATATATATATATATATATAAAGTAAAGGATATTCAAACATCGTACAAGAAAAAGAACTGGACATAGGCCGGCGAATGGCATATATTAAATGGACATTAAGAATAATAGAATGGGTCCTATGGATTGCAAAAGAAGCAGGGATAGAAATGGGTTGAGGAGCTAAGAAAATTTGCTGGTAGAGACTGGCATAGAGAGACCATAAACAGACGGGAGTGGAAGTGGATGTCTGAGGCCAATGTTCTGCAGTGGACTAGTAACGGCTGATGATGATGGTGATATAAAGCAGAGTATATAATATATATATATATATATATATATATATATATATATATATATATATATATATATATATATATATATATATATATATATATATATATGTGTGTGTGTGTGTGTGTGTGTGTGTGTGTGTTTATATATATATATATATATATATATATATATATATATATATATATATATATATATATATATATATATATATATATATATATATATATATATATGTGTGTGTGTGTGTGTGTGTGTGTGTGTATGTGTGTGTGTGTGAGTGTGTGTGTGTGAGTGCGTGTTTGCGTGTGTGTGCTGTACACGAATTTGTAGGACTCAGAATTAGAAGACTGAAAATATACACGATGAAACCGGTTAAGATTCACAGTATTTTATGTTTTCCATATTTTGTTTATTTGTATATGTATGCATTTAAAAAGAAATAAATTTCATCCCTTTGATTTAAATGTATGTTTTTCACTTGAGCCTTTTTACAGACTCGGACTTCTCTTTTGTTATATAGTGACGAATGCATTTAAGAGACCAAGTAACTGACTGCTCAGGAAGCAAGAGTACTGCACAGTCTGTGCCAGCATAACGGTTGAATATCGAACACGAGAACAACAACAGTTCAAGTTACCAAGACGAGTATTATGTTTCAGATTTTCTTTCTACGAAACAGTTATTATTATTATTATTATTATTAATGTTGCTGTTGCTGTTGTTGTTGTTGTTTCTTTAAAACTCCGCATAGATAATCAGGCTAATTGTTCCGAAAAAAAAAAATTGGTGACAGAAATGGAAAGTACTATTTTGAATGACCAGCTATTTCAACTTAATGATGATATTGTATAACTTCAATTTACTAAGCGTTGAATCACAAATGTAGCAGATTCTTAAGACTACAGGATTTGACGTTCAATTAATAAAGTATTCTAACGACATTTGATTACATAGTAAAGTCAATGAAATGAAACGGTAAATCCCGGTATCATAAGGCTGCAACCTTTTTTTATTAGAAAAGGTTTATGATTACCCACCGTACAAATACGTTATAGGTCATCAATATGGCATTAAGCAAAACACACTTTCGCGTAGCAGATAAGTGCTGTCAGTACACCTCACGAGGAGCCCTGTAGCCATTACGTAAGAGCCTCTGCCGAGTTCCTTGGCCCGTACTTTTAAGCCTTCTGCTTTAGCTCCGTTCCCATTTCCTTTCTTCCAGCTTACTGCCAAACAATCTTTCAAACTTAAAAATCACAGCGTAAATGAAGGGGTCCCCCCCCCCCAGAAATAGACCCAATATCATAACACATTCCTGAATGGTTATGTGTTCATTTTTCCAAATACATAGACACACATATTGATTAGAACAAATATAGAAAACTACAATATGTACGACAAGACAAAACAGTCTCGATGTATCTTATCATTGAGTGCGAGTTCAAACTTGCAGCGAAACGGCGCCGTTGCAAAGACGAAGCCTCAACCTGAATCTGATCTGATCTGAAGTCTTAGTGTTGAACTGACTGACAGAGGTCTCTTTTTATAGTTTATAAATGAAAGATCTATTGTAATGCTGTTAATGTTCTTAAGGATGTTTTATTTTAATTGTTCATTACTTTTATTGTAGTTTATTTAGAGCCATGTTTCCTTCCCTCATTTCGCTATTTTCCCTGTTGGAGTCCTTGGGCGAATAACATCCTTCTTTTTCCAACTAGGGATATAGCTTTGCTAATAATAATGATAAAAATAAAAATAATAATAATAATAATAATAATAATAATAATAATAATAATAATAATAATAATAATAATGTTGATGATGATGATAACAATAATAATAATAATAATAATAATAATAATAATAATAATAATAATAATAATAATAATAATAATAATAATAATAATTTTTGTTTCTTTTCATTATCGAAATTGAAAAAGAATAAAGTTTTGCCTCTGTTTATTTAATCTTTAATATTCGCATATCACTTTACTTAGGTGTTTTCATCGCCTTCAAAATAAAAGAAATTATATCTATATTATAGCAACATAAATACGTATCTATTTAAAGTAGCATCTTGGTCAAATACTAGAATTATCAAAAGAATTTATACGTTTTGTTTTTAAAGAAAAACAAATATTAACGACACATTTTGACGATTGATTGTGAAGTGGGGGAACTTGCATTAAGATTTAGAATGCCCATTGGAAGATGAAATGTTACTTTAATTACATATGCCTTAAGCTGATTAATAGTAATGCCCTAGAGTTAGGTATATTGGAAGAAAAACAACATCAATTGACACAATCAGAACCTTAATCTTCAACTAGTGTTTACTTGAATCCAACTATCATTGTCTGATTTTTTTTTTTATTAAAGTTGCAATGACCTCTAAACTTCACGATATCATCCCACTTTCTTGCATACATTTATATTAAGTAAGCGTATGCAAAATGGTGTGGAAATAGAAAAAAAAAAAGAAAAAAAAAAAAAAAAAAAAAAAAAAAAGCAGATTTCAGACCACAATTGTTAGGTTTAAGTATTTCAAAATAAGTCAACGGCAGCTAAATAATCTTTGTGACTTTAAATGGAAAATTCACGTATCACGCAGACATGAACAACAACATGGTCTAATGAATCTATATAGTTACTATAAAATCAAGGTAATTTGAGATTTAAAAACTTCTACAATGTATTGAGCTATTATATCTCTACACTTTTCAGACCGCTTGAAACATTAATATAAGAACCCTACGGAGGTAAATCACTCCCTAATTGATCTTGTTCTTGAGAGCACGGTCTAAATCTTAGAACTTTTCAAGACCCTGCTTTTAAGCTTCAAAAAAAAAAAAAAAAAAAAAAATCCTACATTGCACCGGAAATAGTAATCAGTATCCTCAACGCTCCAATTCTTGGGATATAAAACATTTTTTTAAATGACGAGAAATAATGTGTTAAACCCACATTTTTAAATAAAGGGGAATATAAATATCGTATTATAGGAAAGGGGATCATCGTATTATTTTATGACACTTGTGTGTGAAAGCATAAAGCAGCTGTGAG
>NC_090751.1:68500769-68503269 GCF_036898095.1 Palaemon carinicauda
TATATATATTTGTATATATATATAGATTTTATATATATATATTATATGTATACATATATATATATATATATATATATATATATATATATATATATAGTTATATATATAAATATATATATATATATATATATATATATATATATATATATATATATATATATATTTAAATATATAACTATATATATATATATATATATATATATATATATATATATATATATATATATATATATATATACTGTAAATTTTTATATTGTGCCCAAGTATTGTATTCAAATTGGTTTTCCCTGTTTCTTTCCAATAGTTATGGAATTCATTATCCCTAATCTATTAATATTTCTCTGTGGCAATGTTATTCAATTAGATCTTTGCGCATTCTATATGAGATTTTTCATAATTCTGGCCAACATATACAATGAGATCTTTCCAGACTATCCCATCCACCGTGTGATATTATAAGGTGTGTATTTAATTCAAAGACTTGTCCTTTTATTCACGAGATTTAATTAATACTACACAGTATTCTAAAAGTTTGATTTTGGCTGTGACCAAAATGTGGAATGGTCTATCTAATCACATACTTGAAATCTAGAATTGAAATTTAGCACCGATGGTTTCTTTTTATGACATAATGTATATGTTATTTCACGCTTTATCTATTATTCATTTATCAAATTTGGTCAATTGTCTAATTTATTTATTTCTCTGTTTCAGTTTTTTTCTTTATTCCGGTTCTTTTCCTAACAGTGCTGCTTTATTTCTTGAAATATTTAACCTTGTAGCAATTTGGTTTCCAATTACGGTTAAAGTTGACTTTTATTGATAATGAGAGTAATATATTAGGAAATTAATCTCTGGCACAGAAGTGCTTTCCTATATATTGTTTTATAAAGAGAGCGATGTGTTTTTATGTGTAATTAGGTTTATTTTTTGTGTTTGCCACTATCTATGTTGTCTTCGGTATCGTCTACAATATCGACGTAACATCTCAGTTCCCAATAGGACTACACTTTTTCATTAGGCGAGTTGTCAGTCGAAAGAGTTGATATTCAGGAGTAATGTCAATTTTTAGATTTAAATAATTGAAGGTTTCACTCCACAAATCCTGTTTGTATTTTTGTTTTAATATCCCTCAAAAGAAAGTCACTTAGCGTTATCTTATTAATTGAACGATGGTTCATGGTACTCGTACACAGCAACCAACGAATCCATGTTTGCATTGCTCGCAGCAAAGTTCCTTTGTCCCAATGAGGAGGATTCAAGCTGGCGCAAAAACGAAGAACCGGAACCCACACACAAATGCGTCCGAAAGAAAATGGCCGGAGAGACACCGTGAACCATCTTGTACGTTGGAAAGATGCTTTTATATCGGCAGTGGCCATTTATTGAGTACTTTCAGCGATTCGTTTCAAAATAAGAGATATCATGTGTCTAATGAGACTAAGAAAGATGAGAAGAAAGACACCTACCGGAAATATTTTCATGGCAGACGTCGCTATGTAGTCTAAGAGAAAATTTTATTCTTACATTTTCTTTATACAGTACTTTGCTGCGGCCCAAGCCTGGCCGAGCACACGAGTTTCCTCATCCTATTCATTTTTTTTCTGATGCACATACACACAGACAACCTCTCTCTCTCTCTCTCTCTCTCTCTCTCTCTCTCTCTCTCTCTCTCTTATATATATATATATATATATATATATATATATATATATATATATATATATATATATATATATATATATATATATATATATATATATATACAGTATATACATATATATATATAGATAGAGAGAGAGAGAGAGAGAGAGAGAGAGAGAGAGAGAGAGAGAGAGAGAGAGAGAGAGAAGGGGGGGGCCTGTTGCCTGTGTGCAGTTCACTGTTACGGTCGATGACTAAAGACTAGAAAATATAGAAGTCGATGATAAAAAGTGAAACTGTGTTGTAATGACTATTACAATGCTCGGTGGAGCCTTGTTTCATTTTGTCTTCCGGCCTTTTCTCCCGGGTAAAACAAGAAGAGCAGATAACAAAGAAGACTCCGTTCTATAAACTATGAAATATACTCGTCACATTATTCATGCAGATATTCGGCGTAAATGTATTTTTGTTAACACTGTTAACACATTTATAAAACTCTCAATGTATAGAATGTGGTTCAAGGAAATGAATGTCAGAATTAGACCTTACAAAAAGAACAATATTCTATTTTAAATAAACAAGTGGTAATCCACATGACAGTGCAATAACAAAAACAATTGCTATTTTCTCCAGAAACCTTTTAGAGTCGACTTGCGGCAAAACTAAGTAGCGTAGTTTGACTTTATATCAAGTCAGTATCTATATACCCTTAATCCCTTTCTATACTGTAAACGTTCGAAGGAGATTGAAAAGAGAAGTGAAGATTACCAGGAAGTCTGGTTAATGTCCTGTGTCTTCCCTTTGCTAATCCAGTACCTGGTTTAATCCACGATACCTGCTCTCCTCATCTGGAGAC
>NC_090751.1:68515769-68518269 GCF_036898095.1 Palaemon carinicauda
CAAAACTACGTGAAATTGAAATTTAATTCTTTAAAATAACGTAAATTTATATATACGGAACTGAATGAAAATGCAACTAAAGGAATGACGAAAGTCTTATGCATTTTACATACATTACTTAATCCTATGTAAGTGCAATTCACCTTACGATCTGGCCATACATCTCTTATATACACAAACAAAATATGTGAATAAAATATTCTACTCACATGAAGACAAGCTCTGTAAGAATATATATATATATATATATATATATATATATATATATATATATATATATATATATATATATATATATATATATATATATATATATATACATATATATATAATTTATATATATATATATATATATATATATATATATATATATATATATATATATATATATATATTCATATATAAATATATAATATTCAATCCTAAGTCAAAACTTAATAGCATTAGAAAACTGAAAACTCTAACTTGATCGATATTGGGAAGGAGTTTATAGCAAAGAATCAACATCGTTATTTAATGATATTCATTGTGTACAAATTTTAATTGGTGACAAAAAAAAAATATATTAAAAAAAATATGGTGTTTCCGATGCTATAATCTACTGGCAGGGGCCAGAAAATCGCATTTAAGTGCATTTCCTTGTCAAAAAAATTCTGGAGGAGGGCACCCAGAACCCCCACCCTCAGTGCCTTTTTAAATAAACCCCCCCCCCCCCCCCCTCCCCGACAAAACGCTCCTACACCCCTGATCATGCGAGAGTCACTGAAGAAACAAGTGATGCAGTGTGAAGAGAGTATCTTGAGTAAGAGTAGTAGTCATAAGTGTAAATAGACTAATCACTGAGGAAAAGAGAAAGATTCAAGGTTTACTTTTATTTAGTTTACAGTAGCCTTGAGGTAGGCTTAGAGGTGTAATTGTGTTTGGCGATTTGAATGCAAAGATAGGTAACTAAGAGAAAAGTCAAGTGCTTAGAAATTTTGGAACACCCGAAGTGAAGAAAGGTATTTGTTTTATATTATTATTATTATTATTATTATTATTATTATTATTATTATTATTATTATTATTATTATTATTATTATTAGCAACAGCAGCAAATCTGCATTCCTAGTTGTAAAAGCAGGAAGATGCAAGCCTTAGAAGGAAGCCCCGTGAGGAAACGACATAAGGAAATAAATAATCTGTATATGAGAACTAACGAACGAAAAATATAGAATATCTTGAGATAAGTAATAACGTTGAAATAGATCTATCATAATTCAAATATGAAAAGAGATTCATGTCGACCTATAATATTATTTGAAAAAAGTAGCTGGAGAGAAAATGGTTATAAAAATTTTTAGTAAGTGTATTCGGAAAAGTGAAAATGACTGAGTTTCTAAGAATCCTGTTACTTGTAGACATTGTTGTTGTGAAGTGGAAGAATAGCATTTTTAAGTGCGTCAAGTTTTGATAAAGAGGTTGATTTCAAGTCGAGTGCCATATTCATTTTTTTTTTTTAATTTGAAGAGAGCAACAGAAAAAAAAAGTGCTTGAATGATTTTGAAACGAACAAAAGTGTAACGAGGAGGTCAAATGATTATTGATGTGAGTGCCAGTTGTGTTATTGATAATTGGATAATGAAAGGGATTAAAATTTAAGAGTAAAATTGCAATTACAATTTTTTTGCATTAAGGACAGTATTTAATTCAATTCACAATCAAAAGATATTAGCGTCTTTGATAGCTTCATCATTATCTTGCCTAAATCCTTGATACTTTCACCAAGTTTGCTGCTGGCCTCCGTGTTTTGAGAACTTGAATTAAATATCCGTGTTGCTTTTTATTATTTTGATCGTCCTCGACACGTGACAACAGGGAGATGAGCGTTAACTTTTCCTATTTGTTGAGAGATAGGACTTAAGGTCTCGTCTTGGGCAGACAGTGCTTTCTTGATGGTATGGTGCCAAACTCTGATGAATTATTTGATGACGAAGATAGGTCTTGAATCCTAGTTGTAAACTTTGCTTCTAATTGTGTTGTGGATTTACTAGGAACTTTTTGAGAAGGGAAACCTAGGCCTACTTCATTTTTTTTTTGTTCTTTTTCCACGCGTTTTTAAAACGGATGCCAAGCACAGATGAATGTCTTGAGAAATCTTATATTTCTCTGTTGCGGTAAAAGACTTTCTCTGGCTCCGAAGTGTACTAACTGAACTTTGGCTTTAAAGACGTTGGATGTTGAGTAACAGAGTTACAATTTGCCAAAGGGAGTTTGATGCAACCCTTTTCATGTCATTATTTTCGAAACGAACCAAAGCTGCAATATGACGATTATGCAGTTGAAATTGGGACTGAAAAGTACATGCATAGAGTTTTCTAATTCCTGTATGGTAGAATTTGTTAACTTACATTAAATATACCCTCTTGCACACGATTGAGTTTTGGTTCAGCATCCATTTATATTTTGTGATTTTCAACGTTTGTGCAACTGCATGTTCAGTGCACATGTCATAGAGTTC
>NC_090751.1:68523269-68535769 GCF_036898095.1 Palaemon carinicauda
GCATCTCAAATTTATCAAGAAACACAACTGCAGGCATTGTATCCTTCCCGTGCTGTACAAACTTTGAATTGCTCCTTAATTAACAACAGTTCCACCACAATCCGAAAATTGTTGAAGGTTAAAACGGGTCTCGGTGATTAATGCGTTGAGATATGAATACAGTCCATTTTAGAACCAGCCTCGAAGGAGACCCCCACACGCCCTATTTACGGAAATTCGAAAAACCTGAGTGAAACCAACAAGCAACAGCAGTTCATCCTCACGGAATTGTAAATGAGGTTGGTCGTGTGCCATTCCGGGACCTGCGTCCTTAATCAATCTACATAAACGACCAAGTGCCAGCATTGAGCAGTAAATTGTTGACTGACAACATGCGTCAAAATGTCTTCCATATGATTGTTAAACAGACCAGAGACCTGAACAGACCAATATTTGTTTAGTGTTTTTTTATCTTTGTAGAACGACTATAATAAATGAAATTACTTGCTTCGTCCCAACGGGTTGTCTTTATCTTAGTAACTGCAAGGTCTGTGTGTGAAGTCTCTGGATCTTCCACGCAAATAATGCCTACCAATGTAAGTTTCGCAAACCTATCTCTTTGGTAACATATAATGATACCATATAAATCACTTATAAATTTTGTCATCAGTTTCTTTACTGTATTTGTAAGTTGATTTTTTTAGTGTAAGTGCACAAGAAAACATACTTGAATAGGTAGGAATAGAATATTTATACTTCATCGTGATGAATATAATTTCTTGATAATCACACAAAATCCGTGAGACATGTATGACTTGTGATGGTCTTTTTATTACACGAAAGCTTTCAAAAATCAATGTAATTTAAATCCACCCTTCTTTCAGTAGAGTTCTTAAGAAATCTTTTGAAAATTTTCAAACCGGAGGATGGGGATTGATCGAGTATAATCACAAATAGAAAAATAAAAAATTATTCAATTTAACATTATCACTGGCTCAGTAGCACCGATTTTGTACTTTATCTTCTTAATACTTCTAATATTTTTTTTTAATAATGCTGAAAAGAAAATCATTAGAACTATAGCGACGATAGAGTCCAAAATTAATGCTACTTAAGCAACGATTATTATTATTATTATTATTATTATTATTATTATTATTATTATTATTATTATTATTATTATTATTATTCTACAATAACATTAACATTTTCTCTCAGAATTCTGTATTGTCCCCCTTTTCGCCAGACGCCAGGTAAACTTACAAAGGCTTATCCGAATTGCTACCTAGAACCCTCTTACTGTTTTTGTTGTTTTTATGTTGAGCTGCTCTTTTGCCAGAAAGAACTTTTGCTCGTAAAAGCAGACCGTAAATAAAGGCCCTCCCCAATAATGCCGGTCCTCATCTGACCATTTCTCTTAGTGAGATTTAGGAAAATCTGGCTCTCCCCTTCCTCCCAGCCTGGACCAGATTTCCTTCCTTGTCTTCCTTAATCTTCTTCCACCTGGTCTCCTATCCAAATATTTCATGCCTTCATTTCTTTTACCTGGAGTGAAAATATGGAAGTTTATGTCGGCCAATTTTTAAATCAAATAGGAATGATCAGTCTGCGGCCTTTTTCTTAGGGTTTGTTCCTTTTTTTTCATGTGTTTTACAGAGAACCTGAATTTGAACATCATCAATGAAGATAGATATTATAAAGTCGTGAAATAGAACGTGTTCGGTCACTTATTACTATTATACTTGTGTTGGTAATGCTGTATATTGTTTCATTGAACCCACATTAGCAACAACAACAAACTAAACTTTCCAAGAAATTGCGAGGCCGTTTTATAAAGGAAATGATAGCGTAAAAACCTCAAGTGGTGGATCTAGATTTATTTTTATAAAGTACTCGTGTGTAGTGACCTGATGCAATTGAAAATAATTAATTAATACATAAATCGTGTTAAGACAAAAATATATGAGTGTGCTTTCCAGCTATAGCATTCAAATCTTAGATTGGGATGTCGAAATAGAGAGTTTATGGCATAGAACCAAGTTTCAAAGAAAGGGTATTCATTGATTTGGAATGATCAGTCGCTACAATTACCAGGATTCAAGCGTACACTATTCCTACTATGGTCGCCACCCGGTATAAAGCGATAAACATGGCATAAGATTTTCTAATTGGTGTAGATACTCAACTAATTATGCTAGAGATGCCAAAGCCTTGATACCAATTTAACATCCTGTATGCATACCACACTCACTCTCAAGGTACTTCCCTTATATTAAATATCTAGGCAGGCAGGCATTATTCTCACAGTGTCTGGAAACCAAGCAAGATTCTGATAGAGGGTGTAAACCACCGAGGCTGGCAATATCTCGACAAAGGGTCTTGAAAGGCAGGCAATATTTTAACAAAGGATCTATACCAGTGAGGCAGGCAATATTTCGTTAAAGGGTCTTGAAAGCCAGCCAAGATTTTGATAAAAGGTTTAGAGCAGAGAGGCAGGCAATATTTTGAAAAAGGGTCTTGAAATGCAGGCAAGATTTTAACAAAAGGTCTAGACCAGAGAGGCAGGCAATATTTCGATAAAGGGTCTTGAAATGCAGGAAAGAATTTGACAAATGGTCTAGACCAGAGAGGCAGGCTATATTTCGATAAAGGGTCGTGAAATGCAGGAAAGAATTTGACAAATGGTCTAGCCCAGAGAGGCAGGCAACATTTCGATAAAGGGTCTTGAAATGCAGGAAAGAATTTGACAAATGGTCTAGACCAGAGAGGCAGGCAATATTTCGATAAAGGGTCTTGAAATGCAGGCAAGATTTTAACAAAGGGTCTAGACCAGAGAGGCAGGCTATATTTCGATAAAGGTCTTGAAAGTCAGGCAAGAATTTGACAAATGGTCTAGACCAGAGAGGCAGGCAATATTTCGATAAAGGGTCTTGAAATGCAGGCAAGATTTTAACAAACTGTCTAGACGAGAGAGGCAGGCAATATTTCTATAAAGGGTCTTGAAAGCCAGACAAGATTTGGATAAAGGGTCTAGACCAGAGAGGCAGGCAATATTTCGATAAAAGGTCTTGAAAGTCAGGAAAGAATTTGACAAAGGGTCTAGACCAGAGAGGCAGGAAATATTTCGATAAAGGGTCTTGAAAGGCAGGCAAGATTTGGATAAAGGGTCTACACCAGAGAGGCAGGAAATATTTCGATGAAGGGTCGTGAAATGCAGGCAAGAATTTGGCAAATGGTCTAGATCAGTGAGGCAGACAATATTTCGATAAAGGGTCTTGAAAGTCAGGCAAGAATTTGACAAAGGGTCTAGACCAGAGAGGCAGGCAATATTTCGATAAAGGGTCTTGAAAGCCAAGCAAGATTTTGACAAAAGATCTAGACCAGAGAGGTAGGCAATATTTCGATAAAGGGTCTTGAAAGTCAGGCAAGAATTTGACAAAGGGTCTAGACCAGAGAGGCAGACAATATTTCGATAAAGGGTCTTGAAATGCAGGAAAGAATTTGACAAAGGGTCTAGACCAGAGAGGCAGGCAATATTTCGATAAAGGGTCTTGAAAGTCAGGCAAGAATTTGACAAAGGGTCTAGACCAGAGAGGCAGGCAATATTTCGATAAAGGGTCTTGAAAGCCAAGCAAGATTTTCACAAAAGATCTAGACCAGAGAGGTAGGCAATATTTCGATAAAGGGTCTTGAAAGTCAGGCAAGAATTTGACAAAGGGTCTAGACCAGAGAGGCAGGAAATATTTCGATTAAGTGTCTTGAAAGGCAGGCAAGATTTGGATAAAGGGTCTAGACCAGAGAGGCAGGAAATATTTCGATGAAGGGTCATGAAATGCAGGCAAGAATTTGACAAATGGTCTAGACCAGAGAGGCAGACAATATTTCGATAAAGGGTCTTGAAATGCAGGCAAGAATTTGACAAATGGTCTAGACCAGAGAGGCAGACAATATTTCGATAAAGGGTCTTGAAAGTCAGGCAAGAATTTGACAAAGGGTCTAGACCAGAGAGGCAGGCAATATTTCGATAAAGGGTCTTGAAAGCCAAGCAAGATTTTGACAAAAGATCTAGACCAGAGAGGTAGGCAATATTTCGATAAAGGGTCTTGAAAGTCAGGCAAGAATTTGACAAAGGGTCTAGACCAGAGAGGCAGGCAATATTTCGATAAAGTGTCTTGAAAGGCAGGCAAGATTTGGATAAAGGGTCTAGACCAGAGAGGCAGGAAATATTTCGATGAAGGGTCGTGAAATGCAGGCAAAAATTTGACAAATGGTCTAGACCAGAGAGGCAGGCAATATTTCGATAAAGGGTCTTGAAAGTCAGGCAAGAATTTGACAAAGGGTCTAGACCAGAGAGGCAGGCAATATTTCGATAAAGGGTCTTGAAAGCCAAGCAAGATTTTGACAAAAGATCTAGACCAGAGAGGTAGGCAATATTTCGATAAAGGGTCTTGAAAGTCAGGCAAGAATTTGACAAAGGGTCTAGACCAGAGAGGCAGGCAATATTTCGATAAAGTGTCTTGAAAGGCAGGCAAGATTTGGATAAAGGGTCTAGACCAGAGAGGCAGGAAATATTTCGATGAAGGGTCGTGAAATGCAGGCAAGAATTTGACAAATGGTCTAGACCAGAGAGGCAGGCAATATTTCGATAAAGGGTCTTGAAAGTCAGGCAAGAATTTGACAAAGGGTCTAGACCAGAGAGGCAGGCAATATTTCGATAAAGGGTCTTGAAAGTCAGGCAAGAATTTGACAAATGGTCTAGATCAGTTAGGCAGGCAATATTTCGATAAAGGGTCTTGAAATGCAGGCAAGAATTTGACAAATGGTCTAGACCAGAGAGGCAGACAATATTTCGATAAAGGGTCTTGAAAGTCAGGCAAGAATTTGACAAAGGGTCTAGACCAGAGAGGCAGGCAATATTTCGATAAAGGGTCTTGAAAGCCAAGCAAGATTTTGACAAAAGATCTAGACCAGAGAGGTAGGCAATATTTCGATAAAGGGTCTTGAAAGTCAGGCAAGAATTTGACAAAGGGTCTAGACCAGAGAGGCAGGCAATATTTCGATAAAGTGTCTTGAAAGGCAGGCAAGATTTGGATAAAGGGTCTAGACCAGAGAGGCAGGAAATATTTCGATGAAGGGTCGTGAAATGCAGGCAAGAATTTGACAAATGGTCTAGACCAGAGAGGCAGGCAATATTTCGATAAAGGGTCTTGAAAGTCAGGCAAGAATTTGACAAAGGGTCTAGACCAGAGAGGCAGGCAATATTTCGATAAAGGGTCTTGAAAGCCAAGCAAGATTTTCACAAAAGATCTAGACCAGAGAGGTAGGCAATATTTCGATAAAGGGTCTTGAAAGTCAGGCAAGAATTTGACAAAGGGTCTAGACCAGAGAGGCAGGAAATATTTCGATTAAGTGTCTTGAAAGGCAGGCAAGATTTGGATAAAGGGTCTAGACCAGAGAGGCAGGAAATATTTCGATGAAGGGTCATGAAATGCAGGCAAGAATTTGACAAAGGGTCTAGACCAGAGAGGCAGGAAATATTTCGATTAAGTGTCTTGAAAGGCAAGCAAGATTTTGACAAAGGGTCTAGACCACAGAGGCAGGCAATATTTCGATGAAGGGTCTTGAAAGTCAGGCAAGAATTTGACAAAGGGTCTAGACCAGAGAGGCAGGCAATATTTCGATAAAGGGTCTTGAAAGCCAAGCAAGATTTTGACAAAAGATCTAGACCAGAGAGGTAGGCAATATTTCGATAAAGGGTCTTGAAAGTCAGGCAAGAATTTGACAAAGGGTCTAGACCAGAGAGGCAGGAAATATTTCGATAAAGGGTCTTGAAATGCAGGAAAGAATTTGACAAAGGGTCTAGACCAGAGAGGCAGGCAATATTTCGATAAAGGGTCTTGAAAGTCAGGCAAGAATTTGACAAAGGGTCTAGACCAGAGAGGCAGGCAATATTTCGATAAAGGGTCTTGAAAGCCAAGCAAGATTTTGACAAAAGATCTAGACCAGAGAGGTAGGCAATATTTCGATAAAGGGTCTTGAAAGTCAGGCAAGAATTTGACAAAGGGTCTAGACCAGAGAGGCAGGCAATATTTCGATAAAGTGTCTTGAAAGGCAGGCAAGATTTGGATAAAGGGTCTAGACCAGAGAGGCAGGAAATATTTCGATGAAGGGTCGTGAAATGCAGGCAAGAATTTGACAAATGGTCTAGACCAGAGAGGCAGGCAATATTTCGATAAAGGGTCTTGAAAGTCAGGCAAGAATTTGACAAAGGGTCTAGACCAGAGAGGCAGGCAATATTTCGATAAAGGGTCTTGAAAGCCAAGCAAGATTTTGACAAAAGATCTAGACCAGAGAGGTAGGCAATATTTCGATAAAGGGCCTTGAAAGTCAGTCAAGAATTTGGCAAAGGGTCTAGACCAGAGAGGCAGGCAATATTTCGATAAAGTGTCTTGAAAGGCAAGCAAGATTTTGACAAAGGGTCTAGACCAGAGAGGCAGGCAATATTTCGATGAAGGGTCTTGAAAGTCAGGCAAGAGTTTAACAAAGGGTCTAGACCAGATAGGTAAGCAATATTTCGATGATGAGTCTTGAAAGACAGGCAAGATTTTGATAAAGGGTCTAGACGAGAGAGGCAGGCAATATTTCGATGAAGGGTCTTGAAATGCAGGCAAGAGTTTAACAAAGGGTGTAGACCAGTGAGGCAGGCAATATTTCGATAAAGGGTCTTGAAAGGCAGGAAAGAATTTGACAAAGCTTCTAGACCATTGAGGCAGGCAATATTTCTATAAAGGGTCTTGAAAGGCAGGCAAGATTTTAACAAACTGTCTAGACCAGTGAGGCAGGCAATATTTCTATAAAGGGTCTTGAAACCCAGGCAAGATTTGGATAAAAGGTCTAGACCAGAGAGGCAGGCAATATTTCGATAAAGGGTCTTGAAAGTCAGGCAAGAATTTGACAAAGGGTCTAGACCAGAGAGGCAGGCAATATTTCGATAAAGGGTCTTGAAAGCCAAGCAAGATTTTGACAAAAAATCTAGACCAGAGAGGTAGGCAATATTTCGATAAAGGGCCTTGAAAGTCAGTCAAGAATTTGGCAAAGGGTCTAGACCAGAGAGGCAGGCAATATTTCGATAAAGTGTCTTGAAAGGCATGCAAGATTTTGACAAAGGGTCTAGACCAGAGAGGCAGGCAATATTTCGATGAAGGGTCTTGAAAGTCAGGCAAGAGTTTAACAAAGGGTCTAGACCAGATAGGTAAGCAATATTTCGATGATGAGTCTTGAAAGACAGGCAAGATTTTGATAAAGGGTCTAGACGAGAGAGGCAGGCAATATTTCGATGAAGGGTCTTGAAATGCAGGCAAGAGTTTAACAAAGGGTGTAGACCAGTGAGGCAGGCAATATTTCGATAAGGGGTCTTGAAAGTCAGGCAAGAATTTGACAAAGGGTCTAGACCAGAGAGGCAGGCAATATTTCGATAAGGGGTCTTGAAAGTCAGGCAAGAATTTGACAAAGGGTCTAGACCAGAGAGGCAGGCAATATTTCGATGAAGGGTCTGGAAAGTCACGCAAGAGTTTAACAAAGGGTCTAGACCAGTGAGGCAGGCAATATTTCGATAAAGGGTCTTGAAAGCCGAACAAGATTTTGATAAAGGGTCTAGACCAGAGAGGCAGGCAATATTTCGATAAGGGGTCTTGAAAGGCAGGCAAGATTTTAACCAAGGGTCTAGACGAGAGAGGCAGGCAATATTTCGATGAAGAGTCTTAAAAGGCAGGCAATAATTTGATAAGGGATCTTGAAAGGCAGGCAAGATTTTGACAAAGGGTCTAGACCAGAGAGGAAGGCAATATTTCGACGAAGAGTCTTGAAAGCCAGGTAAGATTTTGATGGAGGGTCTAGACCAGAGAGGCAGTCAATATTTCGATAAAGGGTCTGGAAATACAGGCAAGATTTTAACAAAGGGTCTAGACCAGAGAGGCAGGCAATATTTTGATAAAGGGTCTTGAAAGCCATGGATGATTTTGTTAAAGGGCCTAGACCAAAGAGGCAGTCAATAATTCGATAAAGCATCTTGAAAGGCAGGCAAGATTTTGACAAAGGGTCTAGACCAGAGAGGAAGGCAATATTTCGATGAAGGGTCTTGAAATGCAGTCAAGAATTTTACAAATGGTCTAGACCAGAGAGGAAGGCAATATTTCGATGAAGGGTCGTGAAATGCAGGCAAGAATCTGACAAAGGGTCTAGACCAGAGAGGCAAATTTCAATAAAGGGTCTTGAAAGTCAGCCAAGAATTTGACAAAGGGTCTAGACCAGAGAGGCAGGCAATATTTTTATAAAGGGTCTTGAAAGCCAGGCAAGATTTTATTAAAGGGTTTTGAAATGCAGGCAAGAATTTAACAAAGGGTCTAGACCAGAGAGGCAGGCAATATTTCGAATAAGCGTCTTGAAATGCAGGCAAGATTTTGACAAACGGTCTAGACCAGAGAGGCAGGCAATATTTCGATAAAGTGTCTTGAAAGTCAAGCAAGAATTTGACAAAGGGTCTAGCCCAGAGAGGCAGGCAATATTTTGATAAACGGTCTTGAAATGCAGGGAAGAATTTGACAAAGGGTCTAGCCCAGAGAGGCAGGCAATATTTCGATAAACGGTCTTGAAATGCAGGGAAGAATTTGACTTAGGGTCTAGACCAGAGAGGCAGGCAATATTTCGATAAACGGTCTTGAAATGCAGGGAAGAATTTGACAAAGGGTCTAGCCCAGAGAGGCAGTCAATATTCTGATAAACGGTCTTGAAATGCAGGGAAGAATTTGACAAAGGGTCTAGCCCAGAGAGGCAGGCAATATTTCGATAAACGGTCTTGAAATGCAGGGAAGAATTTGACTTAGGGTGTAGACCAGAGAGGCAGGCAATATTTCGATAAAGTGTCTTGAAAGTCAAGCAAAAATTTGACAAAGGGTCTAGACCAGAGAGGAAGGCAATATTTCGATAAAGGGTCTTGAAAGTCAGCCAAGAATTTGACAAATGGTCTAGACCAGAGAGGCAGACAATATTTCGATAAAGTGTCTTGAAAGTCAAGCAAGAATTTGACAAAGGGTCTAGACCAGAGAGGCAGGCAATATTTTGATAAACGGTCTTGAAATGCAGGGAAGAATTTGACATAGGGTCTAGACCAGAGAGGCAGGCAATATTTCGATAAAGAGTCTTGAAATGCAGGCAAGAATTTGACAAAGGGTCTAGCCCAGAGAGGCAGGCAATATTTCGGTGAACGGTTTTGAAATGCAGGCAAGAATTTGACAAAGGGTCTAGACCAGAGAGGCTGGCAATATTTCGATAAAGGGTCTTGAAAGCCTGGTAAGATTTTTAACAAAGGTTCTAGACCAGAGAGGCAGGCAATGTTTTGATAAAGGGTCTTGAAATGCAGGCAAAAATTTGACAAAAGGTCTAGACCAGAGAGGCAGGCAATATTTTGATAAAGGGTCTTGAAATGCAGGCAAAAATTTGACAAAGGGTCTAGACCAGAGAGGCAGGCAATATTTCGATGAAGGGTCTTGAAATGCAGGCAAGAATTTGACAAAGGGTCTAGACCAGAGAGGCAGGCAATATTTCGACACAGGGTCTTGAAATGCAGGCAAGATTTTAACAAAGGGTCTAGACCAGAGAGGCAGGCAATATTGCGATGAAGGGTTTTGAAATGCAGGCAAGAATTTGACAAAGGGTCTCGACCAGGGAGGCAGGCAATATTTCGACAAAGGGTCTTGAAATGCATGCAAGAATTTGACAAAGGGTCTAGACCAGAGAAGCAGGCAATATTTCGATGAAGGGTCTTGAAATGCAGGCAAGAATTTGACAAAGGGTCTAGACCAGAGAGGCAGGCAATATTTCGACACAGGGTCTTGAAATGCAGGCAAGATTTTAACAAAGGGTCTAGACCAGAGAGGCAGGCAATATTGCGATGAAGGGTTTTGAAATGCAGGCAAGAATTTGACAAAGGGTCTCGACCAGGGAGGCAGGCAATATTTCGACAAAGGGTCTTGAAATGCATGCAAGAATTTGACAAAGGGTCTAGACCAGTGAGGCAGGAAATATTTCGATGAAGGGTCTTGAAATGCAGGAAAGAATTTGACAAAGGGTCTAGACCAGAGAGGCAGGCAATATTTCGATGAACGGTCTTGAAATGCAGTCAAGAATTTTACAAATGGTCTAGACCAGAGAGGAAGGCAATATTTCGATGAAGGGTCGTGAAATGCAGGCAAGAATCTGACAAAGGGTCTAGACCAGAGAGGCAAATTTCAATAAATGGTCTTGAAAGTAAGCCAAGAATTTGACAAAGGGTCTAGACCAGAGAGGCAGGCAATATTTTTATAAAGGGTCTTGAAAGCCAGGCAAGATTTTAATAAAGGGTTTTGAAATGCAGGCAAGAATTTAACAAAGGGTCTAGACCAGAGAGGCAGGCAATATTTCGATGAAGGGTCGTGAAATGCAGGCAGGAATATAACAAAGGGTCTAGACCAGAGAGGCAGGCAATATTTCGATGAAGGGTCTTGAAATGCAGTCAAGAATTTTACAAATGGTCTAGACCAGAGAGGAAGGCAATATTTCGATGAAGGGTCGTGAAATGCAGGCAAGAATCTGACAAAGGGTCTAGACCAGAGAGGCAAATTTCAATAAAGGGTCTTGAAAGTCAGCCAAGAATTTGACAAAGGGTCTAGACCAGAGAGGCAGGCAATATTTTTATAAAGGGTCTTGAAAGCCAGGCAAGATTTTAATAAAGGGTTTTGAAATGCAGGCAAGAATTTAACAAAGGGTCTAGACCAGAGAGGCAGGCAATATTTCGATAAAGCGTCTTGAAATGCAGGCAAGATTTTGACAAATGGTCTAGACCAGAGAGGCAGGCAATATTTCGATAAAGTGTCTTGAAAGTCAAGCAAGAATTTGACAAAGGGTCTAGCCCAGAGAGGCAGGCAATATTTTGATAAACGGTCTTGAAATGCAGGGAAGAATTTGACAAAGGGTCTAGCCCAGAGAGGCAGGAAATATTTCGATAAACGGTCTTGAAATGCAGGGAAGAATTTGACTTAGGGTCTAGACCAGAGAGGCAGGCAATATTTCGATAAACGGTCTTGAAATGCAGGGAAGAATTTGACAAAGGGTCTAGCCCAGAGAGGCAGTCAATATTCTGATAAACGGTCTTGAAATGCAGGGAAGAATTTGACAAAGGGTCTAGCCCAGAGAGGCAGGCAATATTTCGATAAACGGTCTTGAAATGCAGGGAAGAATTTGACTTAGGGTGTAGACCAGAGAGGCAGGAAATATTTCGATAAAGTGTCTTGAAAGTCAAGCAAAAATTTGACAAAGGGTCTAGACCAGAGAGGAAGGCAATATTTCGAGAAAGGATCTTGAAATGCAGGCAAGATTTTGACAAATGGGTCTAGACCAGAGAGGCAGACAATATTTCGATAAAGTGTCTTGAAAGTCAAGCAAGAATTTGACAAAGGGTCTAGCCCAGAGAGGCAGGCAATATTTTGATAAACGGTCTTGAAATGCAGGGAAGAATTTGACATAGGGTCTAGACCAGAGAGGCAGGCAATATTTCGATAAAGAGTCTTGAAATGCAGGCAAGAATTTGACAAAGGGTCTAGACCAGAGAGGCTGGCAATATTTCGATAAAGGGTCTTGAAAGCCAGGTAAGATTTTTAACAAAGGTTCTAGACCAGAGAGGCAGGCAATGTTTTGATAAAGGGTCTTGAAATGCAGGCAAAAATTTGACAAAAGGTCTAGACCAGAGAGGCAGGCAATATTTTGATAAAGGGTCTTGAAATGCAGGCAAAAATTTGACAAAGGGTCTAGACCAGAGAGGCAGGCAATATTTCGATGAAGGGTCTTGAAATGCAGGCAAGAATTTGACAAAGGGTCTAGACCAGAGAGGCAGGCAATATTTCGACACAGGGTCTTGAAATGCAGGCAAGATTTTAACAAAGGGTCTAGACCAGAGAGGCAGGCAATATTGCGATGAAGGGTTTTGAAATGCAGGCAAGAATTTGTCTAAGGGTCTCGACCAGGGAGGCAGGCAATATTTCGACAAAGGGTCTTGAAATGCATGCAAGATTTTGACAAAGGGTCTAGACCAGAGAGGCAGGCAATATTTCGGTAAAGGGTCTTGAAAGGCAGGCAAGATTTTTATAATGGATCTAGACCAGAGAGGTGGGCAATATTTCGACAAAGTGTCTTAAATGTCTGTACCATGGTCTTCCGCTGTCTTAGGGTTAGGGTTCTCTTCCTTAACAGTACACTGAGGTACACTTCTCTATCTGTTTCCTTATTTCCTTTCCTCGCTTGGCTATTTTTCCTGCTAGAGCCCTTGGGCTCGTTGTGTCCTGCTTTTCCATAGGGTTGTGACTTAGGTAGTATCAATAATAATAGTAATAATGGATTATCGTCCTTGCGTTTGACCAACCAATTCTATGACTTGGTCCTAGCCAGTGGTAGGCCAGAGCATAATTAAAAAATCCCCAAGAGACGATCAT
>NC_090751.1:68545769-68560138 GCF_036898095.1 Palaemon carinicauda
TCTAATGCCCCGTTTGATTCTACCTGATTAACACGTTCATGCAAACCACATATCGCATGAAACTGAACTAAATTAATACGAGACATCGTGATACAGTTAACATATTGAATATGGATGCCCCATTCCCAGAGCAGCTTAGACTGTTTCCCATCCCATGGCCATGCTCTCCTTCCCGTGATGAGTGCGACGTGCAGGCCAGGACGTATTTATAATTTTCTCTCCCGCTGCAAACTTTTGCCGACTATTATTTCTATTCCCTGATGCCATTCCTTTAACAATTACCATTATGAAGCACTGCCTATGCTCATTTCAAGTGTTGCCAACGTCATCATATACAGTTAAAACAAAGATTTTCATAGTATTTAAACATAGTCTGCGGTACTTGGGCGAAGAATTTCAATCCTCACTCACAAAGTTGTCTTTTATCTAAAAGCTTTTCCGTCCTCCCATTGGGGTCTTTCTGCCCGGCTCGTCAACTCATACCAACCCAAGCAACTTTAGAGTTGTTATGAACTTTTTAAAGAAATATCGCAGAGGGTTTCTTGTGTTTACAAACGGATTACAAGTATATATAGAGAGGATTTCAAGCAATATACAAAGGAAATAAGTTTATTAAATGCCTGTTCACCAATAAACGAGAGTATAAAGGAGTTCTTTGTTTGTGGTACGTCTGTGGGGTGTTGGCGCATGCGCATTACGCTCCCGCCATCCCCCCGTTAGGAACAGGTTGGTGGGGAGAAGAAATAATGTAATTTTTCATTTGAGTGCCTTTTATCAGACATATTTGATGTGATAGTTTAGTGCTTAATGCTTCGAGACACTTATCCAAGTAAGTGAAGGGGTTTGATATGCTGGCATTGTGTTTGTTTACGTGTTGATCAAGTGAGGTTTTGTTTGTAGCTGAACAACAAACACCGTAAAGGCGAGATGCATCCGTCTTTCCTCGGATTATTCTCCCCTTTGCCTTAATTTCCCACTTTAAATACCTGTCCTACTGCTTCTGTGTGTGTTTCTTTCCAAGTTATACCAGTTTTCTTTGTGATCACCATTTATTTGTTATGCGGCTTGTGTGTCTTTTGGTGGTGTAGGAAGATAAAGCGAAAACCAGTGAAAAAGAGGCTTTTCGGGGGATTTCGAAAGCTGCTGCTGCTGCTGCTACCACGCTTGGATAATTCACCCACTCGGTACCTTTATTATTTCTTTTTTTTTGGGGGTGGGATGTTATGATATTTAGATAAGGTTCATACAAGTTTTCCTGTTTTTCAATTATTGGAGTTCAGTCCTATATAATTTACTTTGGTATTCAACTTGAAGAATTTGTCGTAAAGTTACTAGATTTTCCATCGTCACTCATGGGGCGTTTGGCAAGGCCAAGCATTTAAGGTATTTTTTTTTTTTTTAAATTTGGTTTTTGTTATTAATTCTCTATTTTTGTAAAATCTTTTTCGCTAAACTTCTATTAAGCTTTTAGTTGTTGAGACTCGAATTTATAAAATCATCTTTCCTAGGCTAGAGCTTCTGTACATAATTATCTTATGTTTAAGAAAGTTCTCACATGATTAATAGGCCACTGTGTATTTTCTTTCATTTAGGCAATATTTTAGCTTAGCCTATTGTGGGAAGGTGAGTCAAGTTGCAACCCTCCTTTCGATCGTAGATTGCCATAAGCGTCACGACCCCAATAAAGAAACAAATAATGAAACTAAATAAGAAGAATTTATTGTAAAAATTATGAAAAGATGGTAGAATTAGGTCATAATAGATATATTTTAGCCTTTGTTTCATATTTTTGTTTTATGTTATACCCTTTGAGCTAAATCTAGTGGACTAGTCAAGTGTTGAACATATCTCAACATAACCTAAGCTAGAACTTTGATTTATTTCTTATAAGCATTTCCAACTTTGTGGCTTAAGCCTTATTTCTTTGGTATGTGATATTGCATAGTTATACAAAGAATCTTATAGCTATCTCAGACTAGTTTATACACATATAAAGAGATGGGCTGTGATTAGCTTTTGATTTTCTTCAAATTCCGTTGGTATACAAACCCTGGTTTTGTTTCTCCTTTCATTTTTAGTAGTTACTGTGGCAGACCTGATTTTGGCCTAATTTCTTGAAAAGTTGATGCCTCTCTTTGTTAACCTGCAGAGAATCTTGAAGTATATTGATAATGGTTAATTCTATACAATGGAGCATTAGCATACTGAAACTGGCATATCAGATCAATGATAGTCAGACATGGTAAGACTGAATAGTTTATAAGACACAGCAATGAAACATTTAATTGGTAGATGGCACAATTTTTTATTTTTTTAGTCTGC
The DNA here is from genome assembly GCF_036898095.1 of Palaemon carinicauda. Taxonomy (NCBI): domain Eukaryota; kingdom Metazoa; phylum Arthropoda; class Malacostraca; order Decapoda; family Palaemonidae; genus Palaemon; species Palaemon carinicauda. Next base: position 68,548,092 of record NC_090751.1, read on the forward strand.
TTGGAACATTTGTGCATGAAACCTTGGCTTTCCTTGTCTCCGTATGAATAACAGACTTTCATATTAGGAATTCTTGCTTTAAGAGTCTATGCTTATGCTTATTTGAAGCAAGAATTGGGGAAATGAAAGACTATATATTAGAAAATATACTTTTTTGGAATAAGACCATCAATTAATTCTGCTTATTGTGTATTTTGCATTTTCATTATTTAGAGAGCTACGAAAAGGGATATCAGCATTTCATAATCCATAAAACATTTGACTTATCTTGACCTAACCTATCTTGTTATGGTCCACTATCCGTTTGTAAATTCCTATACTGATACCCCTTGATCTACGGATAACCTTAATTCAATTTATAAAAGAAGCAGTACAATATTTAACCCTTGGAGATTGTAGTCAAGTCATGCAGAGTACTATTATTAACTACTGGGATTTCAACTTTGTTGAATGGTGTAATCTGAAGACCATTGGCTGTGAAATTATTTACAGTTCTAATTATTTTGATGTCTGATAATAAGATAATGTTGGGTTGACATCTAGATTTTAGTGAAAAGTTAATTTTTGTCTTCACCAAGTAGCCTAGTGCCCTTTAAAAAAATATGCACCAAATCAGTTCTAAATTGAGATTCATGAAAATTTCTTCTAATTTTCCTTCCATACTTGCAATGACTGGGATTGATAGCAATAGAATACATATTTTACTGTAACATAGAAGGAACTTTTTATTGTCACATTTGCGCAAGATGAATTTATGTATTTGTTTTTGAATAATTTACACGTTAATTTTGAATTCTATTGTATTTGCCTATCATGTCATATAGAATTTAATTTTTTACATAATAAATACTTGAAAGATTATTTATCTTCAAAGTGCCTGGTTTAACTTAACCTAACCAGTTAAATTTAGTGAAATGTAAAATCACTGTGGACTGGATTAAATGTTAGATTATCCATCAGCACCAGAAGGATTAGATGAGCTATCTATCAGTTATTAAAATTTTATGCCCAAATGTATGTCAATGTCTTAGGCCATATAAGAACAGTTGGCTGCCGACCAAAGGCCAGCTCAAAAGGTGTCGTCTTTGTTGACTTGTGCAGCCTGGTCAGGTATCTCAATTGGATTGGTTCGATGTACTCATTCCAGTCACCCTGCTGCTCGCTGATGTTATTTACAACTGCATTGCAAAGTATCTGGTTGAAGTGCTCAGTCTGGCCATTCAACGTTGGGTGGTAAGTGGTTGATCTTGAGACGTCTGAGAGTTTTTCGTTGACACGGTTGCAGAACTCGTGGCCCCGGTCAGTGATGATGACTGATGTTGGAGTAGCGACATACCAACTGCATCAAGACCTTTGCTATGGTGCCTGCCTCCTTTTTGGGTATGACCTCCGCTTCAGGCCACTTGTTGAAGTAGTCGGTTATCACAGCAATATACTGGTTACCTCTGAGTGAAACTGGTGTCTAGAAGAGCAATGGAGTGGACTGCACGTACCTTTCAAAGATGGCTGCTGCACTAACATTTATCACAGGACACTGTACAAAAAAAAAATAATGAAAAGATAAAAAAATATTAATGAAATACAATGGGTGTACGTATTCCATGTCATGGAAAATGGACCCACATGCAAAAATTGCATAAAGTGACATTTTTCAAGGGAGTCCATAATCTATGCCATTGAAAATGGGCTCATGGGCTAAAACATGAAATACAAGGGGGGTACATATTTCATACCATGGAAAATGGACCCATGGACTAAAACAAAATACCAGGGGGGTACATATTTCATGCCATGGAAAATGGACCCATGGACTAAAACAATATATTCAAGGGTGGGTTCATATTTCATGCCATGGAAAATGAACCCATGGACTAAAACATAAAATACAGTACAAGGGGGTACATATTCCATGCCATGGAAAGTGGACACATGGCCTAAAACAAAATACAAGGGGGTACATATTTCATGCCATGGGAAAATGGACCTATGGACTAAAACATAAAATACACAAAGGGGTACATATTTCATGGCATGGACTAAAACATAAAATAAAAGGGGGGTACATATTTCATGCCATGGGAAATGGACCCATGGACTAAAACATAAAATACAAGGGGTTTGCATATTCCATGCCATGGAAAATGAACCCATGGACTAAAACAAAATACAAGGGGGTACATATTCCATGCCATGGAAAATGAACCCATGTGCAAAAATTGCATAAAGTGACCAATCCCAGGGGGGCCATAATCTATGCCATAGAAAATGGACATGGGGAAAAAAAAGTTATAAAGTACAAGGGGGGTACATATTCCATGCCATGGAAAATGAACCCAGAGTCTTTATAACATTATAAGATACAACGGGGTACATATTCCAGTCAATGAAAAATGGCATAAGTTGATAGGTGGGTCCATATACTTTACTATGCAATGGAAAAAGGACCTAGTTAGTTTAAATAACTTTAAAATTCTTACTGATAAATTTAGAAAAGAACTTTAACTTTCATACTGAATTCATCATTCCTGTGATGTCTTTCTTTAAAACTCAGATCAATAACCTTACAGTAAATATTTTGTGATAAGGGGAAAAGGCATGCTGAAATATGTACTAATTTCATATGCTCATTTTCAAAATCCATGGCGATTTAATTTAAGTTAGTGCATAATTCCAAGAAATGTTTCTTCCTTGTTTCCAGTTCTTCACATCTCACTAATAATTTTTGATCCATCAGTACTTACTCTATGCTTTTTGTAAATAACTCAAATCGTCTACGACTTTCTTTCCTTGATGGGTATTTTAAATGGTACGAGGCATGGTTATAGATTAGTTAGATAAAGAATTTTTTTTTATTTCAATTTCTAGATAAGGAATTGGGAGTGGGGGTGGGGGGCTTTGGAGAAAGAAGGCAAGCCTGTGATCTGTGGAAGTGTGCTGTAAGGGGATAACTGTTTAAAACCAGGTGCTCTCCTCTATTGGCCCTTTGTCATTGTGTTGAGTATAGAAGATAGTCCCTATATCTTTGCATATCATAAAGGCTTCTTACCTTGTGGAACTCGCTGGGAATCAACCTGATCCCTGTTGTAGATCCGTGGTCAGTGTTTGAGGATGATTTGCAGCATCTATGGGGTCATTTGGATGCCTTAACCCTTGTTTATTCTGATTTGGTTTCTTATCAGTCGCGTGTTGATCTTGTTAGGTGTCAGATGAATCTGGTTGCTCCTGGAGGGTCACAAGCTGCATGATATCTCGATCTGTTAGCTTCTCTAATGTTGATTGCAAACTTACTCATCTGAATCGCTGCTGTGTAATGCTACTGCTCTGCCTTAAGCCCTGTCTTCCAACTGAAGAGTATGGACCTCTTCTTATCATGAGAGTTGTCTATGCTTTTGAAGATTTAAAAGCAGTCTTTCCAATCCTGGGACCTCTGGCCCAAGGAGTGGGATTTAAGCCTTTGATGTCATCAGACAGAGGCTGTGACTCTCGAGACTGTTTTTTTTTAGATAGCAGTAGCATTTAGGAAGAGGTTTGTCGAGTTGCGTGGACACTGCACTTTCCAGCAGTCAACCTATCCCCTTCCCAGAAGGTTTTAAAGAGCCTCCCAATAAGTTTTTGGGTGTTCCTATCTACCCTGATTGTCCTCAGAGGACCTTGAAGGAGGATCTGCTTATGCCTCGACGGTTAACCCCTCCACCTATTCAGGCTGTGAGACATTGCCCTGCTTGGAAGAGTTCCCCTCTTCCAGGTCTCCCAAAGGACACCCCAGTTCTGACATCCGTAGGTAAACTTCCTTCTTGGTACGACACCTTAGTGTCTGCCTGGCAGAAGTCCCTGGCAGCCTGGGCCTCCCAGCTCGCTTAAGCCTCAGCAACATCGGATCCGGTCGACTACCCCCATGATCTGACTAGAGGTGTCGGTATTATTCTCTTCCATCTCCCCAGGACGTCTCCCCAATAACCCTCCAGTTCGTCTGTCCCCTTCATCCAGACTTGGAGGAGAGCTCAGGATTGAACCTAGGTTGGTTCAGGACTTTGGTCAGCTTCCACTTACTCCGATCCGCTCCGGCAGTAGGATGACGACTAGGCAAAAGAAAAAGATGCTGCGTTTCATTCCACCACACACGGACCAGCTTCAACCACGGTTGAGCAAGGACATGGCCTCTTCTTGAGAGATCTCCTTTCTTTCTTTCAGACCAGAGCCCCTGGAAGTAGTTTCTCCAGAGCTTCGCCCCATCTCCATGCCACCTGGAGATGAGGAACCTTCGAGATCTGAGGCTCATGCCTCAACGGAACTACAAGCTCCCCCCCTCGTAGGGAACCAAAGGTTTTAAGACCGTTCCCAAGAGCACGAAACCAATGGAATCCCTTAGGCCTGAGATCGCTCAGGGATCCATCGAGTCAGGACACTCCCAAGAAGCTAACCCGGTTGATGACTTTTACCTACCCCATGCTCCTATGGGTGAGAATTTAAAAACTTACAGGTAGATGTGTTTTTGGACTCCGATGACAATTACCTTCCTAGAGCTGCGAGTCATCTATATAAATAGCGTAAGAATTGTTTATGCAGGAACAGATGAGAAATTTGAAAGTAATTTGTATATTTCCTAACTAATACAAACCTGTAGCTATTTATACAAATTGTCCCGTCATCACCTTTCCCCGATAAGTCCTGACTGCAATAGAAATGTTACGTAATTCACTGAAGTGTTAGTAGATCTAGGTGGCTGGCTACCCCGCCACCCCTCCCCCCCTCTTCCCGCTCTACCAGCCGGGTAGGGTTGCCACCTTGCATTAAAGTCTTAATGGCTAGTCTTTCAGCTTTTCCAAAAGATAATCCATATAAATAGCTACAGGTTTGCGGTAGGAAAAATACAAATTACTTTCAAATTTGTCATTTCTCCTACTGGCTTAAGAGCTTTGGACTTTGCTTCTTAATTAGGTTGTGAGCAAATTGTAAATGAAGCTACTCACAGGTCTGGTTACTTCTTGGACCGCGTATACACCAACTCCCCTGGCGTTATAGCAAGTAAGGTTGGTTCTCCAGTTGGGACATCTAATCATGCCTTGATTTCATTAGTAGTGAAGGCTGAGCAGCCCGTCCGAATGTGTCTTAATCGTGCAAAATTTATATAAAATTTCAAGCTGACTGGAATGGCCCTATGAGTGGTCTTTTGTACTTGAATTGGTTATGGTTGAGCCTGTTGTTCCTTTTGAATGAAAATCTAGTGAACATAATTAATAGGTGTATCCCTTCTCGTGTGCTAAGGTACCAAGTGAAAGACAAACCCTTAGTTTGTGAAAGTTTTTATTATCCAAACTGGTTTCCAGAGAACATCTCATTTTGATACTATATTAACTGCAGTTTCAATGGCTATATCAAAACACTTGTAGAAATTACAATGCATAAAATTTTATGATGTTGGGGTCAGGGTTTTGTCTGTGTCAAGTATTTTGCTTCAACACCAGCCAATACTGCTGTGGCTGTTCCAAGCCCAAATCTTGGTCATGGCTTGTTAGATTGTTACCTTATGGTATTTGAGCTATAGAGGGTAAATTGCATGTGTCCATAGATCCTGCTGCTGAGTTACCAGCCGCCAGTCAATTAGGTTCCGCACATCCCACACAAGTGTAGTGGTACCTTAAGTGTTGGTCACGTGTGTATATGATCGGTCTGCAGGGCAATTAAGTGTCCCTTTTCTCTCTTGTAAATTTAGCAATCTTTTTAGGAAGTTGGTAATGCAGGATTTACTAATTTTCCATTTCAATTTGTCTCCCAATATTCGTATCTCTGTGTCAAGTGTGAGCTTACTGACAAGAAAGTGAAAAAAAAAGTTTTCAATGGATTTCAGGCTAGCCTGCCTATTGTGTTTACACCTCACTGACAGGTGTCATTAATTGGCATTTGTTTTCAAATTCATATTCTTTTTGCTTCTTGTGGCTGGTTTGTGTTATCCTGCAGACAGCAGATGTTATTGTTCTTAATTGACTTATAACAAATTGACAAAAAGTAAGGCATCCTTTTCTGATTGAGTAAATTTAGGTTTTATGCTTGTCTTTGTAAAGTCCAACTTTGAGATTTGAAGTATGACATACTCTAGGTGTGTTTTATATATATATATATATATATATATATATATATATATATATATATATATATATATATATATATATATATATATATATATATATATATATATCTATATATATCAATAAATATAGGTAAGCTGTGCAATTTGTTGAATAGGAGTGTTGACTGTCATTCAACTTTGGAGGATGAGATGTTATTTTTATCTTGAAGGATAAAGGTAGAAGAAAACAAAACCTGTTAAATAGCTGGCAATGAATGAGGTAGATCAGGTTCTTCTGGCTTTTATGATGGTTGCAGTGTGATCACAGCTCCTTTCTCCCTTTCTCTCATCCTCGTACCCTCACTCTGGCCTATTCCTGTTTCCCCACCACGCCCCCTAGTCTCCACCCCAAGTTTCCTCAAGTTCAGGTTATTATACAGAAGGATATTTATTTGTTGAAGATGATAGACAATTGACTCAATGCAACTTATTCTGGTAATTCCCATATTGCTGTTATTTCCATGCTGCCTGTTAGTATACAGTATGTGTATTGGTGCCTGACTCTTGATTTGTGTAACCCTTGTCCTATCTTCAGCTTTTACTTAGAATTGAGAATCAAGCAGAAGCAGTGGGGTCCGTAGTAAGTCCACTTGCTCATGGCTCACCCCTCTCACTTGGTGTCAGTTTAGGTATTACTCTTGCCTCCCCATAATGACTGATGTCTTTGCACTATGCAAGAGAAAGATACTATAGTCTATTTTTTATAGCGGTGCATATTTGCACTGACTCACAGGGGTGCCCTTTTAGCTCGGAAAGGTTCCTGATACCTGATTGGTCGGAAGTATTTTTGTCTGAACACCTTCATTGTTCTCGAATGATTACCAAGTAATGTGAATCCAAACTTATTTATTAACCTATATTTCTCCATCAGATATATGTTTTGTCAATAAACAATATCAAAGAATAAATATATTATAAAGAATCGTCTTGGTAAGTCTAAATTTAATAACACAATCCGCCGAAGTCGACGACAGCAGCTTGTTTTCGGATGCACGCTTTGTAATTTTGTAATTTTTCACATATTTTAACACAAATTGGGATAAATTACACTCAGCATAAGTTAAACATGTTATTATAAACTTTCTTTGAATACCAGAACTTACCAAAAACATGGAATTAATAAAACCCGATATTTGTGAAAACTTATGGGGAGGTAAAAGAACAGCCTGTAGCGGCCTGACGGAAAAACGATCCCTTCTGACTCGTAGACGCAGTTTGTTTTTCCTTTCGTAATATAGTTCGGCCTATTCCTTTCAGTTTAAATAGTCTTACATTGTTTCTCTTCGTATTATTTTGCTTAGTATTTTCCCACATTCCTGTTCCTCACCTAATATCTATCTATTTTCCCGAATATCCAATCTTTCATATAGGCCTATGTGATATCCGCACTACGATTCCTTATGTTTTGTACCTTACGTCAGTAAGTATGTAAATAATAATAACAACATAAATTTTCAATATTAAACTTACCCGATAATCATGTAGCTGTCAACTCCGTTGCCCGACAGAATTCTATGGAGGGATACGCCAGCTATCACAATACTAGAAGGGGGTGTACTCACCAGCGCCACCTGTGGCCAGGTACTATAGTACTTCTTGTTGACACCTCCTCAATTTTTCCTCTGTCGTGCTTCCGGCAAGACGTTCTGGGATACGCTTATGATCTTGGAGTATTTTCACGGCTTTTGGTGAAGTATTTCTCTCAGATTTCGGCTGTCGCTTTACTGGAAAACTTCTATATTAGCTTAGATAGCTATTATTTAGTCCTGATTAACGGTTAACGATCTTTTGCTTGATTTGGAATCCCCACTTGGCTAACTCTTTTGATTCAAGATGTCTGACATTTCACAAGCCCCCACCCATAGACGATGTAGGTCTTGTAATAGGCGTATTCCGAAGGCCTCGGTAGATCCTCACACCGCTTGTTCTGACTGTAGGGAAAGGCCCTGTCAGTTAGAAGATCGATGTGAGGAATGCGCCGGACTTTCGGAACTTGATTTTGTCCGTCTTCTTAAGTATTCAACCAAGTTAGAGAGAGAGTTAGGAGTTCTTCTCACTCTTCACTTTTTTCCTCACCTCATGATCCCCTACCTTTTCCTCCCCCTGTAGTGGCTACCCCCGAACCTACTATTTGCCCTCAACCTGATATGTCTGTTGTTTTGCGTGCCATTCAGGCTTTAGGTGACAAAGTAGAGTCAGTGGTTAGTGATCACAAGTCTCTTATGGCCGAAGTCAAGGAACTTAAGGTCAAGAGTGCAGTGGGTGGTATTAGTGCCAGTGCTGTGACGAGTGCTAGTGTCAGTGCAGTGCCAAGTGCTGTGACGAGTGCTAGTGTCAGTGCAGTGCCAAGTGCTAGTGTCAGTGTCAGTGTGGTGCGTGAGGATACTTCTGTGCGTGCCAGTCGTCCTCCCAGTCCGGGACCTCTTGCAAGCTCCCAAGCCCAGGGGAGAAGCAATGTCGAAGGGCAAAAGGGTTCGGCAGGCCTTGATCGGCGCACAGAAGTATCCTCGGTGGTTGCGGGCGTGTCTTCCAGAGACCGTCACTCCCACCTGCAGACGATTGAGCCTGTCTTTTACTCGTCTGCTGATCAATTGTCAGGGAAGAAACGTTGGACTCAGGTCTCAAGACCACTCAAACGCAGAGTCCAGACCTCAAGAGCTCAACCTGGCTGCAGTCATTGGATCAGCTCTGACTCGCCGCAGTCATCAGTTGAATGCACTCCTCCTAAGAGGAGTAAGGTGCTGCCGCAACAGATCTCTGCTGTTAAGGCTTTACCTCAGCAGACCTTAGTGTCTGCCGACCCCAAGTTGACTCTACTGCAGTCCATGCAGTCACAACTTGCGGTCTTGATGCGTGAGTGTCAGGCTGAGAAGGTTACACCTCCTCCTGCGATCGCTCCGCCTAACCGCAGTACTGCCTGCCAGGCGTACGATGTTGAGGCTCCTCAGGATACCTTACCACGCTCTGAGTTTACTGTTTCCAGTGGTGTGCAGCTCCCTCCGCCTTCCTTAAGGCAACCTCAGCAATGGGAACAGGAAGCTTATACCTTACTTCCTCCGCTTCCACTTGCAGTTCCACCAGTGAGGCAACACTCTCTTGAGGTACAACAACCTCTCCCATCCATGAGTCAGACTCCTCAGCTCTCGCTGCAGCGAGCTCAACCCTCCTCAAGGCAAGCACCTCAACACCTTAGCCTTGCGCCTCAGGAACCTCAACTCGCGGGACAATTACTGCGTTCTGCGCAGCCACTACCTCATCGCTCTCAGCTCACACCTCAGGAACCTCAACGCGTTCCTCAGGAACCTGCTACTGCGCATCCACCAACCACTCAGCAAGCGCAACTCTTGAGTTCAGATACTCATGCCAGGAGTCAGCCTCCTCCACCCATGCGCCTACCTTCTGCTACTTCTTTTGATCAGCCTTTGCAGCCTGAACCTCAGGTGTTCCCTCAACAGAGTCTTGAGGAGGAAACCACAAGTATTGTTGTTCCAGCTCGTGCTGATTCTGCTGTTCAGCATACCTTACCGATCTCTTCGCTACACTCTGGTGATGAGGTGTCTGATGATGAGGCTGCACACCTGGATCCCTCATCAGACGTGGATGAATCCAAGTCTTCTCCACCTTCTATTGACTTTCGTAAGGTCTTGGCTCTTTTTAGGGAGGTATACCCAGACCACTTTGTCTCTGCTATCCCCCGCTCTCCGCCATCTGAGTTTTCGCTGGGCATGCAGCCAGCTAAGTCTACATATACTAAGCTCGTCTTAGCAAGGTCCTCTAAGAGAGCGTTAAGGATTTTAGGGGAGTGGTTGCAGTCTAAGCAACAACTTGGAAAGACTTCGTTCATGTTTCCTCCGACTAAGCTCACTTCTAAAGCGGGCGTTTGGTATGCCACAGGAGAGGAACCAGGCTTGGGAGTACCTGCCTCTGCCCAGGCTGACTTCTCAAGTCTGGTAGACTCTCCTCGTAGAACAGCAATGAGGCGCTCTAAGGTTTGCTGGACCTTCTCAGACCTTGATCACTTCCTGAAGGGTGTTTTTAGAGCATTTGAGATGTTCAACTTCCTAGACTGGTGCCTGGGGGCCCTCAGCAAGAAGACCTCCCCTGCGGACAAGGATTCTGCCATGCTCTTAATGTCCTGCATGGATAAGGCCATTAGGGATGGATCTGGCGAGCTTGCATCGATGTTTGTGTCAGGGGTTCTTAAGAAAAGGGAGCAGCTTTGTACCTTCCTTTCCTCCAGCATCACACCTTGTCAAAGGTCTCAACTCCTTTTCGCTCCGCTCTCGAAGTTCCTTTTTCCCGAAGAGCTTGTTAAGGACTTGTCTGCTGCCCTGATACAAAAGGACACACATGATCTTGTGGCCACATCGGCTCGTAAGACTAAGGTTGCTACCTCAGTCCCCAGGACTTATCGCACCCCAGTGGCTGATACTCCTGCTACGAGGTTCATTCCGCCCTTTCGTGGTAGAGCCCCCAGCCGAGGAAGCTCCCGTCCAGACTCTTCCAGGAGCAAGTCTAGGAAAAGTTCCAAGGCTTCTAAAGGAAAAAACTGACTCTCCGCATCTCCAGACAGCAGTAGGAGCCAGACTCAAGATCTTCTGGCAAGCCTGGGAAAAGAGAGGTGCAGACGCCCAGTCTGTCAGTTGGCTGAGGGAGGGTTTCAGGATACCATTCTGCCGCAAACCCCCTCTGACCAAATCTCCCATCAACCTCTCTCCCAACTACAAAGAAGAGGACAAGAGGCTAGCGTTGCACCAGGAGGTGTCGCTCCTTGTACAGAAGAAGGCAGTGGTTATAGTCCGGGACCATCAATCCCCGGGCTTCTACAACCGTCTCTTTCTGGTGGCCAAGAGGACAGGAGGTTGGAGACCGGTGCTGGACGTCAGCGCGCTCAATGCGTATGTCACCAAGCAGACGTTCACGATGGAGACGACGAAGTCGGTCCTAGCAGCGGTCAGGCAGGAGGACTGGATGGTCTCGTTGGACCTGAAAGATGCCTACTTTCACGTTCCTATTCATCCAGACTCCCAACCTTTCCTGAGATTCGTTTTTGGAAAGGTTGTCTACCAATTCCAAGCCCTGTGTTTTGGCCTAAGCACAGCTCCTATGGTGTTTACGCATCTGATGAGGAATATAGCAAAATTCCTCCACTTATCGGACATCAGAGCCTCCCTTTACTTAGACGACTGGCTGTTGAGAGCCTCCACGAGTCGTCGCTGTCTGGAGAGTCTCAACTGGACTTTGGACTTAATCAAAGAACTGGGTCTGTTAGTCAACCTAGAAAAGTCTCAGCTCATTCCCTCCCAATCCATTGTGTACCTGGGAATGGAGATTCGGAGTCAGGATTTTCGGGCTTTTCCATCGGCCCCAAGGATAAGCCAAGCCCTAGATTGCATCATGAGCATGCTGAAGAGGAGCAGTTGCTCGGTGAGACAGTGGATGAGTCTCACAGGGACCCTTTCATCGCTGGCCCTGTTCGTCGAGCTAGGGAGACTCCACCTCCGCCCTCTTCAATTCCATCTTGCAGCTCATTGGGACAAGGGTTTGACTCTCGAAGCAGTCTCTATCCCAGTCACCAAAGAGATGAAGACCACTCTCTTGTGGTGGAAGACCAATCTCCTTCTCAGGGAGGGCCTATCGTTGGCTATTCAGACCCCCAATCTTCATCTCTTCTCAGATGCATCGGACTCGGGCTGGGGTGCGACCTTGAACGGACAGGAGTGCTCGGGAACGTGGAACGAGGAACAGGGAACGCTCCACATCAACTGCAAGGAGCTACTAGCAGTTCATTTAGCCCTGTTGAACTTCAAGTCCCTCCTGCTAGGCAAGGTGGTGGAGGTGAACTCCGACAACACCACAGCCTTGGCTTACATCTCCAAGCAAGGAGGGACCCATTCGAGGAGCCTATACGAGATCGCAA
>NC_090751.1:68560638-68590638 GCF_036898095.1 Palaemon carinicauda
TCAACGGCAAGGAGCTATTAGCAGTCCACTTGGCCTTGATGATATTAGGAAGCGTCTTCGAAACTAAGTGGTAGAGGTCAACTCAGACAACACCACAACTTTGGCGTACATCTCCAAGCAAGGAGGCACACACTCCTTCACGCTGCTCGAGATCGCAAGGGACCTTCTCTTATGGTCTAGAATTCGAGGCATCTCCCTGTTGACGAGATTCATCCAGGGGGACTTGAACGTCTTGGCAGACTGTCTCAGTCGGAGGGGTCAGGTGATACCCACGGAATGGACCCTCCACAAGGACGTGGGCAAGAGTCTTTGGGCTTCTTGGGGTCAACCAACCATAGACCTCTTTGCCTCCTCGTTGACCAAAAGGTTACCAATCTTTTGCTCTCCAGTCCTAGATACAGAAGCAATCTACATAGACGCGTTTCTACTGGATTGGTCTTTTATGGACTTATATGCATTCCCACCATTCAAGATAGTCAACAAGGTACTGCAGAAGTTCGCCTCTCACGGAGGGACAAGGTTGACGTTGGTTGCTACCCTCTGGCCCGCGAGAGTGGTTCACCGAGGTACTTCAATGGCTGGTAGACTTTCCAAGAAGTCTTCCTCTAAGGGTAGATCTGTTACGTCAGCCCCACGTAAAGAATGTCCATCAAAGCCTCCCCGCTCTTCGTCTGACTTCCTTCACACTATCGAAAGACTCTCAAGAGCTAGAGGTTTTTCGAAGGAGGCAGTCAGTGCGATTGCAAGAGCTAGGAGAGCTTCTACCATTAGAGTATACCAGTCGAAGTGGGAAGTCTTTCGAGACTGGTGCAAGTCAGCATCTGTGTCCTCGTCCAGTACCTCTGTAGCCCAAATCGCAGATTTTCTTTTACATCTGAGAAAGGTTCGCTCCCTTTCAGCTCCCACGATTAAGGGCTACAGGAGCATGTTGGCTTCGGTCTTTCGACATAGAGGCTTAGATCTTTCCAACAATAAAGATCTCCAAGATCTCCTTAAGTCTTTCGAGACCTCTAAGGAACGTCGTTTGGCAACTCCTGGATGGAACTTAGACGTGGTCCTAAGGTTCCTCATGTCAGACAGGTTTGAGCCATTACATTCAGCCTCCCTGAAGGATCTCACCCTCAAGACACTTTTCCTAGTGTGCTTGGGTTCGGCTAAAAGGGTCAGTGAACTTCATGCCTTCAGTAAGAACATCGGCTTTTCTACAGAAAAAAGCCACTTGTTCACTTCAACTTGGTTTCCTGGCCAAAAATGAACTGCCTTCTCGTCCTTGGCCTAAATCTTTTGATATTCCTTGCTTATCAGAGATCGTAGGCAACGAACTGGAAAGAGTATTATGTCCTGAGGCATTATGGTGCTCAGTTAAGAAACCTTCATTGCCTATGTCAAAGAATTCTTTGTCATATTTTATCAGATTTTTTTAATACGAGAAGCTCATTCTCACTTGAATGAGAAAGACCGATGTTTGCTTAAGGTTAAGACGCACAAAGTTAGAGATATAGCAACCTCCGTGGCCTTCAAGCAAAATAAATCTCTGCAAAGTATTATGGACACGACTTCTTGGAGAAACAAGTCAGTGTTCGCGTCATTTTACTTAAAAGATGTCCAGACTCTTTATGAGGACTGCTACACACTGGGTCCATTCGTTGCAGCGAGTGCAGTAGTGGGTGAGGGTTCTACCACTACACTTCCCTAATTCCAATATCCTTTTAATCTGTCTCTTGAAATGTCTTTAATATTGTTTTATGGGTTGTTCGGAAGGCTAAGAAGCCTTTCGCATCCTGATTGATTTGGCGGGTGGTCAAAGTCATTTCTTGAGAGCGCCCAGATTAGGGGTTTGATGAGGTCCTGTTGTATGGGTTGCAGCCCTTGATACTTCAGCTCCTGGGAGTCTGTCAGCATCCTAAGAGGATCGCTGGGCTCCGTGAGGAAGACAGACTTACAAGGCAGAGTAATCGTCTAAGTCAACTTCCTCACCAGGTACCTATTTATTTTGGTTTTGTTATATTGATAACTGCCAAAATGAAAAAACTCTTAGCTTATACGCTGTAAACATAATTAACTCTGGTCTCTACCCACCTCCTTGGGTGTGAATCAGCTATTATATATTCACCGGCTAAGTTAAATATTTAAAAATGATATTTTAATTATAAAATAAATTTTTGAATATACTTACCCTGTGAATATATAAATTAAATGACCCTCCCTTCCTCCCCAATAGAGACACAGCGGGACGAGAAGAATTGAAGGTTTTGTTTACATACAAGAGTGGTATCTGGCCGACAGTTGGCGCTGGTGGGCACACCCGCAACCTTCATAGCGTTCGCTCGCGAGTTTTTTAGTATGTTTTCTGTCTAGCCGCAGAGTTGCAGCTATTATATATTCACCGGGTAAGTACAGTATATTCAAAAATTTATTTTATAATTAAAATATAATTTTTCCTAACTATACAAACCTTAGCTATTTACAGTTATGTGCCCGCCAGCCCTGTCCCCCAAGATAAGTCCTACCTCTAAGTAAAGTGAGCCTTTCACCGGTGTGTGTGAGAGGGGGGGGGTGGTAGCTAGCTACCCCTCCCTACCCCCTGCTAACTAGCGGTGGGGTAGGAAACCCTCGTTAAAACTTTTATGGCTCGTCGCTCAGCTACGCCGAAGTAATTACCCCATGTAAATAGCTAAGGTTTGTATAGTTAGGAAAAATACAAATTATCTACGAATTTGTCATATTAGATTTATAGAAAATTACAGTTTACATAGAATTTGAATTTTGTTTTAAAAGATAGACAGTTCAGGCTGTGGGAATTTAATTTATTTAAATGCAGCATTGTGATGTTCTACCAACTAATAATAGAGTAATGTTAACTTCTTTTATCTTGATTCTATTGTCTTTATAAACTACATTGCTATCAATTGAGAATGTACTGGGTAGGCTATTTTTCCTATGCACAATGTTGACCTTTTACAGCCAGATGAGAAACATAGTTGTATTGTAATAATTTTTCCCACTTTTCTTAACATTTCTGACTTCATTTTATTAACCCTTTTACCCCCAAAGGACGTACTGGTACGTTTCACAAAACACAACCCTTTACCCCCATGGACGTACCGGTACGTCCCTGCAAAAAAATGCTATTGACAATTTTTTTTTTTTTTTTTTTTTTTTGATAATTCTTTGAGAAAATTCAGGCATTTTCCAAGAGAATGAGACCAACCTGACCTCTCTATGACAAAAATTAAGGCTGTTAGAGCAATTTGAAAAATATATACTGCAAAATGTGCTTGAATAAAAAATAACCCTTGGGGGTTAAGGGTTGGAAATTTCCAAATAGCCTGGGGGTAAAAGGGTTAAACTCTGGCTTCAAGATGCCGGAATGTAAAAAAATTGGTGAAGTTGAAATCACCAAAGAAAACCATTAATATCATAACCATAAATAAATATGCATCAACTCTTCTCCTTTTGGGTTTAGATGTTACAGTGAACCCTGGCTACTTCGCGGTTCGACCATCGCGGATTCACCACTTCGCGGATTTTTTCCATAACCCATATATATACAGTATATATATATATATATATATATATATATATATATATATATATATATATATATATATATATATATATATATATATATATATGTATTCATGTATTTATGTATATATGTAGGTATGTATATGTGTATACATATAAATATATATATTTATACACACACACACACACACACATATATATATATATATATATATATATATATATATATATATATATATATATATATATATATATATATATATATATATATATATCTAAAGTACGAAGATTTGATGTAGTTCTAAGGGAAAAGTATGGGAAATATGTCTGGGTAATAAGCAAAGCTCTACCACCAGTTTGTTTCTTCATTATGATCAGAGATAAATGTAAACAAAACATTGGTTGCCATTTTTTATCGTGGTTTTTAGCGTTTTTAGGAAATGCATGATATAAAATCACCTTTAATATTTGTGCCTGTTTTAGTTTAGGGTACTGTAGTACATGCATTAAGTGTTCTGTACATTAAAGGGTAGTTTGTTAACAGAACTACGTACAAGGGAAGGTTTTAAAAGTCTGAATATACATGTTGAATAAATAGGTAAATATGGTGTCACTACTTCGCGGATTTTCACCTATCGCGGCCGCGACTGAAACCTATCTACCGCGATAAACGAGGGTTCACTGTAAATGAATTTTCTCCAGTTTTCTATTTTACGTAAATTAATGGGTTTGAGCATCATCTCATTATATAAATCTATGGAATAAAAGAAATCCTCCTAGTGCTTGGTTTCATAGTCTTAAATCCAATAAACTGACAAAAAATGTGGAAAAGAGCCTTCAAACGGATGCAACAATTAACCCTGGATAGGTACGGTCCTCGGACACCCCTTTAAGGGTATACTCGGACGCGAACGACCCCGACGCCAAAAAAAATTCTTGAAAAATCAGTTTTTGCAGTAACCTCCTTTTTTCTTTTGCCAAAAAAAACTTCAATGAAGGCTTAAAACAACTGTAAAGATAAATACTACTCATCTGCAGAAAAACTATTTATTATAAATATTTTAAAAAATTAAGTAGAAAAAAAAAAAGACCTGACATAAAAATTCATAAAAAAAAAGTTTATACATATATACACAAATCCTTTTAGGAATTGATTCTTGAATGTTTAGGACACATCTTGATGTATTTTGGATGAAGTCAGACCCATGGAGGTGAAGATCTGAAATGAGAAAAAAAGGGTAACTTTTTTTGGCCAAAAAAAATTGTCCAAATTTCATGAATTTTTTTGGGTACCCAAATGAAATAGGAAGTGGCTAATTTTTTTAGGGAATAAACATATGTTATCCTAAAATAGAAATATGTAAAAAAATCTTCATTATTTTGTAAATTACATTTATATCAGGGGCCATATCTAAAGGTAATTTTTTGAGTACTTGGAAATTTCGTAAAAAAATACATATATTTAATATATAATATGATATTTATGCAGGTAAAAATATACCAAAATATCACAAATTCTATAGGGAACAAGAATATATATAGATAGGGCAGCTTACGCTTCGGATATGTCCCCAAAATGGCCGCCAACCACACTGACTCAGACTCCCTAATCTGCCACTTGAAATGTAGGAAGGGTATGTCAATTTCAAGGTGTTATTTACTAATCTAATTATTACTGGATATGCATAAAAATTGTATGGTGGGTTGCTGGATAATTGTCGATTATTTTACGACTATAAAATTAAAATTCTGACCCAAAAAATTTTTTTTGAAGGGAAATAAAATCGAAAAAAAAAATGTAAAACAATATTTTAGCTAAAAAAATTTGATGATATTCAATCAAAAAAAAAGTAAACAAAATTTTCCGACAAATAAACATCTAGAGGAATCATTACTCTGTGATAGTTCCTTAGTACGTAGTAATTTTGAAAGAATTGGGAAAAAACGAAAAAATGGCAATCACCGGAAAATCGAACACATACCTATATATACGCCATATCTGGCTAAAAAAAAGATAGGCATGGGTAGCCAGATCATCTAGAAACACTTTCCAACACTATAAAAATATAAGTTTTGCGACACTACTTGCCAATTCCTTACGGTAACTTGACTAAGCAAAAAAATGCAAAACAAATAAAAAGGGGCACTCGTGGAAAAATGGCCATTCTAATATACGGCATTTCAGAAAAAAAAAATTTCAGCCACGTGCTAGGCAAACCATCAAGGCATATTTTCCGACAAATAAACATATAAATGAAATATTACTCTGTGATAGTTCCTTAGTACGTAGTAATTTTGAAAGAAATGGGAAAAAACGAAAAAATGGCAATCACAGGAAAATCGAACACATACTTATATATACGCCATATCTGGCTAAAAAAAAAAATAGGCATGGGTAGCCAGATCATCTAGAAACACTTTCCAACACTATAAAAATATAAGTTTTGCGACACTACTTGCCAATTCCTTACGGTAACATGACTAAGCAAAAAAATGCAAAACAAATAAAAAGGGGCACTCGCGGAAAAATGCCCAACATTCTAATATACGGCATCTCAGATAAAAAAAAAAGACATGCACGTGTTAGCCCAACCATCAAGGCACACTTTCTAACACATAAACATGAAAAAAAAATCAATAATATACGGCAATTCCTTACTACGTAGTAAATTTTTACAAATATTGAAAAAAAAACAGAAATTGGCAACCGCAGTTAAATACCCAATATACCAATAACTACGTCGTATCTGACAAAAACAAAATCACGCATGGGTAGCCAGATCATCTAGACACACTTTCCAACATTAAAAAAGCAAAAGTTTTACGACACTATTTCGCAATATCTTACGGAAAAATGACTTGGCAAAAAAATTAAAAAAAATTAAAAAGGGACACTCGCGGTAAAATGCCCGACATTCTAATATACGACATCTCAGATAAAAAAAAAGACATGCACGTGTTAGCCCAACCATCAAGGCACACTTTCTAACACATAAACATGAAAAAAAAATGAATAATATACGGCAATTCCTTACTACGTAGTAATTTTTACAAATATTGAAAAAAAACAGAAATTGGTAACCGCAGTTAAATACCCAATATACCAATAACTACGTCGTATCTGACAAAAACAAAGTCATGCATGGGTAGCCAGATCATCTAGACACACTTTCCAACACTAAACAAGCAAAAGTTTTACGACACTATTTGGCAATATCTTACGGAAAAATGACTTGGCAAAAAAATGAAAAAAAATGAAAAAGGGGCACTCGCGGTAAAATGGTCCTCGTGGTGATGAACGACATTTTAACTAAAAAAAAAAACATGCACATGGTAGCCAAACAATCCACCAAGACTTTCCACAACTGATAACCTATACAAGTTGCACCATTCTACGACAATTTCATAATACGTAATAACTTTGATAATTATGCAAACTACCTCAGAAGGGTAAACTCGGACGCGAACGACCCCGACGCGTCTCAGAAATCGGGGAAGGAGTACAGCTACAGCAATGCACATCTGGACACTACTAGAGCGTGTAGGGGAGACACCTCCTGCAGGTCGATCACCCACAAATTCAGTCACAGGGGTGAGTCACGTGAGAAAAACCTGTTTTTTTTTGACGCTCGGGGTCGCAAACGACCCACCGTACCTATCCAGGGTTAAAAGTGGAACACGTGAATAATAATAAAGCTGGAAGAGGACAGTACTAATGTTTTAACCTTAACATTTTGGTATCTTGCTTGTGACATGATTTTTAGCCAGGGGCAAACTTTTTAGCGGTGAGCAGTGACGTCACATCATGTATCAACCTAATTAATTTGGTGTTTGGTTGTATAACTAACAAAAGAATGAAGATAGAAAACTGAAAATTGCATAACAAAGATGGATAAATTTTCTACATGATACTCTTGGTTATTTAAACGAATGATGCCAAAGTTTGTCGTTGGATTCATAGAGGGTTAAAATCTAGAAGCCTGTCAGATGCCTGAGATGTTCAGAGTAACAACAAATGAGTCTTTAGTGTATCTGTAGAGCAGTTAGTTATGTCAGTGCACTGTAGGCATTGATAAAGAGAGTACATGTTTCTCAGGGCCAAGATGTACCCTTTTTTAGCCTTCATCCTACAGCCATTCCCATTTCCTTCCTTCTTGCTGTCCAAGTTGTCAGCTTTATTTTCCTTTGGGGGTTTTCTCCCTTTAGCATCTCTGCTGAATGGTCTCCCAGGCCTCAGGCTGAACCATATGGCCCACATTACATAAATTGGAAATAATCTATTCCCAAATAGATAACCAAGCATCAGATTGATGATTTTTGTTAGGTTAGCTACTGTATATCAAACCAGATTGGGTACATCATTATATGTAAAGTGGCTTTGTTCCGTAACTGGAATACAAACCAATGCTATTTATAAGGGAATAACTTTTGGAGAAGCTGAAAGGACAACCCATTAGAATTTAGCAAGGGTTAGCTACCCATCCTGCTAGTTAGTGGGGAGGGGTTAATGGGTAACCAGCTACCCCTCTCACTCAAACACCTGTGACTGTGCTTCACTTTGTTTTGGCTCCAATGGAGAATGGTTGTTACCACTCTTCCTCCTCTAAATTGTGGACTGCCATTAATCTGTTTTGTCTTTGTCTCTTTTGAGTGTCTGTGTGAACTGAGCTCTTCCATCGGCCATGCGTACCTTTCCTACTTCGGAGGGCTGCACATTCATATCCGCGGTGGATATCGATCCCCACCGCATATGCCCTCTGTGTAGGGGCCAACATTGTGACCAATCCAATAAGTGTGATGAATGACGGGAGTGGTCTGCCTACCATTGGGAAAGGTATGGGCATCGGCGAAAGAAGAAGTCTAAGCGAGACTCTTCTCCTTCGAAGGTTTCTTTGAAGCAGAAGAAACCCAAGACTTCTTTCGCTTCCAGACCTTCCTCTGAAGCGCCTACTTTAACAGTTTCCTCCGGGGAGCCGTCGAGTAGTAGCGTATGCCGTTTGACCCCCGGTCAAGTTCATCCCTCGAGAAACGGTGCTGCCTCCCCTAGTGAGGTGCCCCCTGTCTCCCCCCGAGGGAAGCCGTGTCTCTCCGCTTTTACAGGTTTGGCCTTCTTTGGGGTTACCTGGTCCTGCCTGCAAGGAAGCACTGTAGTTACTCCACTATGGTGTTGAGATGCAGCGATTGTTAGCTTCAGTTGTCGACCCCTTGTCCTTATTCGACGTCTTAGCGTCTGAGGTTTCGTCTGCTGCCCTTCCAGCTTCTGCTTTCCCTGCTGCTGCCGCCGAGGACTGTACCTCTCCCCTTGATGAACGTCCTTCTGGCGGAGAGCAAAGTCCCTGAGAGTGTTCCCCTTCCTCGTTCTCGTTAAGAGGCACTCATAGAGAACTCTTCGGAGGCTTACTGATCCACCGGTTGCTGAGGAACGTCGTTGTGTCAGTAGACCTCGCCATGCTCGTTCTCCGTTATGCCTTCAGTCAAGAGACCTCTTTTTGGTTCATCCTCTCCGCAGCTCCCCTCTTCAAAGGATCCTTCTCAGCCTGCCTCTTCTGGTTCCTGACCCTTGCCTGGCTCTTTTGACTCATCTTCCCAATGAACTGCGGTTTATTCTTCTGCAATTATTCGCGATCTCGTCTGGAGTATGTGCTCATTGGTCACATCACGTCGCCTGAGCGTCCAGCAGTTGTTCACTGTCCATCTACACGCTATTCACCTGCTCGCCGAGCTCCTGCACATCGATCTCTATCTCGTCAGCCTCCTGTCCAGCATTCGCCTGCTCATCAGGTTCGAAGTTCAGACTCCCGCATACCTACAGCTCGTGAATCGCCTGCCCATCCGACAGCTTGTCAATCGCCTGTACAGCCGACAGTTTATGAATCGCCTGTCCAGCAGACAACTTGGCAATCGCCTGTCCAGTTAACGATTTGTGAATCTCCTGTTCTATTGCCTGCTCGTCAATCGCTTGCTCAGCCACCATCTCATAGATCGCCAGCTCACCAGCGTCGGGACCTTCCACCTGTTGCCCGTTCGCCTGTTCAGCGTCCGCTTGCCAAGTATTCACCCACTCATCAAGACACTTTATTGGGGCATGCACCTCGTGAACCGTCTGCTTGCCAGTCGCCAACTCACCTCACAGCAGACCATTTTCACCCGGCTGCTGACTGAATTATTTTATCATGTTTCGTGTAAGCCCCGTGCACTTGTGCACCAATCGTGTCGCTCCCCTGCGGTTTGCAAATCGCCTCGTCGATCATTGGTCCATCATCAGCCTTCTCATCGGGCTGTGGCAGTTATCCACGCGGTTTAGCAACAACGCTCAGCAACGCATCATTGTTCATCGACTCATCAACAGCCTTTGACGACAAACCGGCTTTAGGCAGCTCGTCAGCGATCGCCAGGCTCTCCAGCTCGGTACCCAGCTGTTTTTCAACATCCTTCGACTACCCAGCGGTTAACCACTAAGGTGAGTAACCATCCTCAGCCTAGAGAGGATTGCTCACCATCATCATCATCCAAGCAGCAGGAAGGTAAGACCCTTTCCAGGTCCCACTGTTCATCGTTACCCCATTACCCTCCCAGCAAACGCATAACAGTGCAACCGCCGTGGCAAGCTTCAGGGGTTCAAGATCCCAAGGATTCCAGCACCGAGGAAGGAACCTGTGCCATTGCTCCCTTCTTCTTGTGTGATGAAGACTCCTTGGAAGGACCTATCGGCCTCTTTCCCTTTGGGGAAACTGTCGGAAAGCGCGTCCATAAGCAAACAGCCGTGGTTCAGCGCTTAGTCAGGGCCATAGCCCAGACCTTAGGGCCCAGTATCAATCCTCCTCGCCCCTCGGAGGCCTCCAGGGTTTCAATGGGAAACTTCACTCAAGGCAAAAAACTATGGCTGCATCTCCCTTGAAGGGGAAGAGAGGGATTCCTGACAATTTTCTGTTGTCCAAAGTCAAGCTGCCACCTACGAGAGCTTCGAGGTCAGAGGTCATTGCCGAAAAGCCATCCCCTCATCTACCCAGCGATGCCCCCTCTTCACATCTGGGAGGTACTCTCAGGGAAGAGTCATTTTTGGACTCTCCCCCAACCATTCCTGACAGAGTAAGCTCTCAGAGTGGACTCTCTTTCACTGGATCCTGAAGAGGTTCTTGGTACTCGCCACACTAAGATTATCCCATGCAGACCTTTTTCTCCCCCCAAAAAGGGAGTCAAATGTTCCAAAATCATCTTCCAGGAGTCAAAGAGCCTCAGGGAGGGTCAGGAGCCTAGTTAGCCTTCCAGGTATTGACCATGACCCACCCTGAGACAAGATCCCGGCAATGGATGACAACGACATTGCTCTCAGCCCAACAAATGATGGCGACCAGGGTCAGAACATGCGTTCTGGCAGGTTCAGGCTTGCATGAGGGCCCTCAACGGATTGTCAGATCCAGAGATGGCTTCTTGGGAAGGCAAGGATACGGTCTTAGACCGCCCCCCAGATGCTGAAGCTTTGACGAGGATGAGGGGACTAGGGATTAGCAGCTTGGCTTTTATGAACAGTGGGAACTGCTTTCCCGCTGGACCATGGTGCCCAATTGTTGATCCAGCTGAATTAATCAGCACTTTCTCTTTTCCTTTTGGTTATTTCTTTTATTCTCCCATATCTTCCTCTTGGGCATGAACTTGTTGATGACTTTGGCTTGTTTGATTATAGTTTAGCTGCTTCTTTGGATTTAGCTCAGTGTGGGATGGACGGCATGCCATCTCAACCTGTACCAATTTAGACACCATCATCCTCTGGCAGATCCCATTGGGTGCAGACCATATCTGTGTTAAGAGTCTTGTTCAAGTGATCCGGTTTTAAGTTGCCCATATTTACGGGTAATTGGTGACGCCAAGCGTTGGAGTTTTCAGTGGGAGGGGCTAACTACCCCCACTGACCAGTGAACGCCTACCCAAGGAGAGGCAGCCCCTCTCTGATAGAGGACTGGTCCCCGGTGAAGCCTCTTCTCGTGTTGGGCCACTTGGGATAGGAGGACTGACATCCTCCGATAAGATGTTGATAACCCGGCTTGCGTCTTCTAAAAAATCCAACCCTTCTGTTGAGGACCTGGAAAATACAAACATGGACCTCGGTACAGACAGCTCCAACTCAGGTTCTAATATTGTAACATTAGAACCCTATTCACGTTTTGTAAAGAATAATTATAAGCAAAAACTAGAGAAGGAGAAAGAGAGAGAGAGAGCGAGAAATGATGACAGTACAGAAAAATATAGAAAAGAAGTATTACCTGGTCACTATGAAGTAGTAAATTAGGATTTTTTTTTTTATTTTGGACTTTGAAAATGGAAGACATGAGCATGTGAATGTTTAAGCTACTGTAATAGGGAAATATTTAATATTTATATATGAAGGGCAACCAAAAATTCTTCCCCAGGGAAAAGGAAATCTTTTGATCGACACACTATCCCCAATACAAAGTGAAAGATTAAAAACACTTTCAACATTGAATGGTCATAGTGTTAAATGCGTTTTGCACGCCACTTTCAACCCGGATAGGGGTGTGGTATATGCTCCAGAATTGTTAGACATAGGGGAAAATAAAATTGAGGATGAACTGAGAAGACAAGGAGTAGTAAAAGTAGTCAGAATGAGAAAGAGTTGGAGAACAGTGCATTCCTCTCGCTACTTTGGTTGTGACATTTAATCTATGTAGACTACCTAATGTTATTAAAGTTGGTTGTCTGTTTGAAGGTGAAATCATACATCCCTTCACCATTGCGATGTTATCATTGCCAAATTTATGTCCATTTAAGCCAGAAGTGTAAGGAAAAACTAAATGATAAGCCAGCTGTTTGTACTAACTGTGGAAAAACAGTCATAGAGCATGCACAGAAAATCCAAGTTGTATACATTGTGGGGAAGCACACCCAGCTACATCTGAAAGCTGTATTAATGTTTTTTATTTACAAAAGAAATTCAGTCCATTGGGACCATGGAAAGGGTTACTTTTAAAGAGCTCATGAAAAGCAGATAAGGCCACGACAACCTGTTTCAATGTATTTTTAAGAAAAACTTGCCAAAACACACTTGATTAAAATAATATCCTCACTTCTAACATAAAGAAAGATATGAAAGTAGTTACAGATGAAAGTCCCAGTGAAAATTTATATCCAGAAAGTGTAGAAAAAACAAAACTGATACTTATAGATCTGAAAGATATTCAAAAGCCATCTATTCCCATTCTAAACAATAGTACAAACCTCTCTAAGGCTGTGTCCTTGCCTGAATTGATGGAGGTTCCACTTGAAACCAATTTACGTAGTGCATCTGTAGTGAGGAAGGTGCAAAAACCTGGTAGCTCATGACCTTTTAATAAAAAAAGAGAGAGACTTCCATTTTTATCGCTTCCTACCATAAGAAACATTAAAGTCATGACTTCAAATAAACAGGATGTCTTGTCTGCTGAGGTTTCTGATCAACGTGAAGACAAATAAATCAGAAATTCAAGTTGAGGTCCACCATCCACATCAACAATTAGATCAAAAGGACACCAAGAAAAAGACAAACACAAAACCCAATATATCAAGATTCTATGGGAAGACTTCATCCAAGGTTTCTTCCGAAAAGTAAACCATAGTTTTTTCCTCTGTTCTGTTATGGAATTGCCAGGGTTTAAGGGGGCAATATGAAGAACTTAAGCTCCTCATACGTGAGCAATCCCATATAATTATATGTCTACAGGAGATCAAGCTCGATGCTAATACTCCTCGTCCTCGAGAGTATGTTAGCCATAGGACACCATATGATCAACGAGCAGGGAGCTATGGGGGAAGTCTAATATACGTTTGTCGAGATGTTCCCCAAAAATCTTTGTCTATCTGTACCCCTTTGCAGACAGTAGTTGTACCGAGAGATATAGGGAGAAAATACACAATTAGCACTCTTTTATTTACCTCAAAATGATAACATCTCGTATGATAATTTTTTAGAGGTGATTCAACAACTTGCACAACCTTTTCTCTTAAAGGTTTAAAGGCCTCTCATGAATGGCAGAGGCAAAGGACAGTGACATTTCCCTATCAAGCAGGGCAATGCCCTAGAGACTGACCATGTATCATATGTACAGCGCCCAAGCCCTCTATCCACCCAAGCTAGGAAGGAGGGCCAGGCAATGGCTGCTGATGACTCAACAGATAGATCTATAGGCTCCCCCCAAACCCCCCAACCTTGGCTCGCAATGATGGTAAGGTTGCTGACACTAATGGCACTAACGAGACTGAGCGGGACTCGAACCCCCGACTGGCAAACACCAGGCAGAGACGTTACCAATCAGGCCACAACAACCCTTATTAGGAGATTGTAATGGTAGGCATTCTTTATGGGGTGAAATATCATCAATTGTGGATAATGAAGATGTAGGACTCCTTAATACAGGGGAACCCCCACGCTTTCATATTCAGACAGGTACCTTGTCATGCATTGACCTATCAATTGCAAGCTCTAACTGTCTTCTCGATTTTAATTGGAGGACAATAGAGGATTGGCATGCTAGAAATCATGCACCAGTCATTATAAACACCAATAATGGTTCACCTTTACAGAGATGGCCATGATGAAATCTTGACAAGGCTGACTGGGATAGATTTTGGGAGCTAAGCAAAATTGAAGGAAATGCAGAATAGTTTGAAAGGGTTGATGATGCCATAGACTTACCGTATATGACTGCCCTTAGGACGCACTTTTTTCCAAAAATTTTGGCTAAATAATTCGCCCTGTGTCTTATACATCGTAGGTAAAGTTTGAGACCTACCGTAGGCTTAGGCTAATCTAACCCAGCATACGCTAGGTACTTTTACCAGCACTAAACTCTATGCATCCTTTTTTTGTTTTTATTGCTGGTATCATTGTATTTTTACAGGTGCTTTAAAATTGAGTTTGTTAAAATGAAAGCAATTTAAACTGAAATGCTGTAACTTTCATTTATAAACATCAGCTGACAAAATGTAAACATCGAGTTAGGATTGCATTCTCAGCTATCTTTTAACTTCCTCTTTCCTTAGCCTTCGATAATTTTGATGGTATCGTTAATAACGGTAGTAATCAAGTTTAGATTAGCATATTTATTGTTCATTAAAATCCACAATGATTCAAATTATCCTCACTCTTTCTCCAATCAAGCACAATCTTCTCTGTCGCATCATACTGTCATTAGCGGTACTTTATTGTTGACTAAACACAAACAAAATGGCTTTTCTGTTATGCGACTTGTTGAAATTTTTAGGGACATGGCAAGTAAAATATTTGTAATAACATCTTTACTAAAAGCTCTTAGTATTGTTAGTTATCGCTTGAATGTGTAAATGCGTTTGTTTGTTCATTATGATCGGCAATGAAACTTGAACAAAACTACGTTTCCTGTTCTTGGCAGCGTTTATTAGGAAAAACTTGCTTTAGAATTACTCTTATTTCAATTATTTCTAATTACTAAGGGTGAAGTAAAACAAAATTGATAACATTATTTCATAACCAATAGTACTTGGTAAGATATCTGTTGCTGCAAAAGCTAACTTTAATATAGATGTGTAAATACGTTCGTTTGTTGGATATGATGGGTTATAAAAAAAAAACTGCATTCGGTTTTATGTAGCGTGTTTAGCAAAAACATGATATTAAATGGTCTTTATTTAATTAATTTTGGATTTTTATTTAAACAACAAAGCTTGTCTGTGCACTAATGGTTGTCTTATGCATGGATATATATGATGTTTCTGCTTGTGCAATTTACAGCTAGACTATTTTCAACAATATGTGCTTAAATGCTCTAAAAACTGTTCTGAATCTGACCTGCTGAAATGATGGTGCGTCTTATAGGCCGTCAAATATGGTACTTAAATGGAACTCTTCACATAGCAGGAATCAATTCCATTCCCAAAACAACAGGGATATTCAAACGACGATCAGTCCCCTGGTGGTCTTCAGAACTAGCTGCCCTGCACAGAGCCACAAGGTTTTTAACTATTGCGCAGACACCCTACTGACGAGAATTTAATCATATACAAGAAATGTAGAGCACAGTTGCGTTGTGCCATTAAAGAAGTTAGGCGCCAGTCTTGGGTGTCTTTCGTTTCCTATGTTAACAGTAGAACACCAACATCATCTGTGTGGAGGAAAGTAATTATTTTAGTCTTTTTAAAACTCAATAAGGATAAGGTTTTAGCACCAAACTATCGAACAATTGCATTGACATCTTGCTTTTGTAAGATCATGGAGAAGATGGTCAATGCAAGATTGATGTGGTATCTGGAAAAGAAGAGTATTTTATCACCTATCCAGTGTGGATTTAGATAAATGCACTCAACAACTGATGTGTTGATACGACTTGAGTCCTCTATTTGTGAAGCATTTGCTTCCAAACAGCACCATGTGACAGTCTTTTTTTATCTTGAAAAGGCATATGATACTGCATGGAGATATGACATACTTAAAACCATTCATAATTTGGGATTGCGAGGAGAGTTACCGTCATTCATTCAGTCATTTATTTCAGATGGATTTTTTCAAGTAAGAGTTGGGGAAACCCTATCGGAGAGAAAATGTCAGAAGGAAGGAGTTACCCAGGTAGTGTGCTAAGTGTAACCCTATTTGCACTAGCAATTAATGGGATATCCTCTGTCATTCCTCAAGATATTCTTTCAATAGATGATCTCTCCATATCATTTGCTGGAGCTAGAATGGCAATGGTTGAGAGAAAACTACAACTCGCAATTGACAAAATTATTCAGTGGGCTGATATAAATGGGTTTAAGTTTTCGACAAGCAAAACTACTGTTGTCTATTTCTGTCGTATTCGGGGAGTACATCCAGACCTTGCTATGTACTGTACATGAAAGGTCAATGGACCCCATGTGCAAGTGATATTTGATTGCAGGTTGTCATGGGTTTCTCATTTAAAATCATTAAAAGCAAAATGTCTTGATGCTTTGAATCTTTTAAAAAGTTTGTACCATACATCAGGGGGTGGGGGCGTGTAGACCGCAAAACTATTTTAAAGTTATACAAGGCCTTAATTTTTTCAAAAATTAGTTAGGAGTGTGAAATATACTCTTCAGCCACCCGAAGGCGTCTAAAGAATTTAGATTTTGTACACCATATGGGTATAAGATTGACAACAGGAGCCTTTAGAACTTTGCCTATTCCAAGCCTCCATGTTGACGTGGATGAATTACTGTTAGACCTTTACCGAAAGTCTTCCATTATTCAGTATTGGTTTAGGTTGCAAATGCTTCTCAATTCTATAGCCTGTCAGACTGCAAGCCTTGTAAAGCACTCAACATATTTTGAGATGCACCCAAAATCCCCTCAACCTTATGTTTTTCGGGTGAAACAATTGATAGACAATCTTGATACAGTTAGAACTAAGGTGCTCTCATTTAAGGTATCAATGCCTCCATGGAAATTACCAGAGGTATCTTTTTGTAAGTATTTTATTAGAGTTAAAAAGAATATGACCTACTTAGAATCCAGGTCTCTTTATGGAACATGTTGCAGAAGATAAGGAATCGACTTTTATATATACAGTATACTGTTAGCTCCAAATCCTTTGCTGGTGTCTGACTTGAAGTATGTAGTAATGCTTTTGATTTTAGAGGTGCACATCCTCTAACAGCTTCCATATTCACTGCCGAACTGTACGCCATACTAACTGCTGTTGAAAAATTGCGTTGGATGAAGGGGGGGATAATTTTATCGATATTAATGATGCAAGTAGTGTCCTCCAAGCTTTTGAAGTTTTTAATTCCAGTAACTCTTTAGTTTTAAAGTTTTTAGAATGGCTATTTATTATTGGACTGAGAGGTATAACTATCCAATTTTGCTGGGTTCCGGCTCACATAGGTGTGTCTGGAAAGGAAAAGGCAGATTTACTAGCAAAGAATTCGGCTGCTGAATTGCAACCAAGAAGGTATCTCATTCTTTGTGATGATTGTTTACCCAACATTAAGAAATTGATTTCTAATAGTTGGCAACAGCATTGGGATGGTTTGGTTGAAAATAAGATGCGAGAGGTAACAAATGTTATATCCCCCTGGAAGTATAACATGATGGCCCGAAAGTGGGAGTCTACTCTTTGTTCTCTTCACATTGGTCACACTCAGTTGACACATGAATATCTGCTTACTGGTCAACACCACCCATATTGCGATGACTGTTTGGTACCCCTGACAGTGAGGCATTTGTAGATTGAATGCCCCACTTATAGTAGTGAAAGAAGTAGATATTCGTTTGAGGCTCGAGGTGAGGATGGCAGGTTCATCTTTGCCAAGATTTTTTGACATGATGTGTCCAACCATGCTAGCAGTATTTTTAGCTTTACTTCAGAAGCATGTCTTCTGAAAGCTATTTAACTTAAGATATTTTTGCTTTTATGGTTTTAATTGAATATTCTTTTGTTCTTTATTTATAATAAATAATATTGGCCTCAATGACCTTAAATGTCAGGATGCCAGAAAACCTCAAATCAATCAATCAATTGGTCTTAAACCGTGTCTTGGGCACCCAGACTCCCGAAGTCCAGTGCATCTCTGCCCTGGTTCCCCGGGGGTTAAAGGGTGCTCGGTGTAAGATAGCCTCCCAGCTTGCAGACAACTGTGGGTTGTATCATTCAGGATTGTCCGCCTAACTCCTCCCACCTTCGGGTGTCTACAAGAGGAGGTACTGTGAGATCCTGGAAGAAACATGCTTGACGTTGCCTCTCCACCACTTGAGAATCTGACTAAGGGAGTCTGGAGAGAGGCCCTCTTCTCGTCAGGTGACCTTCACGGCATCGGAAATCTTGAATCAGAAGATCACGATGGCGATTTCATGGCTGGATCTTTGGTTGGGATCTATGGGAATCCTTGTATGGACCGAAGATATTTCTAAAGAAATACCAGGAAGGCTATGGAGACCTTCCTTCTCTTAGGTACCAGAACCATAGAGTTTCTGGCAAACCTGGGGGCGAATACCATCTTGAAACGAAGGGATGCGATGGTCGAGAGATTCCACCAACAGGTCCGTAATGCTGAGATTGCCAGACTCCAGAACTTCTCTCTAGAGGGTTCCTCGCTGTTTGAGCCAAAGGATGTCGAACAGGCTGCGGAGAGGTGGACGAAGTCCCACCAGGACTCCTTCCTCCAAAGCCCAGCAAATCAAAACTATCTGCCAGCAAGACGGCAGCGAAGGAAAAGACTGTGTTTAAAAATCCCTTTCCTGTCAAGGACCGGAAAGGCACTAAGCCCTCTCGTGGAGGCAAACAGCAGAGAGGTGACGGTAGAAGCCGCAAACTCTAGGATAGGAGATCACCCCAGCTTGTCCACCAGTAGGGGGATGCCTATAAAGCTGCTGGACCAGGCTGATGCAGCTCAGGGACGAACTCTGGATGGTGTCCTTGATTCGTTCATGGTATTGCGTCCCGTTCATTTGATCTCTCCCTCCACTGATGAAGAATCCAGTGCTTGTTAGCTCCTTAGTAATGGGATCAGTAAAGGGGTAGGCCCTTCGGACCGAAGTCCAGACCATGTTGGAGAAGGGCGCTCTCCAGGAGGTCCTTGACGTATCCCCAGGCTTCTTCAGTTGACTCTTTCTTGTGAAGAAGGCATCTGGAGGCTGGAGACCAGTCATAGACCTCTCGGCTCTGAACAAGTTGGTCTAACAGACTTCGTTCAGCATGGAGATAGCAGACACGGTCAGGCAAGCGGTAAGACCACAGGACTTCATGTGTACACTGGATCGAAAGGATGCATACTTCCAGATCCCAGTCCATCCATCTTCAAGGAAGTATCCACGGTTCATTATCAACAACAAAATATAGCAGTTCAAGGTGCTGTGCTTCAGTCTTTCCACAGCACCTCAGGTCTTCACAAGAGTATTCACCCTAGTGTCATCTTGGGTGTCAACCTTCTCGTCCTTCCACATGATTTAATGCTGTTTTCGGACGCATCAAAGGATGTGTGGGGGGGCCCTCGTACTGCACCAAACGGCCTCAGGCCTCTGGTCAGAGTCCGAAAAGTACCTTCACATAAATCTCCTAGAGATGAAGGTCTTATATCTGGCCCTTCAAGAGTTCCACCAGTTCCAGGCAGGTCGCTGGGTGGGGGTGACTAATGACAACACCACGGTAGTGGCTTACATAAAAAAAACAAGGCACATTTTTGCAGCCCCTATCCCATCTAGCAGTAGAGATACTGAGATGGGCGGAAGTCCACTCGGTCTCACTATCAGCCCGCTTCATTCCTGACGAGGAATATGCTCGCCGACAACCTGAGCAGAGCCTCGCAGATACACTAGTGGGTTCCTAATGGTCTTTAGATCATCTTGTAGCCAACAAAGTCTTGACATTGTGGGATTCGCTGACTGGATCTGTTTGCAACGGCCCTGAACTTCAGTCTCCTTCTGTACTGCTCCCCAGTCTCAGACCCCAGGGCTCTCTGGCAAGATGCGTTCCAGCAGTGGTGGGACAACATTAACGTCTACGCATTCCCATCATTCAGCTACTCCTGAAGGACCTACCAATAGAGCTTCCTCCATGACACATATACTCAGTCAACCGCATGGCAACATTTTCCACTAGAGTGTAGCTTCGCTACCTCCTCCACGCTTGGAGACCATCCAGTATCTCCTCATGCAGAGAAGATTTTTGTAACAGGTTACGAAGAGGATGTCTGGATACCTGCGGAAATCTTCAGCATCAGTCGACCAGGTGAAGTGGAACGTCTTCTGTGGTTGGTGTCATGGAAGGGGCATCTCTCCACTTGATGCCATTATTCCAGCAATAGCGGAGTTTCTCATGTATTTGCGGGAAGAAATGCGCCTTTCGGTTTCAGCAGTTAAAGGCTATTGCCTTTAAACTGAAAAGAATGGACATTTCCTCATCGCTAGAATTTTTTTCTACTCATATGGAGTTATGAGGTTCCCTGTCCTCCGTCTGAAGTAAGACCTCACCTAGGAATGTGGTTCGAGATCTTAAGTCCTTAAAAAGCCCTCCATACGAACCATTACGCCAGGCAACAGATTGCCATCTAACTTGGAAGACGTTGTTCCTTCTAGCATTGGCGTCGGCTAAACGAGTTAGGGAACTTCATGGTCTCTCATATGACATCGCCCATTCAAGGGAATTAAGAGAGGTAATCTTCAGCTGAGTTTGTTGCCAAGACTCAGAATCCGCGGGTTTCGAATCTTAGATTCGAATCCTTCGAGATAACGAGTCTCCGCTCTCTAACCGATGACCCAGATCATTTGTTACTATTCCCAGTAAGGTGTTTGAGGCGCATTTGTTACTATTTCCAGTAAGGTGTTTGAGGCGCTACCTCAAAAGAACAACAGCAGCTCGGCCCGGAGTTCTATCACTCTTCGTCAGGACAGGCAGAAACAAGAGGAGGATCACGAAGAACACCATCTCTGCATGGAATCTCAAGGTCATTGACCTTGCCCTGAATCCCGATCTTCCACCAACATGTCAACCCAGAGCTCATGATGTCAGGCATAGCCTGGTCCCTGGCCTTCAGAAGAAACTACTCTATGACGCAGGTGTTACAAATTGGTGTGTGGAAACGTTGGACAACGTTCACCGCACACTACCTGCAAGACGTGACTCACAGGAACCCCGATATGTTTTCTATTGGTCCTGTGGTGGCTGTACAACAGTTAGTTCAGTACCTCACGCTTCTTGTTGGACAAGTAGCAGATAATTGACGACATTGGTTACCTGGTTTTAGTTTGTGTGATTGAACCAAAATATCTGGCTCTTTTTCCTTTTTTCCTCCTCCCCTCTCTTGGGGAAATTGGCATTCTGGGTCCTTTGTGCAAGCTGACCTCAAACCTCTGCAGGTAAACCATTGCTTCCTTGTGCAACCTAGTATTGTTCCAGTACTGTTGCATCCCCGAACCCTGCCAAGGTGGTATTGGAAATGTCTCGGTCAACCTGGTTATTTCCTACAAGACTCAAAATAACTTTTACCTTGACAGTCACATTGCTTACAACTCAACACACAGCTTTTGTAGGCCGCAGACCATACTTAACAGGTTTAGCGAGGTGTTATGGTTTCCTCATCTATGCACTAACCTTCACCGTACAGAGTACCCCGGGTAAGGCCAAAAGCTAGATTGGAAGGGACATCTGCCCTCCTAATGGGCGAGTCACCCTTATTAATATCATTGGTTTGTATTCCTGTTACGGAACAAATGACAAATTTGGAAATAATTTGTATTTTTCCTAACGATACAAACCTTAGCTATTTATACATACTTGCCCGCCAACCCTGTCCCCCGTCGAAGTCCTACCTCCAAGCAAAGTGAAGCACAGTCACAGATGTGGGAGTGAGAGGGGTAGATGGCTACCCTGACCCCCCCTGCTAACTAGCGGGATGAGTAGTTAACCCTCGCTAAAATTCTAATGGCTCATCCTTTCAGCTTTGCTGAAAGTAATATCCCTACAAATAGCTAATTGTTTGTATCATTAGGAAAACTACAAATTATTTCCAAATTGGTCATGTTCAAACAATAATTTCTTGTAGGAGAATCATATGTTGGCAATGCTTACATCATGGTTACTCTTT
Organism: Palaemon carinicauda; assembly: GCF_036898095.1. Lineage (NCBI taxonomy): Eukaryota > Metazoa > Arthropoda > Malacostraca > Decapoda > Palaemonidae > Palaemon > Palaemon carinicauda. The sequence continues at coordinate 68,582,731 of NC_090751.1, forward strand.
TTTGGAAATACTGTATAAACAAATTTCATGCAGATACTATACTGCATTAATATTATTTCCCAAAGTTTCAGTGACAGATGGACAATCAAAGTGACCTTTCAATGTCAGATGTGATGTTGAGGTGATTTTAACTAATACATACTTTACAGTATTGGCTACATGTGTGATCATGTATCTGAAGTGAATACAGTACTGTAATAATTTTATCGTTAATGAAAGCAGTGCACCAGAGTGTGTTCACTGTGAGATTACTGTCAGTATACAGTATCGCATCCTTGTACACTGCTCAAAATAGGAAGATCAACAGTTATGATACCACTGATCGTTAATCTGTCTCTGATATTTTTGGTGGTAGTGTTCATCTAGTATCTGCCTGAAATTTGTGTTTTAAGGAATTTTTGTTTTAAAATGTATTTACATCTTTGAATGGTTAAATGGTATATGCAATAATTTGTAAATGGGTTTTTGATTAGAATTGATATTAACATGATTTAGATATGATGATGCAGAATGACCTTACTGTACTGTACTGGTCCCAGTGCAGTTGGTACAGTACTGAATATTATCATCCAGTCCAGTCCAATCCAATCCACATTGATCGTGTAGTTGTGTGGAAGTATTCTGCTCAAATACATCTTAGTATAGTTATTCCTATTTCCTAGATTTTGTGGCTGCCTAACCTTAGGACATTTTAACTGTATATATAAACAGTAGTCATCTGTATGTGAATGTATTCTATTCCTTATTTGAAAAATCATTATTGAATTGAACTGAACTGCTTATGGATATTGGTGGCTGATATAATTGTTATCATATTGAAAGTTTATAGGGCTTCTGGAACTAATAATGATGTAACGGAATGAAACACAAGTGATATACCTGACAGGTTTGAATTCTTTGCTTAAGCCATGTGAATTTAAGATTTTACTGTAATTAATGGTAATCACAGTAGTCTGGTTCAATATTCTCCTAACTTCTGAGAATTAAAAGTACAGTACAGTACTAGATGTTTGGTATTAAATGTAGAAATTTCAAGTCGATGCTTACACTACAGATGCTTTTCAAGATTTTGTTCCAAATAGGTGGAGGGGTTTGGGCATATAATTGTATAACTGTCTTTGCTTTACTGTCATTGTGTAGAAATTACTGTACTGTCTATAGGTGGGCCCAAATATATTCAGGTAAGCATATTTTGTGTACAGTATAGTATATTAGTATATCCAAATTAGATGTTGCTCTGCTTGATTTTGCTCAAAGTTTATTTTGTGGCTTAGTGTTATTTATATTTTAGTGTTTTCTTTAGGATTTTTGTGTTATTTTGTGTTTTTTTTTTATAGCTTTGTATCCAGAGTTTCCATAGTTTTTTTTTTTTTTTAGTTTTAATTTGTTTTCCTTTAGTTTGGTAATTTGGTGTGTTTATGTTTGCAGGTTGTGGTGTAGGCGTTTGGACAGTAGTAAGACTAAAGCTGCGTATGTGTTGTTTAGTGTGTGGCTTTCTGCATGATGGCTGGTATTGCTGTCCGTGCTGCTGGTGCCAGCCTCACTGACAGGGATGACAGTTCATTATCCCCCGTTGGCCGTACAGCTCGCACGCCTAGGAAAGCCAGTCCCTCTTTATTGCATGATTCTGCACTCTGCACTGCATCTACCATTCATGCCAAAACCCCTATATCCTCTTCCTCCGACCAGGGAACCATAAACTCATCATCAATGTCTACACCCACAGGCACCAAACTGGCTGTAACCACTACATACGATTCCTCTGCGGGGGGCGAAGAAGACATCCGTCAGGATCTGTTTGAAGCAGACTCTTTGGCACATGTAATCAAGTCAGATAAAGACATACAGAGAGCAAAGCCACCAACTACAATTCAATTAGTAACTGAAAAGGAAATAGCACTCAGCCAGTTGCAGGAATTGGAGGTTGCAATTAAGGTCCGTAAGGGCTCCAAAGTGGATGGTAGAAAGGTTCGTTGGATTGAATATCGTGCTCGTAAGGCTGAAGAGGAAAAGAACAATAACAGCAGTAGTAAGCCAAAAACCAAATCTCGGAAATCCAAATCAGTTGAAAATGATGAAAATTCATTAAGTGTTAATAATAATAATAACAATAGTGAAAATACTGAAAATATGAAGGGTGAAGTAATTAACACTCCTCTGGTTCTGGAGAGTATGAAATTACAATTTTTGCAAGGAACAGAGAATATTGAAGGTTCAGTAACAAATGGTAGTAATAGTGATGGTGGCTTGCACAAGTCACCAGATGCAACTCAGAAAAGAAAATCCAGTAGGACTCGTAGAAGTCAGAGCACTCCTAAGGAAAATAAAGAAATCAAGAGGAGCCCCAAAAATGCAGGCAAAACTTCTCAGAAGACTAAGTCTAAAGGTAGTGGGGTTGGCGATGAGGAAACTGAGGGAAAATCTGTGAGTAGCGCAAAGAAAATACCATCCAAAGAAGCAACATTAAATGGAACAAGTGAAATATTAACAAAGATTGAAAATGTTCCAACTGAGGATGTTCCTAGCATTACCACCCCAGCAATAGTGCCCTCATTTAAGGTAAAATCCCCAGCAACATCTCCTGGCTTATCAGAGATCCTTCCTTCTTGTGTAAGACCTATGTATAAGTCTGTAACAAAAGGTCTGCGTGAGGTACGAAAGACAGAGAATGGAGTTGAGGTTGAAACAGTCAAGAATGACAATGGTGTTCTTACTTCCAGTAGTGGAACAGAAAATAAGCTTGAAAATGATTTTAAATGTGTGACAGTCACACCACCACCTGCGTATTGGAATCCACCACCTAGGGCAAGATCTGCTGATAGTGTACCTTTAAACAAAAAGAAATCTGTGTCACCCAAGAAAGTGAAGGCAGCTTTGTCAAAGTCTGTTGAAAGAGTTGATTCTGAAATAGAGTCTATAACTAATGGACATCATGATGGAGAAATTGACTCTCAAAAAGAGGATGTTATTGAAAAAGATAATTCTCATTTGTCTTCCGAAGAAAATTTAGACACTCCTAACAAAACATCACCACCAAACAATGAAGAAGATAATAATAGGAGAAGGAGGGGCAGACCACCAAAAAGAAAACTTAATTTGGTGGAAGTAGAAGATCCCAAAGTAGTATCTCCTCATGGGAAATCCAGTAAAAAAATTGAAACTGTCATAGCTGATGTTCATAATACCATGAATGGAGAACCTCAAACTGTCATACCAGTAAGTCGACCCGTTTTGAGAGGGAAGAAGGTGTCTGTGGCAAAGAGACTAGTTAAATCGAGTCAGGATGATATTTTGCCCGATAATGACTCTCCAGATGTAATTCCAGCCAAAACAGCAGTCAAGAAAGGTACATCTTCGGAAAATACAAGTAAAGGGAAAGACAAATCATCTCGTTTAGATGCTAAGAAAAAGATAGCTAGTACCAAAAAGGGAAGTGCTGGTGTGCCTCTGGATAGCAGCGAAATGAATTCAACCGCAAGTGCCTCTCTAAATAATCAAATTCAGACAACCAAATCTAAAAGTACAAAATCTGTCAAAGGTGTCCGGCTGGGATTGTCATCTCCTGGAAAGTCTGTTGGGGATGCGAAGAATACACCTATAAAGGCTAGCCCACTAAGTGAAGAAGAAGCTGATGTTTCTGATAGTGAACAGAAAGGTAAGTATCTCGGTAAAGGGGAGAAGAGTTTAGCAGGCAGAGTTATAAGAAGATCTGAACCTGGAAAATCTCCAGAACATACCAAGCAGCCTTTGAATAAAAGCCCTTCAACAAAGGATGAGATAGCTTTCTCTAGAGAAAGTTTGACCCCAAAGACTAGTTCTACAGCGAAAGGTACATCTCAGAAGTTTAGTAATGCACTGAGAAGTAGCAGTAGTCGAAGTATATCGCTAGAAAACATCAATGCTGTCAAAGAAGACTCCAGGACTGTAGATGATGATGGCATTCACAAAGTTAAGCCAAAATATAGTAAGGGAGGAGAGGGTACAAACCTAAGAAAGTCATCATCATTTATTACTGAGAATTCTGATGGTCAAATAGGCTCTGTTGAAGAATCACCAAAGAAATCTCAAAAACCTGGGAGCACTATACCTGTCACAAGTAGGTCAAAGAACAGCCTTGGTAATAGCATTTCACCAAATAAAGGAAAGCAGGCAGATACTGCAAGTGAAGTTAGCCAGGCAAATGAAGAGTTGCCCACTCTTGAAGATTCAGACAACAAAGAATTGCATGGACTTCAGAAAACTACGAAAGGGAAAGGTAAGGCAAAAAATAAGGAAGGAAATATAAATATCCAGAGAGATTCAGTAGCTGAAGATAAAGCTTTGACTCCAAGAAGAGCCACAAAGAAAACTACTGTGATGGAGAGTAGCAAAGTTAAGCCTAAGAAAAGTTTGGATAACAAAAGACCACAAGGAGTAGAAGAGGCTCCTGAAGCAAAAATAGAAGTCACTCAATTGGATAAGGTCAGTGATAATTCCAAGGTTTGTGTGGATACAGATACAGAAAAAGCATTGGAACTTGAAAAAGGCAGACAAGTAAGTGTAAGGCAAGGGAAAAGTCAGAAAGAGTTGAGCATGTCTGCAACCAAAAAGACACAGAAGGATGAATCTGCAGAGATTATTACGAGTAGTAAAGTCACAAGTGTTTTACCATCAGAAGAACCAAAATTTGAGCTGAAAAAGTCTGAGCAGCCAGATACAGACAAAGCCCAAGAAATGAAAGAAACTCTTGAAGAGGAAGTAAGTGAAAATGTCCAGGTATCAGACAGTAGTAAACTTGAAATTCTAGTTAGTAACTGTAAGGTACAAAGTAGCAAAGCACAGCTAATGAAGAAAAGGAAAATTTCTAATGAAAAACCAATAGCTGAGACTGTCACAGAAGTCGACATTAGTACTAACCTCACTGTTAAAGACACAGAAGTTAACATTAGCGCTAACCTCACTGTTGAAGAAAGATCAGCAAGTCGTATGTCTTTAAAAGATGAAGGTGAATTGATTGAGAATCTTGAAGAGGATAAACTGGTTTCAAGTAGTGTAGGTATGGAAAATTCGGAACATTTGAGTGAGGAACAAAGTAAAGAGAAAGAGAATTTAGTTGAAGAGCAAAGTCCAGAAAGTAATGTCATTGGAGGTACATTTGCTCATGATTTAAAAGAAATACTATATGAAACTGAACAGTTGGAGATAGATTGCAAAAGTGAAATAAAAATTGAAGAAATGAGTCCAACCAAAAACATTGCACCTTTGGAAGTACCTTCAAGCCCTGGAATTACAAGTAGTAATACTAAGTCACCTACACTTTCCCCTCAGCATCAGGATAAAGTAGCGATACATCTAGAAGAAACTGCTGATGGGAAAATTGAAGAATTAAGTTTCAACGAAAGTCAAGTCATAGAGAAAAATGATGATTTAGAGAAACATGATGATTTAGAGAAAAATGATGATTTAGAGAAAAATGATGATTTAGAGAAAAATGATGATTTAGAGAAAAATGATGATTTAGAGAAAAATGATCATTTAATTGAAAGTAAACAATCATCAGAATCTGGTTTGAAATTCATTGATAATCAAATAGGATTTGCCGAAGACACTTCAAAATCAGTGGAAAATTCTAGCGTAGGAAATAGTGATAAAAGAAAGGGGGGGAATACTACTGAAGATAACCTAGAGAGTAACCAAAGAACTGCTATAGATGAATTGACTGTGTCTGTGTGCTCAAGTGAAAATTTTATTGATACAGGAATTGAAATTGAACAGAAGACTAATGGGCCTGAGCTGAGTACAAAAGTTTTTTATGCAAAGAGCAAAGGTAAGATCAGTTTATTATCTTTACCTACCAGTGAGAATCTCTCTGAAGTATCAGACATTAAAGATGATATTTGTGAGGGTATTTCTGAAGAAATTAAAGATGACCCTCCTAAGAACAATGAGAGCCAAAATGACAAAAGTGAAGTAAATGTAACTGAACAGGCATGTGAAACGCAAAGTCCATTGCTTGGTAAATCTAAGGAGAAGGTTCCAAGGATATTAAAGCAACTCTTTCAAGATGAAGGTGTGCAAAATATGTTGAAGAGTATGAGTGATGAATCTGTCTCTGTGTCTGAGGGATCTTCTAGTGAATCGAGCGTACACAAACTTCGGCCAAAAAGGCCTACTGAGCCAATGCTAGCATCATCCCCTGAATTAGATGGAGTTGTTGATGCACTATTTCCAAATACTAAAAAAAGAAAGCGTTGGTCAGAACTCGACACTTTATATATGGATGAAGGTGTTTTGAATTTACTTACCAGTATTGATCCTAATGCCCGTCGGGCTGGCCAAGATGATGCTGCCAGTGATATTTCTCAAGCCAGCAGTGTTAGGAGTGTTAAAACTAACAAGAGTAGTAAATCATCTATAGATATACCTTCTGATAGCAGGAAGAGGAAACTCAGTGGAGCCAGTACTGTTAGCAACACATCCACTAAATCTATGCAGCCACCTGAGTCAAAGAAAATCTGCCTTGAACAAGGACCCAGTACAGAAGATCCTTATTATTATAATCCAGCAGAGGAGATGCCTACTAGTAAAATAAATGAAGAAAATATTGTAGAGCCTCAAGAAGATCTTTCTCTAGTATCCAAAAAAAAGGGTAAGCCAATATTACCTTTGCAAGTTAAGCCGAAAAATAAGGCTATTCGGATGCAGCTTAAAGTCCAGAAACATAAACCATTGGGAGAAATATCTAATTATGTAGATCAACCTAATGAAAATACAACCAATGTAGAAGACCTACAAGAGGAACTTGAGAAAGATGAAAAGATAGAGTTTGAAGAAGAAAATGTGAATTTAGCAGAACTTCAAGGTTCTTTGAGAAAGGAAAAGGCAGGACCTTCTAGCAAAGTTGCTGGTCAGCCAGATGAGAATTTAAGAAGAATTGAAGAACAGGAAGAGCCTATAAAGAACAAGAAGGCAGATTTTGAAGAGGATAATTTGAACTTGGCAGAACTTCAGGATACACTGAGAAAAGAAAAGGCAACAATGAGTAGTAAAATTGAAGAACCACAGACAAAGATGGAACAATCTGCAAAGTCTATACCTCCCTTGAAGATTAAATTAGCCTCAGACAGTGTGACAATAAGTCATATTAGTAAACCAACTCCTAAGAAGACTAGTTCACTCATAGTAGAACCTCCTAAGACACTACATCAACCACAGTCACAGCAGTCTCGGTCAAACCCGCAACTACATACTTCTCTAGCTGCCCTGAGTGGTACTGGTGTTATGCAAAAAGCAGACATAAGAGAGCAGCCAAGACCAAGTACATCGACTGCTAGTGTGCATCTGATGCCTCATCAGAAGGGAATGGAGACCACAGGAATTCCAGGTTCTGCAGGTAATTATTGATTCTTTTGGTAATTTAAGGATTTCATCTTAGTCGTCATACATAGTTTTTATTAATATCATCACTACTTGATACTAGAAACATTATTTTCCTTGTTGTGTTAATTCTAATGTTAAAAGACTGGTTTAAAAGTTTCAAGATTTGCTAAACAGTAATTTTTCAAGATTTACTTAATTTTTATATGGCCTGACTGCATATTTGAAAATAGATGTCTGTTAGGAAACCTTCAAAAGTTAGTTAGAATATTAGGTTATATTTTATGCTTACAATGTGCATCCGTGCAATGGATAAATTTCTTATTTTACATTTATTAAATGACAGAAAATTATATAGGTAGAGCTGAACCTATTTGATAGATAAAGATTTTGGGATGGCTTCCCTGTTGTTTTGGGGGAACCCTTTTATCAAGCTACAAGCATTGATTGTTATTCTTAAATTTACAGTCTTGCTGGCGGTTTCTTAGGTGAATGGGTTCATATTTGTTTTCTTCACCCTAATAGCTTAAGTGCAGTAAATGAATGTAGCAT
>NC_090751.1:68600638-68648138 GCF_036898095.1 Palaemon carinicauda
AACTCTAATCATAAATCTAATGATAGGAGCTGCCAATTAATAAGTTAGAAGAAGCTGTCCTCAATAAATCAATTATTGAACATGTAAGCTTAGGGCATGCCAAGATATTAAATAAATTCACTACCTATGCAGAGACATTAAAAACGAGAAAAAGTTCATTGGGAGTCATCTAACTCACCTATTATTGTTGTTAGTTCTTAAAAAAGAAATTTACCATCTAATGATAAAGTGCTGCATAGTAAGGCAAGAATATCTCCTAAAGATTTACCATTGTGTATCAACAAAAAGACATGGCCCACCACTATCCAGTCTTCAACCCCCATTGCAAAGGATAGTATCAACCTCTCCCAGGCCATGTCCTTGCCTGATTTAATGGAGATTCCACTTTAAACCAAGTTACCAGGTGCACCTGTTGTGGGGAAGGTACAAAAACCTGGTAGCACACCACCTATGAACCCTTTTACCCCCAAAGGACGTACTGGTACGTTTCACAAAACTCATCCCTTTACCCACATGGACGTAGCGGTATGTCCCTGCAAAAAACTATTTACATTTTTCTTTGCATATTTTTGATAATTTTTTGAGAAACTTCAGGCATTTTCCAAGAGAATGAGACCAACCTGACCTCTATGACAGAAATTAAGGCTGTTAGAGCAATTTAAAAAAATATACTGCAAAATGTACTTGAAAAAAAAATAACCCCTGGGGGTTAAGGGTTGGAAAGTTCCAAATAGCCTGGGGGTAAAAGGGTTAATCAGAAAAGAGAGAGACCTCCATCTTGCTCACAACCTTCCATAAGAAACATTAGAGTTATGACATCAAATAAATATGATGTTTTGTCTGTTGTTTCTAATCAACCAGAAAACAATTTAAATAAATCAGAAATTTTTGAGGTCCACCATCCCCCTTAACAATTAGATCAATAGGACAAAAATAAAATCACAAACACAAAACCCAATTTATCAAGCCCCTCTCTAATAAAACCTTTGGGAAATAGTGTTAGATCAAAAATTGCTAATGGGATGACTTCATCCAAAAGTACTCCTGAAAAATAAACCATAGTTTTTTTCCTCCATTTTGCAATGGAATTGTCAGGGTTTAAGGGCCAAATATGAAGAACTTAGGTTCTTAATTCACGAGCATTCCTCCATAATTGTATGTCCAGAGGATAGCAAGCTTGATGCTAATACTCCTTGTTCTCGCGAATATATTAGCTATAGGACACCATATGATCACAGAGTAGGGAGCCATGGCGGAAGTCTCGTATATGTTCGTTGAGATGTTCCCCAAATATATTTGTCTATCTGTGCACCTCTGCAGGCAGTGATTGTACAGATTGATATAGGGAGAAAATATACAATCAACTCTCTGTACTTGCCTCCAAATGATAATATGATAATTAAGTAGAGGTAATTCATCAGCTCCCTCAACCTTTTCTTTTACTTGGAGATTTGAATGATAGACATCCTTTGTGGGGTGATGTTTTAGCAAACACCAGTGGCAATAGTATATTATCAATTGTGGAAAACGAGGATGTTGGACTCCTTAGTACAGGAGAGCCCACACACTTCCATGTTCATGCATTGACCTTTCAATCGCAAGCTATAACTGCCTTCTCAATTTTAATTGGAGGACATTGGATGATTAGCTTACTAGTGATCATGCACCAATCATTATAAACACCAACAATGGTCTACCTTTGCAAAAATCGCCACGATGGAATCTTGACAAGGCGGACTGGGTTAAATTTCATGAGCTACGTGAAATTGAGGGGAGTACAGAACAGTTTGAAAGTATTTATGATGCCATCAACTTACTGAATGGAACTCTCCGTTACAGCAGGAATCAATTCTATCCCCAAAACTACAGGATTATTCAAACAGCAACCAGTCCCGTGGTTATCTTCAGAATTAACTGTCCTGCACAGAGCCACCAGAAAATCTATGACTAGATTGCGTAGAAGCTGTACTGAGGAAAATTTTATAACATACAAAAGGTGTAGAGCACAGTTCCGTTGTGCCATGAAAGAAGCTAGGCGCCAATCTTGGGTATCTTTTGTTTCCTCAGTCAACAGTCTTCTGTATGGAGGAAAAAAAAAAAAGAAGATTGCAGGCAAATTAACCTCAAACCCACCACCGGTGTTGAAGGTGAACGATCAGTATGTGACTGAAGCAAATGATGTTAGCAATGCCCTGGCTGATCATTTCTCAAATGTATCATGCAAGTGTAAAGCAGCACCTGGTCACCAGTATAGGAGCATTGAAGAAAAGAAAATTTTAAATTTTGCAACAGGAAGGGAAGTCTTATAATTCTTCTTTTACTGAAAGAGAATTTGATTCAGCACTTGCTACTTATAATGACACAGCCCCTGGACACCATGGAATTCCATATGCAATGATTACACATGTACCTATTAATAGAAAGTTATTCATTTTAAGCATTACTAACAGAATATGACATGATCATAGTTATCCAAGTGTTTGGGAACTAGCCCAACTAGCAAACTATCGACCAATTACATTGACATCTTGTTTATGTAAGATCATGGAGAAGATGGTCAATGCAAGACTGATGTGGTACCTTGAAAAGAAAGGTATTTTATCTCCTATTCAGTGTGGATTCAGAAAAATGCATTCAACGACTCTGTTGATACAACTTAAGTCTTCTATTTGTGAACCCTTTGCTTCCAAACAGTACCATGTAAAAGTCTTTTTTGACCTTGAAAAACCGTATGATACTGCATGGATATATGGTATACATGAAACCATTCATGAATTGGGATTAAGAGGAGAGCTACCACTGTTTATTCAATCATTTCTTTCACATAGAGTTTTTCAAGTGAGAGTGGGGGAAATGCCATCAGAGAGTAATATTATTATTATTATTATTACTAGCCAAGCTACAACCCTAGTTGGAAAAGCAAGATACTATAAGCCCAAGGGCTCCAATAGGGAAAATAGCCCAGTGAGGAAAGGAAATAAGAAAATAAATTAACAAAAAATCAGTCTCAAAACAGTAACAACGTCAAAACAGATATGTTATTTATAAACTGTAAAAAGACTTAAGTCAGCCTGTTCATCATGCCAGGAAGAGGGAGTTCCTCAGGGTAGTGTGCTGAGTGTAACCCTGTTTGCACTAGCAATTGGTGGGATATCCTCAGTCATTTCCCTGGATGTTCTCTAAACACTATTTGTGGATGATCTCTCCATATCATTTACTGGAGTTAGAATGGCAATGGTTGAGAGGAAACTACAACTTGAAATTGACAAAATTATCCAGTGGGTCGATATGAATGGGTTTAAGTTCTCAATAAGTAAAACTGTTGTCCATTTCTGTCGTATTCGGGGAGTACATCTAGACCCTGATATCTACATCAAAGCTCAGCTGATCCCATGTGTAAGCGAAGCTAAATTTTTAGGCTTGATATTTGATTGTATGCTTACATGGGTTTCTCACTTAAAAGCATTCAAAACTAAATGTCTTGAGGCTCTGAATCTTTTAATAGTATTGTTCCACACATCATGGGGGCCAGATCGCAATACTATTTCTAAATTATACAAGGCCCTGATTTTTTCAAAAATTAGCAATGGGTCTGAAATATACTCCTCAGCCACCCCAAGCCCATTAAAGATATTAGATTCAATACATCATGCTGGTATTAGATTGTCCACAGGAGCGTTTGGAACTTCGCCTGTCACAAGTCTCCTTGTTGATGCTAGAGAATTACCTTTAGACCTTTACTGAAAGTCTTCTCTTGTTCGGTATCGTTTAAGGTTGCAAAGACCAATTCTCTAGCCTATCAGACTGCAAGCCTTGTAAAGCACACATCATACTTTCAGTTGCACCCAAAATCTCCTCAACTTTATGGTATTGGGTTAAACAATTAATGAACAGTCTTGATATACATAATTAAAAGTAAGGTGCTTCCATTTAGGTATCATCAATGCATCAATGGAAATTACCAGAGGTATCTTTTTGTAAATACTATATTGGAGTTAAAAAAATATGACTTGACTTATAATTCAGGTCTGTTTTTATGAAACATGTTGCAGAACATAGGGGATCGACTTTATAAATACTGATGGCTCCAAATCTGATGCTGGCGCTTGTTTTGGAGTACATAGTAATGGTTTTAATTGTAGAGGTGCACTTCCTCTAACAGCTTCCATATTTACTCCGAACTGTATGGCATACTAACTGCTATTGAGAAAATAGCATTGGAGAAAGATGATAATTTTACCAGTTTTAGTGATGCAAGGAGTGTCCTTCAAGCTTGAGAAGTTTTTAATTCTAGTAACCCTTTAGTTTTAACCCTGGATAGGTACGGTCCTCGGACACCCCTTTAAGGGTATACTCGGACGCGAACGACCCCAACGCCAAAAAAAATTCGTGAAAAATCAGTTTTTGCAGTAACCTCCTTTTTTCTTTTGCCAAAAAAAACTTCAATGAATGCTTAAAACAACTGTATAGATAAATACTACTCATCTGCAGAAAAACTATTTATTATAAATATTTTAAAAAATTAAGTAGAAAAAAAAAAAGACCTGACATAAAAATTCATAAAAAAAAAGTTTATACATATATACACAAATCCTTTTAGGAATTGATTCTTGAATGTTTAGGACACATCTTGATGTATTTTGGATGAAGTCAGACCCATGGAGGTGAAGATCTGAAATGAGAAAAAAAAGGGTAACTTTTTTTGGCCAAAAAAATTTGTCCAAATTTCATGAATTTTTTGGGGTACCCAAATGAAATAGGAAGTGGCTAATTTTTTTAGGGAATAAACATATGTTATCCTAAAATAGAAATATGTAAAAAAATCTTCATTATTTTGTAAATTACATTTATATCAGGGGCCATATCTAAAGGTAATTTTTTGAGTACTTAGAAATTCCGTAAAAAAATACATATATTTAATATATAATATGATATTTATGCAGGTAAAAATATACCAAAATATCACAAATTCTATAGGGAACAAGAATATATATAGATAGGGCAGCTTACGCTTCGGATATGTCCACAAAATGGCCGCCAACCACACTGACTCAGACTCCCTAATCTGCCACTTGAAATGTAGGAAGGGTATGTCAATTTCAAGGTGTTATTTACTAATCTAATTATTATTGGATATGCATAAAAATTGTATGGTGGGTTGCTGGATAATTGTCGATTATTTTACGAATATAAAATTAAAATTCTGACCCAAAAAAATTTTTTTGAAGGGAAATAAAATCGAAAAAAAAAATGTAAAACAATATTTTAGCTAAAAAAATTTGATGATATTCAATCAAAAAAAAAGTAAACAAAATTTTCCGACAAATAAACATCTAGAGGAATCATTACTCTGTGATAGTTCCTTAGTACGTAGTAATTTTGAAAGAATTGGGAAAAAACGAAAAAATGGCAATCACCGGAAAATCGAACACATACCTATATATACGCCATATCTGGCTAAAAAAAAGATAGGCATGGGTAGCCAGATCATCTAGAAACACTTTCCAACACTATAAAAATATAAGTTTTGCGACACTACTTGCCAATTCCTTACGGTAACATGACTAAGCAAAAAAATGCAAAACAAATAAAAAGGGGCACTCGAGGAAAAATGGCTAACATTCTAATATACGGCATTTCAGAAGAAAAAAAATTCAGCCACGTGCTAGTCAAACCATCAAGGCACATTTTCCGACAAATAAACATCTAAATGAATAATTACTCTGTGATAGTTCCTTAGTACGTAGTAATTTTGAAAGAAATGGGAAAAAACGAAAAAATGGCAATCACAGGAAAATCGAACACATACCTATATATACGCCATATCTGGCTAAAAAAAGAAGATAGGCATGGGTAGCCAGATCATCTAGAAACACTTTCCAACACTATAAAATTATAAGTTTTGCGACACTACTTGCCAATTCCTTACGGTAACATGACTAAGCAAAAAAATGCAAAACAAATAAAAAGGGGCACTCGTGGAAAAATGGCCATTCTAATATACGGCATTTCAGAAAAAAAAAAATTTCAGCCACGTGCTAGGCAAACCATCAAGGCATATTTTCCGACAAATAAACATATAAATGAAATATTACTTTGTGATAGTTCCTTAGTACGTAGTAATTTTGAAAGAAATGGGAAAAAACGAAAAAATGGCAATCACAGGAAAATCGAACACATACTTATATATACGCCATATCTGGCTAAAAAAAAAATAGGCATGGGTAGCCAGATCATCTAAAAACACTTTCCAACACTATAAAAATATAAGTTTTGCGACACTACTTGCCAATTCCTTACGGTAACATGACTAAGCAAAAAAATGCAAAACAAATAATAAGGGGCACTCGCGGAAAAATGCCCAACATTCTAATATACGGCATCTCAGATAAAAAAAAAGACATGCACGTGTTAGCCCAACCATCAGGGCACACTTTCTAACACATAAACATGAAAAAAAAATCAATAATATACGGCAATTCCTTACTACGTAGTAAATTTTTACAAATATTGAAAAAAAACAGAAATTGGCAACCGCAGTTAAATACCCAATATACCAATAACTACGTCGTATCTGACAAAAACAAAATCACGCATGGGTAGCCAGATCATCTAGACACACTTTCCAACACTAAAAAAGCAAAAGTTTTACGACACTTTTTCGCAATATCTTACGGAAAAATGACTTGGCAAAAAAATGAAAAAAAAGGAAAAAGGGACACTCGCGGTAAAATGCCCGACATTCTAATATACGACATCTCAGATAAAAAAAAAGACATGCACGTGTTAGCCCAACCATCAAGGCACACTTTCTAACACATAAACATGAAAAAAAAATGAATAATATACGGCAATTCCTTACTACGTAGTAATTTTTACAAATATTGAAAAAAAAACAGAAATTGGTAACCGCAGTTAAATACCCAATATACCAATAACTACGTCGTATCTGACAAAAACAAAGTCATGCATGGGTAGCCAGATCATCTAGACACACTTTCCAACACTAAACAAGCAAAAGTTTTACGACACTATTTGGCAATATCTTACGGAAAAATGACTTGGCAAAAAAATGAAAAAAAATGAAAAAGGGGCACTCGCGGTAAAATGGTCCTCGTGGTGATGAACGACATTTTAACTAAAAAAAAAAACATGCACATGGTAGCCAAACAATCCACCAAGACTTTCCACAACTGATAACCTATACAAGTTGCACCATTCTACGACAATTTCATAATACGTAATAACTTTGATAATTATGCAAACTACCCTAGAAGGGTAAACTCGGACGCGAACGACCCCGACGCGTCTCAGAAATCGGGGAAGGAGTACAGCTACAGCAATGCACATCTGGACACTACTAGAGCGTGTAGGGGAGACACCTCCTGCAGGTCGATCACCCACAAATTCAGTCACGGGGGTGAGTCACGTGAGAAAAACCTGTTTTTTTTTTACGCTCGGGGTCGCAAACGACCCACCGTACCTATCCAGGGTTAAAGATTTTAAAATGGCCTTTTATTATTGGACTGAGAGGTATAATGGTTCGATTTTGTTGGGTTCCAGCACATGTAGGTGTGTGTGGTAATGAGAAGATAGATTTACTGGCGAAGAATGCTGAATTGGAGTTGCCACCAAGAAGGTATCCCATTCCTTGTAATGATTTCTTACCTAACATCAAGAAAATTCTTTTGTAATAAGTGGCAACAGCACTGGGATAGTTTAAATGGCTATAAAGTGACAGAAGTAAGAAATGTCGTATCTCCTTGGAGGTATAACATGATGCCCCAAAAGTGGGAAACGTCTCTTTGTTGTCTCCGAATTGGTTACACTCGGTTGACACTGAGTTTTTGCTAAAGGGCCAACACCAACCGTATTGTGACGACTGTTTGGTACCTTTAACAGTGAGGCATTTGTTAACCGAATGCCCCAATTATGATAACTTTAGAAATAGATATCGGTTTGAGGCTCGAGGTGAGGATGGCAGGATCGTCCTTGCCAAGGTTCTTGGACATGTGTCCTACTATGCGAGCGGCATTTTTAGATTTATTTCAGAAGCAGGTGTTCTGAGAACTATTTAAATTTTATGGTTTTAATTGAATATTCTTTTATTTTTTATATGTAATAAATGATATCGGCGTCATTTACCTTGGATGTCAGGATGCCAGAAAACTTTAAATCAATCAATCAACCTAACCTCATGTGATACTTCATGCATTATGGTAAGCAAGCTTTGGAAGTCCTGTGTTGTTCTGCTAATAAGGATAGTGTCATCAGCATACTCTAGGTCAGCTAATTTCCTGTTACCAATCCTGCTCAATCCTTCTCCACCATCCCCAACTGTTCTATGCATTACAAAATCTATGAGGAGGATAAACAACATAGGTGACAACACATTCCCTTGGAGTGCATTACTGTTCACTGGAAATTCATTTGATAGGACTTCACTAACATTAACTTTGCACTTGCCATGGTCATGAAGATACTTAGTCAAATTTACAGAATTAAGAGGAACTCCATAATAATGCAGAACTCTTCAAAAAATTAGCCGTTGCACACTATCAAAGGCTTTTTCATAGTCCACAAATGCCATCAAAAGTGGATTTCTATATTCTATGCTTTGCTGTACCACAGGTCTTAGAATGAAAATTTGGTCAGAAAAACTTCTATATTTGTAAATCCTCCTTTTTCATATCAGGTTTTCCTCAATATTTCTCTCTAGTCTCTTTAAAATGAGCATACTATATATTTTTGGGCTCAGGCCATGTCATACTGATGGAAGGGCTCCTATAGGTAGCCTTCTAAGGGATATTTGCTACAGTGATACTCCCAGAGAATTAAACCAAAGGTCTCCAGGATTCTAACTCCTGGGCCCGAGTATCCAGTAAAGGATATCCCATAATATTGGGACGTATTCTAGATACGACACATGACAATCTTCACCCCGAATAGATTTAACGCTTCGATGTAAGGGGGAAGAGTGGCAAATGAAAGGGGTGCCGTTCTAGGTACCCGGTGGACCTCCTTCCCTACTACTACCGTGATGCCATTCCTATTCTAGTAACCTGCTAAGAGTGTTGTGCTCCCCCTTAGCTCGGTGTTTTTGGCAGGTTTTTTGGAATTTTCAACATGCAATCCCCAGCATCTTCGTCATCTGGAAAGTTGAGTATTAATTCTTTCCTGTGTGTAATTATAGTCTCCCCTTTCACAGTTTAATTTCAATAATTTCAGTGTGTTTGGGTGAGCGTTGCCGAGACCGGAGGCAGCCATTTTACGACTCCTGTCGCATATTATTTAGTTAGTAGGGCGACACTTCCTAGTTGTAAAGCTATTATATTAGCTAGTTAGGTAAGTTATACAAGATGTGATATTGCATACATGAAAATTATTCCTTTTCCTATTATGTGACTTTACTTACCCTATGCCTCCGGGAGGCCCTGCGGTATCGATTACCTTGGCCGGTGCTCCTTTTACCAGAGCAAGGCTACTCTTGCTCATATATACGTTGGTAAAGTAATTCCCCGTTTAGCCTCACCCTTATTGTTTCTTCTCGATTCGAATGAGATGTTACATTTTCTAGAATCTATAGACAAGTTACGGTATTTATTCTCTCTCTGAGAGAAGAGGATAAACCCTTCCTCCCTCCCCGAGTGTCGCTGCCGTCATGGGCGGCAGCCACTGTCTCTCTTCATCGCCGTCGAGTAGAACGATGTTCTTACTGCCCCAGCTTTGATTTAGATAGTGACATACTCAGGGTGCCCTTGTCTTGCCGACGACATTGTCGTCAGCACAGAAAGCCATGCTTCCCCAGCTCATTGTTTGAGGAAAGCGGCATACCTTCTGCCACCTCTGATATTAATGAACTGTAAGACCCTCAACCCCTTCCCCCTCTGTCTTTTAGTGACGTCATGCCGTCACAAGATTCTTTCACCGGTATTCTGACAGTCATCCCGGCTTGCTAGGATGACTGCGTTACTGGCTGGTACCCTGCCGGTGGCAGTTAGTTTAGCCGTCTCTGCCACCTTCCCCCTAACTCCCTTCCTTCACAGGAAGTTAATAAAATTGGGGGAAGATTGAGACGGCTTCTGACGGCTCCGGTGGAAAACCTAACCTACTTTGGAAAGTCCTCAGCTCTCTCTTGAGCTGCCATCCACATTCATTGCTGGCGACAGGCCTTTTGTGAATGGGTGGGATCCAGAATCTGATAGATTCTTTCCCCTCCCATTGGAACTTTCATTCTGGTAAGGAGACAGTAGGCGGTCTTATAGTCCTCCTACATTTCCAGCTGTTATGTTCATTCATAATAATAAGAAATTCTCCTTCCTTAATCTTTCTCTCTCTCTTTCAGTTAGCACCTTCAGATACTAACCCAACACCGGCAATGTCTGCCGGCAAACTACTGTATACAACTATACAGCAGTACAGATGTTTTCTAACATACTCTGTGTTTCTTATCACAGACGATTGTTGAGACCATGATATTCTGTTGAGGCTGAGTACTCCCTCAACAGCCAGATGGTTTTCCTTGATTATCAGGGACTTAAAATACCTGAACGGTATTAATATATTACTACAGGTGGATAATGTTAGTATTAGCTATTTACTAACTCTAACTCTAGTTCCTAGTGTTTCTCTACCTTGTATCCTCCCTATCAGGGAAACTGAATATTAATACTGACGGAGGTCTCAGCAATGGCCTGGAAGAGGAAATACAGATATGTGTTTTTTCTATTTCCTTTCAAGCTTACTATCCTAAGCTACCATAAACAATAGTGATTACTATTGTTACCATAAACTGTATGCTTTTATATCACTGATATAAAAAACAAAAAGTACTCATTTGGTATTTTCCTTTACAGGATGAAGTGCGGAGCATTGTTCTGCAACCACAAAGGGAAAGACTTCTGTGGTCACACGATGTGCAGGACTCAAGCCCCCAGTTGCATCGTCACAGGAGTCTTAAGGTATTGGGACCCGAAGGGTTGCCCCCACTTGCTCAACCCTGCTGGTCAAAGGCTTCGGATAAGTCCCCTTAGTTACCCTAGAGACTAGGGATACAGCGAGGGACACCTTTCGCAAATGGGTAAGAGGGTTCCAAAAGAACTCTCCTGGACCATACTTGCCCAATGACTCCCTTAGGTGCTTACTGTTCCCCAAGGCTCTGCCGAGTGCGGTGGTGCCCCAGGAACAGCTTCAGTCCCCCTTCGTTCAACTGAAGATTGACTCGGACATCAATAAGGCCCTAGAAGGCATGGGCATCCACCAAGAGAGGATGTCAAAAGTGTCCACTGACACCGAACAGGACCTACTACAAGGTGGCCCTGAAGAGAGTGTGGACCCTCCCCAAGTGGAGGAAGAAGGTTCGTTGTCAACGGCAACAGACGACCCTCAGTTTGCCGTGATGGCATATCAACCTCTGCCGTCAACGTCTTCGTCCCCAACTCCACAGCCTGTTAACCAGGTTAACACAAGCGAAGATATTCTGACATCTCTTCAACAAATGATGGAGTCGTTCCAACGGGAACAGGAGACGATGCGGGAATCGATTAAGTAGCAGCAAAGGTTGTTGCAGGAGATGGACCGCTTTGGAACCACCTCTTAGAGTGATCTCCCTCAGTGCTCCGAAACTAGTTCCTGGAGGTATGCAGAGCATTTGCCAATGACGAATGGGAAACTGTTCGTTTCCGAGAAGTTGGGAGCCAGGCAAATTGAAGACCTTGAGTTCTGGCCCAACTTTTCAGGCTATCCAGAGTGCTATGTGAGACTGCGGGACGAGAATGCAACCTGAGAAGAAACGGTCCCCAAAGAGGTCATCGTGTTTGAACATGAGAAGGCGCAAGCCATCCTCCTGAAGGCCTTGTAGGGAGCCGGATATACCAACTCTAAAGTCTCAGCACTGAGCAAGAAGCACCCCACCTTTCTTGCTCCTTACTCCGTTCCTTTCCCCTTTACGGAGAAAGCACTAGACTTTGCCGTCAAGGCAGTCGATGAGGGAAAACCATGTCTGACCCTAGAGGAGTGCAGACCATTCTTTCTAGCACTGCCTACCTGCGAGGAGAAGTGGAAGGATGTCCACCTAACCTTCTCCGTTCTAAGTTAGACCCAGAGATAGCAGGACAACAGTACAATGAGAACCTTCCGAAGTTGCCAGACCATCTTCTGAAGAAGGAACAGGAGTTGAAGGAGAGACTCTCGGCTTCCCTCTCTCATCAGAACTGTTTAGAAATGAGTGCAGGTCAACATAATGCCCCAGAAATGTTCCTCTTCCTGGCTAAATCTCACATGGGTACCCTAGTGAAACACCTATATGCTTTCCTCAGAGTGAGGAGAGCTTGTAGAGAGTTCGTCCTGGCTTCAGCAACCATCAGACACGAACCAAGGAAGCTGATTACCTCGAGCATCTGGGATAAAGACCTTTTCCTACAGGAACTGGTCCAAGAGGTCATTGCGAGAGCAACCACGGAGAACAGAAACGTTTTCCAAAAGTGGAGCATGTCCTTAAAAAGGAAATCTTCTTCGCCATGACTATGACCACGATGCCTCAGACCACCATCCAGATGGTCCCTCAACAACTGGTAGCCTAGTCACCAGTATTTAACCCTACCTTTGAGAGGCAGTCGACTTCCTTTCGCCCCAGTCAGAAAAGAAAAGGTCCTAAGAGAAGTTCTCCAGTAGGTAACTTCTCTCGGGGCCGAGGAGGACGTGGTTGCGGAAATAAATCCGCAGGACCCCCCAAGCAGTGAGGGGTTCCAGGTAGGGGGCAGACTACATCACTTTCGGGATCGCTGGACCTTCGATCCCTGGGCCCACAGCCTAATCACGAATGGACTCGGGTGGAAATGGAGCAGAACTCCACCCCGTTTTCCAGAATTCTTCCAACACTCCACCCCCTTGTTGGAAGAATATACCTCAGAACTCTTGAACAGAAGGTGATATAGAAAGCAAAGTCCATCAAGTTCCAGGGAAGGCTGTTTTGTGTTCCCAAGAAAAGCTCAGACAAACTCAGAGTCATTCTAGACTTGTCTCCACTCAACAAGTTCATCGAGAACAACAAGTTCCGGATGCTTACTTTGCAACACATAAGGAACCTTCTGCCAAAAGGGGCGTACACGGTCTCAATAGACCTAGCAGATGCTTACTGGCATCTCCCGATGTGTTGCCTTTTCTCCTCCTACTTAGGATTCAAACTACAGAAGAAGAAGTTTGTCTTCTGAGCAAGGCCCTTCGGAGCCCCAAGGGTATTCACGAAGCTAGCAGACACAATCGTCCAACAGCTACACACCGAAGGTGTTCAAGTGGTAGCATATCTAGACGACTGGTTGGTATGGGCAGCATCCAAGACTACTTGTCTGCAAGCAGCCTATAGAGTGATCCAGTTTTTGGAACACCTGGGCTTCAAGATCAACCGTAAGAAATCTCGTCTCACTCCAGCTCAACAGTTCCTGTGGCTAGGAATCCAATGGCATTGAAAGTCACACTACCTCTCCATTCCATCCAAGAAGAGGAGAGAAATAGCGGGATCTGTCGGGAGACTAATCCGTCACAGGAGGATTTCAAGACGCCAACAAGAAAGAGTATTGGGCTCTCTCCAGCTTGCAGTAGTGACAGACCCTGTGCTAAAGGCACGTTTGAAAGATGCATCAAGAGTCGGGAGGAAATATGCATCAAACGCTCGAAGAAATCAACTAAGGTTAACCCCGGCTTTGTTGCACATGCAATTAAAGCCGTGGTCAACAGTCAAGAGCCTAGCATGGACAATTCCTCTGGAACCACCGCAACTATCAAAGGATGGGGAGGTCATTCTCACGACAAGAAAGTGCAAGGGAATTGGTCACGCCAGTTCAAAACATTTCTTATCAACATTTTTGAAGCTATGGCAGTATTCCTGACATTGAAGAGACTAATCCCTCGCAGATCAATCCACATCAGATTGGTCCTGGACAACGAGGTGATAGTAAAGTGTCTAAATCGACAAGGGTCAAGATCACCCCACATCAACCATGTGATGTTAGCCATCTTCTACCTGGCAAGGAGGAACGTATGGCACCTATCAGCATTTCCCTTACAAGGGTTCCGCAATGTGACGGCGGACACTCTATCCAGGCGAAAGCCCATAGAGACAGAATGGTCCCTAGACGCAGACTCATTCTCCTTCATCTCGGAAAAAGTCCCGAAACTGCAGATCGACCTCTTCGCAACGAGCAACAATAAGAAACTATCTCGTTACGTAGCCCCTTACATGGACCCTCAAGCAGAAGCGATGGATGCCATGTCCCTCGACTGGAACAGGTGGAATCGTATTGACCTGTTTCCACCAACCAATCTCCTTCTAAGAGTCCTCGACAAGCTAAGATCCTTCAGAGGGACAGCAGCAGTAGTAGCCCCCAAGTGGCCCAAAAGCAATTGGTTCCCTCTAGTCCTAGAGTTGAAACTGAAGCTGTTTCCTCTGCCAAATCCAGTGCTGTCTCAACTGGTCCAGAAGTTGACTGGCTACGCTTCATCCTCGAGAACCAGCAACCTACATCTCATGATTTTCTCGCCTTAGCAGCGAACAAAAAGTTCGGAATCTCGAAGAATAAAGTTTACTTTATCGAGGAGTACAAGTCAAGTTCGACCAGGAGGCAATACGAATCATCATGGAAGAAATGGGTGTCCTTTGTGAAAACAAGGAAACCAACAGAGATATCAATAGATTTCTGTCTTGCATTCTTCATACACCTCCACGAACAAGGTCTGGCCTCTACTACAATTACTTCTTGTAAATCAGCCCTGGCCAGACCACTTCTGTACGCTTTTGTGGTGGACCTCTCTGGTGAAATCTTTAATAAAATCCCGAAAGCATGCGCTAGACTCAAGCCTGCAGCCCCACCAAAGCCCTTCACCTTTTTTTTTGGACAAAGTCTTGCACTATGCTTCAAACCTGGACAATGAGGACTGTACTCTAAAGGATTTAACACAGAAAGTAATTTTTCTGTTCGCAGTAGCCTCAGGGGCTAGAGTTAGTGAAATAGTGGCCTTATCCAGAAACGAAGGCCATATTCAGTTCCTAGACTCAGGAGAACTGAACCTTTTTCCTGATCCTGCCTTTCTTGCCAAGAACGAGCTACCCACCAAGAGGTGGGGTCCTTGGAGAATCTGCCCATTGAAGGAAGATGCCTGTCTGTGCCCAGTAGAGTATCTTAATGTCTATCTTCGAAGAACTTTAAACTTCAAGGGAGGACAGCTCTTCAGAGGCAAAACTTCAGGATCAAACCTATCTTTAAGACAACTGAGAGCGAAGCTCACCTACTTTATTCGCAAAGCCGATCCTGATAGTACACCCGCAGGTCACGATCTGAGGAAAGTTGCTTCTTCTTTGAACTTCTTTCAACATAAGCGAAGCAAGTACATGAATTGAAACACTTTGTGGTGGCGGCGGGTAGTTTCATTAAACCCGTCGTCTAGTGCTGTGATGAACAGTGGACTGTTTTGGGACTTTACAGTGCATCAGGTGCATGGGTATACCTACCCACTGGTGCAGATCACAGCTGTGGTTGACATACTGTTCTGTGTAGGTGCATATCTGATCAATACACCAATGCCGAGTGAACGTTTAGGTACGGTGTTTATGCATTTCCGAACATCTGACCATGTCAGATAGATTTGGTTTCACATCTCCATTGAGTGGCGTTATTCCGATAATGTATTTATATATTTTTTCTACTCGAGAAAATATGTGTTTTGATGTGTTGTAATGCTGGATCAGATTCATACTTTTTCATAACTACATTTGATATATTAGTTGCATAATAAAATACTTGACCGTATTTGCGTTTTATTACTGCTCCCTCAGTTATAAGCTAATAAAGTACACCAGAGCTTTACTAAACCCCTGTATGGGGCTTATATCCTTGAAATCACAATAATGATTTCTAGAGGAATAAAACTTACATTCTTAAGGTAAGTAAAAAAGGTAGGCTTCAATGTTTTCCTTTTTGTTCCAGCAGAAATACAAACCTTGAATCCTTATTGTCGATATCGACATTTTCCCTGCTGGGGGCAGGAGGCTCTAAACCAGCTCCAGGTTTAGTGGAAGTGACAGATCTCTGGAATTTCATATATAGGTCTAGCAGACCAGATAAGGAAATCTACTCAAGGTGGAAGGCACATACACAAACCCACAGCTAACAGTGATTTTAAGATAATTCTCTAGTATACTTCCATCAGGACGACATGGCCTGAGCCCAAAAAATGGATGTTGATCAAAGTGAAAAATCTATTTTTGGGTGAGAGGGCCATGTCGTCCTGATGGACCCACCCTCTTGCTGACCTCTCCCAAAATTACTTTATCTGTGGCTATTTCCGCTTAACGGCAAGAATAGGAATGGCGTCACGGTAGTAGTAGGGGAGGAGGTCCACTTGGTACCTAGAACAGCACCCCTTTCTTTTGCGACGCTTCCCCCTTACATCGAAGCATTGAATCTATTCGGGGTGAAGATTGCCATGTGTCGTATCTAGAATACGTCCCCTGATGTTATGCAATATCCTTTATTGGATACTCGCGCCAGAAGTTGGAATCCTAGAGACCTTTGGTTTAATTCTCTGGGAGTATCACTAGCAAATATCCCTTAGAAGGCTACCTATAGGAACCCTTCCATCAGGACGACATGAATACACTATCATGCACTTTCATAGTCTTACATACATTTTTTAATTTTTCCATCCAGTTTCGGAAAGAGCTTTCTCCAATTCCAAACAATTTAGCAGCTATGAGCATTGTTTTTTCACCTTCATCTACAGCTTCCATATATTTGGTATTATATATCCTTGATCTTTTCTCCAGAGTGAATAAGGATATTATGTAAAAATATATCAAGTCTTATTTGACTTGACTTTGAAATATAATTATGGCAATTATTTACTATTATATGATGATTAAAATACTAGTGAAACGTGTTATCAGATTTAATTGTTCATAACATACAGCCATATTTTTATCAGTTTCTATAGTGGCTGTGTGCGTTTACACAACGATCATAACATTGCTAACGATGATTTTTTATTTTCCTTTTACTTTTTTAAAATTAGTAAATTTTACAGCTACAAATTATCAATCAGAATATTTTTAGTTTTGAATTTTTAGTACACACAGTAAATTGAAGCATGGGACAAAATTATTTTATTGGTATCTTCGAAAATTTGTTCATCAAAGCTTCGTATACTGGGCCATTGGTGTTTAGTACAGTTTTGTTTCTATTTTACATTTTTTTGACAATTGTGTGGTTTTGGTTGGAATGTAATACCCATGGTTGCTGAGGGAGTGCTATATTGTGAATAAAATGCATATTATGACAGCACATTTATTATTATTACAAACCAATCTTGAATCCAAGTTGAATAGGCAAAATACTATTAGCCCTAGGGTCCCAAAAGAGAAGACAGCTTTATACAAAAAACTAAAAAATAAACTAAAAGAAATAATAGGAATATGACCGAAGTACAGTGCCTGTGATTTTGTAAGTAAAGAGCAAAGATGAAAACAGTAAAAAAGATACCTGTAATAAAAAAAAAGGTAATCTCTTGATAAACTTCTAGCCAGCTTTTATACCGTCTATTGAATCTACCCAATACTGAATTGAAATAAAAAGAGAAATAGTGTATTGCTAAAAAAAAGCTGTGGTGCAGTATCCCCTTAAACAAAAGAAATATGAATCTAAGATGGTGGAAAACCATGGTACAGTGGCAAGGTACTATCCAAGAAGAGGAGTGTACCATAGCAGAAGTCTCCTCTACCTTCACTATTTGGGCATTAATCCATGGAAGTAGAATAGTAAGATAAAATGTGCTTATCTCTCTAGAAGAATGTTTAGAAGAATGTTGGGGTTTCAAATTCAAACTCACTCTGACCTCCCTTAAAGGAACCTTTAAGTCGATAGTGGTATTATCTCAATTTGTGATTGGTCGCTTGACGGATTTGCCTTAAGAAACAAACATACTCACACTTTTTATTTTGTTAGAGAACACTTGTGCATGGCGTTCTGTTTAAGAGGGATTATTACAGTATTTAAAAAAATTTTCGGATAACTTTTATGACCAGGTATTGGATTAAGAATTACTTTGACAACATCTAGTTTAGTATATTTCTAATTGCTTTCACTATTTAACCATGAATTTATTTGGTTAGGAAACTGCATCCCTAGTTGGTTTACTCACTACTTCAAGGTTGTATTTAAAGTTAATTTTCTTTGAGTGAGGCATGATAGTTTGGTAATTACCCTGAAAATTCTTTTATATACATGTGTGTATTGTTTTCTCTAGTATTCTTAGGTCAGTCTTTAGCCTAAGTAATTTGATTGAATTACAGACATATATCCTGAAGTACGAAGTCAAGTTATTAAAGATCTGCTATGATTTTTAATCTTGTTTAATTTTGCAGGTCTTCCATCGTTGGTACGCACTTTTGATTT
This sequence comes from Palaemon carinicauda, assembly GCF_036898095.1. Lineage (NCBI taxonomy): Eukaryota > Metazoa > Arthropoda > Malacostraca > Decapoda > Palaemonidae > Palaemon > Palaemon carinicauda. The sequence goes on from NC_090751.1 coordinate 68,619,082, forward strand.
TAATGGACAAGGAAGAGGACGAGCACGAGTTGGGGAAACTCTTCGACAGTCTCAAAGGGCCAGTGTGAGGCAGAGTGAAGCCAACAATCACTATAGAGACATAGCTTTGAGGAAATTCAACAATTTTACTCAAATAATCATGTCTCCTTCCACAACCAAAATGAAGAATTCTCTGAATTCTAGGGTAAGATGAAAGTTGGTTTGTGTTTAACTTTTGGGTTTTTCTTGACTTTTGTTAGGTTACTGCTATAACTAGGTTTACTTACAAGATTCCTAGATATTAATTTGGTGATGGATATATTCCAGAATTTGAGGTTGAAGTTTATTTTGAAACAATTTAGATTTTTGTTATACAGTATTTGGAAAAAATGTAATTATTTTAATGTAAAACTAAAATTATTCTAATTTAAAAAAAAAAAGATAATTTGTCTGCTAACTTTTGGTGTGTTGTGTATATTGGCATTGTTTTAATTTTCCACTTGGTAACTGTCATTTCTTGGGGTTGATTCCATCACCCATTTCATAAGTGGTTGTTTATACCTGGATGTTATCTTGACATTGAATTTTATATATTTTTTCAAGTAATTATTATCTAATCAAATTTAGAAGGTATATTTTACCCCTTATATTTGCTTTACTTCCTAGTTTAGAGTAAAGTATCACCTTTTATAATTATATTCATAATTATATGTGAAGACACAAAGACAAAGTCAGTCGCTCACTCTCTCTCATAAGTTTATTCTATTGAGGAAGGTTAGCTGAATGTTGAATTTAAAGTTTTTTTTCTTGTGAAACTAGCTTACAAGTTGACATGAAATGCCAGTATCTATTTTGGCTGACTTTTTACCTTCTCAACTAACAGTAATTTTACAGAATTTCATTTATATTTCTAAGTATACTTTAAACATTATTCACATCCTTATTACCCTTCTGTTGTTATAATCATGTCTTGAAGTGAATTTATATTCAAGTCTTTGGATATTCTCCTTTAGACAGATACGGCATTTGATGTCCTTAAAGGGACTCCTTTTTCCTTATTACACATCTCATTTTTCATATATCTAGCATTAGCTAAATATTTGTGATAATTTTTCAAGTATTTTAACTGTTTTAGGAAACTAAACATTACTCATGGAAACTTGAAAAAAAGATATCTCGTTTCAGGTACTGCGTGAATTATGCGAAGCACTGAACATCTTGAAAAAAGATGAATCAGTCAGAATGGTTCTGTTGACAGCCACTGGACCAACATTTTGTCAAGGAGTAGATCTTACAGCACTTCAACATCCTAATCTAGAAACACGGAAGAAAAATGCTGAAAATCTGGTTAGGGGCATCAAGTGAGTCTTTTTAAATTTGTACTTTTTTTCAAAAGACGTCCAAATTGAATTTTCTAGTACAGATGGAAATTTAATTTTTCATTTGTAAGTTTTAAAAATGTGAACTGTCAGGGCTATACTGGTATTAAAGGATGTAAGTATGAGTTGACTTAGGAGTTATAGACTAATTGTAATCTTCCTCCAGAGGGTATTCTTTAGACTTTAGAGGTCTACATGAAGGACATGACAGATTTTTTTTTTTTTATTATTATATATAAAGTTATGATCATTTATATTCATTGAATAATGTTAATTCTGGATAGATGTTGTTATTTTATCAATCAATTTAGATTTTGTAGGGTTTGAGCTCGACCCTGGCTCAAAAAAAAATTTTGAGAACTTTATTTATGCATCAAACTTTATTCTTATAATGGCTAAAAATACCTCAAAGAAGGCTATAAACTAATGAAAAGATAAATAATATCTATTTTAAAATTAAATACTTATTACAAATGAATTTTAGAAAATAAATATACAATTGTATTTATAAAAAATGCAAATATACACTAAACATGAAAAAATTTAGGTACACATTCCTGAATACTTGAGGAACAATTTATTACTGCTAGAAAGGGGTAATAATCTAAAATGAGAAATGAAAAATAATTTTATTTTTAAACATAAAATAGTGTTGAAATTTCATATTTTTTTCTTTGGGGGGGGGGGGGGGGGTTAACTAAATGAAATAGGTAGTGGCTAGCACTAAGATGGGATTTAGTTTTATATTTTTTTGGTATCTTAATTTACACCATGAAAATTTCTTATAAAATTTATGTATGAATTAATGGCCATGCATATAAACACTTTCGCATATTCTCCAACAATCCTTTTTTATAGAATTTTGAAAACTATTGCACATGAGAAAATGGGTAACTTTTTTTTATTTTTGTAATTAAATAAAATAGGTAGTCGCTGATTTTTTTTATGGAAGTTTAAATGTAATAGCACACAAAATTATTATGTAAAAACTTTGACTTTATCTCACCCTATTTAGGTTTTGTAGGGTTGACCTCGACCCCAAGCAAGCTCAGAAATAGAACAAGGGAGAGAGCTAAATGAATGTTTATCCTGGCTCGACTGAAGCGAGCAGTATGCTGGCGTCACGCAGGGCAATATGATCTGCAATTATTGCAGACGATATTTTATGAGAAAAAAACGTTTTTTGATACAAGAAGGGTCGTGCAATACCCATCACATCTATCCAGGGTTAATTAAAGTGGGGTTTTATGATTTTGCTTCACTAATTGATTTTGACTAGATTTTATGAAGAACTTTTTCATGGCAATGGATCTCTCACTTATTACTGAATAATGTTTGTTCTTACTTGTATATAAAACTTTCACCCTTTAGAATAGAAAATGTCTTCAGCATAGCTGGAACAGACATTGAATTTATTAATGAGGTAATTAATGACAAGCCGTGAGTGCTGGTGAATTGTTTCACCTGCTTTTCTGTCAAAGACTCTTCACTTTTGTCCTTGGCCACAAAGAGTATGTTCTTACTGTTGTCTTCTATCCAAAGGTTGTTTGATCTTTTACTTTCTTAATAGATTGAATGGATGATCGATGGCTTCATGATGATTATGGAAGTGAAAAAGGTAACGTAAATAGGGTGAAAGGGTGTACGCTGCAATCTTTTCTGGCTAGACTAGCTGTAGATCTGCACTCTGCATTTCTTATAAGGGCAGGATTGATTGCAATTGTCTCCATGTGCCAAGTACAGATTTTGACCCACTGTTCATTGGCAATCTTATGTTTTGAGGAGGAAGAGGGCAATGCCCAAGATAATGTCTGAGGGACTTATTAGTAAATTTTCCCCTCATTGAGTGTCACTGTCTGAAGCTTCTTGGTCCTAAGGGAATATACTTCAAAATCTGGAAGATTTTGTATCTGTATTCGGCAACTTTCCAGGGTTTAGTGGAGTGTTGGGCTCCCCCAACAATCACCACCCACCAACTTGCTCTGGAAGCTCTACTGTAGCTGTGCAGGCAGTCACTGTGGTTGGCCGTCCTTATGTTTTGCACCTTGGCCTTCAACTTTTTTGAGAGAGCCGGTAGCTAAGGTTACTCTTTCTATTTTCCCCAGTGCTAGTAAGCTTAGTGATATCAGTCATTATTCCAGAGCTGTGAGTAGCATCACGTGATTAGCTCACAACCTGTTTCAGAGGCAAAGTCCAAAGCTCTTAAGCCATGGCATTTAGTAGGAGAAACAGAATTCAACCACACCCTATGGTGAGCATTGAAATCACCAACAAAAACAAAGAGAGGCTTTTCTATCATCCCTTAGCACTAATGGTAAGGTGACAATCGCAGATAAAATCATCCAAGTCGGGATTCTGGTAGATCGAATATAGATGAAAGTAGTTATGCTTGCAACAAACTTTTATTACCTGAATCTCATGACATAAAAAGAGTTATGGAAATTGTTCGGTAATCAGCAGGGCTAGAGCTACTACAAACACATTTACCTAATAGAGTAATATTTTAACGATATTCAATAACAATGCATGTAATATTCATATATTAGTGTCTTATTATGAAGTAAATATGGAGTATTATATACCATATATTTCCAAGTAAAGGGCAAAAATTTAAAACTGGTTTTGGATGAAAAAATTCAGGGTCCGTCCAATACACGGGAGATACTTTCGGAATTCTGAAAATATTTCCTCGACCTCTGTTTTGTTATTACGGTATTCCAATTGCATATTGTTCATTAATGGGACAGTAGTTTGGAAGAATTGACATATAATCATATACTCATTTTAATTACGGTATAAGGGTATATAGTTTTATGTTTTAAGTAAAATAAGAATATTTACCGGTAATTTTATCTTTAATTTATTTATAGTACTCAGGCTCTTTTGTGTTATCAGTAGGCTAACCTAGTTGTTTGGAGCCTAGAATTTTCGATATTTGTGCTCTAATTAGTTTTTCTACTCACATAGTAGTCAGGAAGGATTTACTTAACAGCATATAATATGCTTAGTATAATCATTTACTGTAGTTTTGTGTTTAAGTAAAGTAAAAATAAGAATTAATTTTATCTTTATTACACTACTTCCATTATTATTATTACATACATATACCAAGGCACTTCCCCCAATTTTGGGGGGTAACCGACATCAAACAAATGAAACAGAAAAGGGGACCTCTCCTCTCTATATTCCTCCCAGCCTGACAAGGAACTCAACCGAGTTCGACTAATACTGCTAGGGGGGCCACAGCCCACCCTGCCCCGTTATCCACCACAGATGGAGCTTCATAACACTGAATCCCCTACTGCTGTTACCTCCACGGTCATCCAAGGCACCGGAGGAAGCAGCAGGTCCTACCGGAACTGTGTCACAATCGCTCGCCATTCATTCCTATTTCTAGCACACACTCTTGCCTCTCTCACATCTGTCCTCCTATCACCCAGAGCTTCCTTCACTCCATCCATCCACCCAAACCTTGGCCTTCCTCTTGTACTTCTCCCATCAACTCTTGCATTCATCACCTTCTTTAGCAGACAGCCATTTTCCATTCTCTCAACATGGCCAAACCACCTCAACACATTCATATCCACTCTAGCTGCTAACTCATTTCTTACACCCGTTCTCACCCTCACTACTTCCTTCCTAACCCTATCTACTCGAGATACACCAGCCATACTCCTTAGACATTTCATCTCAAACACATTCTATTTCTGTCTCTCTCTCACTTTCATTCCCCACAACTCCGATCCATACATCACAGTTGGTACAATCACTTTCTCATACAGAACTCTCTTTACATTCATGGCCAATCCTCTATTGGTGTACATCTGCTTCCACTTCACCATTTGCTGCAACAACAGACCCCAAGTATAACTGATCCATCTCCTCAAGTAATTCTCCATTCAACATGACATTCAACCTCGTACCACCTTCCCTTCTCGTACATCTCATAATCTTACTCTTACCCACATAAACTCTCAACTTCCTTCTCTCACACACCCTTCCAAATTCTGTCACTAATCGTCCAAGCTTCTCTTCCGCATCTGCAACCAGTATAGTATCATCCGCAAACAACAACTGATTTACCTCCCATTCATGGTCATTCTCGTCTACCAGTCTCAATCCTTTTCCAAGCACTCGAGCATTCACCTCTCTCGCCACTCCATCAACATACAAGTTAAACAACCACGGCGACATCACACATCCCTGTCTCAACCCCACTCTCACCGGAAACCAATCACTCACTTCATTTCCTATCCTAACACACGTTTTACTACCTTTGTAGAAACTTTTCACTGCTTGCAACAACCTTCCACCAACTCCATATAACCTCATCACATTCCACATTGCTTCCCTATCAACTCTATCATACGCTTTCTCCAGATCCATAAACGCAACATACACCACCTTATCTTTTGCTAAATATTTCTCGCATATCTGCCCAACTGTAAAAATCTGATTCTTACAACCCCTACCTCTTCTAAAACCACCCTGTACTTCTAAGATAGCATTCTGTTTTATCCTTAATCCTATTAATCAGTACTTTACCATACACTTTTCCCACCACACTCAACAAACTAATACCCCTTGAATTACAACACTCATGTACACCTCCCTTACTCTTATATAGTGGTACAATACACGCACAAACCCAATCTACTGGTACCATTGATAACACAAAACACATATTAAACAATCTCACCAACCATTCAAATACAGTCACACCCCCTTCCTTCAACATCTCAGCTCTCACATCATCCATACCCGATGCTTTTCCTACTCTCGTTTCATCTAGTGCTCTCCTCACTTCCTCTCTTGTAATCTGTCTTGTCATTATTATTATTATTATTATTATTATTACTTGCCAAACCACAACCCTAATTGGAAAAGCAGGATGCTATAAGGCCAGGGGCTCCAACAAGGAAAATAACCCACATCTTTTTGTGGTTGCAGAACAGGACTGCACACATCACCGTAGCCTCCTCCTGTAAGGAAAGAAAGAGTGAAATGAGTGTGGGGTAATTTATCTCACTGATAAAATTACACATGCATAAGAATAGTATAAATTACTATTATTTATCATAGCTTAGGATAGTAAGCTAGAAAGGAAGTAGGAAAGACACATATCTGTGTTTCCCCTCCAGGCAATTGCTGTGACCTCCTACAATATTAATATTTTTAATTTCCTTATTAGGGAAAATACAGAGTGGAATAACTCGTATGTAGAGCCGGAGTGAGTGGATACTAACACTAACTCCACCACTTGTAGAATATTAATTCCGAAAGGTAATCATTAGTGTTCCGATGATCTAGGATTCATCAGAATGTTGTAGGAATACTTCACCTCAACATTTTTTGTTCGGTCTGAACAATGGACTGTGAAAGGATACACAGAGTATGTTGGAAATTTCATACTACTGTATACTGTAGTTTTCTAACTGCTGTATTGTTATACTGCTGGAATACTGGCTACTGTATTGTCTTGTACTGTAGTTTTGCCGTTATGCTACCAGGTTAGGCTAGTACCTGGCGGCACTAGCTGACAGAGAGAGAGAAAGAATGGAAAGAAGGACTATCGTATTATTATAGTTTAGTACAATAGTTAGCGGTGTAGGGACTACTGCCTCTACTGCCTTCTTTCCAGAATGAGAATTCAAATGGAAGGGGAGGAATACATTGATTCTAGCTTCCATTCAACCACAATTTCTGTTGCCGGCTGTACGGCCGGTTACAGGGTTTGTGAATGGCAGTCCAAGAGAGGACTGAACAATACTCAAAAGTGTAATGGGTTTCCCACCGGCAGCCGCCAGGGCTGGCTCAACCTTTCCTGGAGCTTAGCTTCCATTAGGGAGATGGTCGAAGCGGCAACCTAATCGCCTTTGTAGGAGCCCGGCCGGTAACCCAGTCAGCCCGGCAAGCGGGGTGATTGTAGAATACCGGCCACAGGAATCGTGAAGACAAAAGGGGAAGGGAAAGGGATCTTATATTTTACAGAGAAAGGTGGCGGCAGGTATGCCTCCTATTTTCAGCTGTAAATCAAGGAAACATAGTTTCCTATACCGGCACCATCTTGGACGGCAGAGGAATAACGATTCCCTAGCCTGAGACATTGCCAGATATAAGACATGTCTTCTAGTCCACAAGGGAGAAAGGTGGCGGCAATTATACTACCCTCTTTCGGTTGTGGACTAGGGAAGCCGAACTTCCTATGCTGACAACGGTGTAACCGGCAGGGGAATTACTATTCCCCTATTGGTACCGTTGTCGGCAGCAAGACAGAATACCCTGAGTTATTGTTGTATTTCAAAGCCCGGATTCTCGCCGGCAAAGAAGATCGACAGAAAACTCAATCCAAGTCAAGCCGGAGTACACTACTCGATGGCGATGACGGAAGATAGGGTTGTCGCCTGGGCTAGCTGCACTCAAGGGGAAGGAAGGGTTTACAGTATCCTCATTTCTCTAAAAGAAAAGCTTATCGAAATATGCTAGTAATTCTAGGAGATATTTATATCTCCGACCGAATTAATAAAAACGATACTAGAGGGTAAAAGGGGGATAATGTTACTAAAGTATACTAAAACGAGTTAGGCTAGCCTAACCCGAGTCGGGATCTCGGCTACGCTAGTACTACCGAGGCCCTATCGTATACGATAGAAACGTTTATTCGGAAGAGGAAATATTAAATGTGTAAAGCTTATCTTCACTAGTATAATTTTGCCTAATTAGTTAGAATTTTTTTATAGCTAAATACCAGGAACGTCGCACTACTAACTAAATAAAGCATTTATGGCGTGCGACAGTGGTCTTAAAATGGCTGCCTCCAGGGATAGCAGTGCTCCTCTTAACCCACCTAAATTATGTTAATTTAACTTTGAGAAGGGAGCTAAAAATTATACACAGGAAAGATTGAATACTCAACTTTACAAAGGATGATGATGCTGGAGATTGCATGATAATATTCCTTGAAAATAAGTAACAACACCGAGAGAAGTGTGGGAGAACACCGTGCTCAAATGCTACTTTTAAAAGGAATAATACACCGTAGTAGTACTGCGAGGGGATCCACCTGGTAACCTTGATAACGGCTCCCCTTCATTTCGCCACTCTTCCCCCTTAAAGAGTAAAATCTATTCAGGGTGAAGCTTGCCATGTGTGGTATCAAGAAATACGTCCCCTGATTTTATGCGATATCCTTAAAAGTTTTATTAAGGATATTCGCGCCAGGAGTTAGAATTCTGGAGGCCTATGGTTAATTCTCTGGGAGTATCACTTTAGCCAAATATCCCTTAGAAAGCTGTCTAAAGGAACCTTCCATCAGGACGACATGGCTGAGCCCCCCCCCCTCAAAAAATAAATAAAAAAATATATATATATATATATATATATATATATATATATATATATATATATATATATATATATATATATATATATATATATATATATATATATATATATATATATATAGATGGATACATACATACATACATACATACATACATCTAATAGATTATAGAATATATAAATGCACTACTTACTTTACATTTACAGGGAACATAGGGTTTTCCTTGCAAGGCCAGTCTCCAACAACACACAATTGGGTTATGCTGAATGTGTGTGTTTAGTGAGAGAGAAAAAAAATTGATGAGGATTAGCTACCCGTATACAGGGTGCAGTGGAAGTACATAGGGAAGTCCATGCATTACAGACAGTTGAACTGCTGGTTGGTGGTCTCAGTCATATTCACCACCATCCCTCAAAACTGCGGAGTTGTGTGCTCCAGCACTACATGTGACGACTGATATTGTAGACAGGCCTTTACCTCGAGTTGTCATTAAGCACCAGATGTTGCCTCGTTGGGCGGGTGGAAAAAAGAGATTTTTTCTTTTGGGGGGTTAACGTTGCTGTTGTGGCGGCTTTTGGGACAAATCGATATGAACATCAGGTGAGTTTAGAAATAAGTTTTATTATTAGAATTTTCTTTTTCTTATTTGTAATTATTGCCATTATTTCCCTTAGATTTGTCTGTATCATACTGCAATTTATTTGTCAGTGGTTTCCATTAATAATTTATTTGTATTTTGATAATTTCAGAGAGTTCCTGAGAACATTGGTGCAATTTCCTAAACCTATAGTTGCTGGAGTTAATGGCAATGCCATGGGGTTAGGGGTAACAATGTTGCCCCTGTTTGATCTAGTCATTGTTAATGACAAAGCAGAATTTTATCTTCCATATGCAAAGTTGGGGCAAATACCGGAAGGTGGCGCAACTTATACTTTTCCAAATCTCTTTGGGAAATTAAAGGTAAAGCTAATTACATGGAATAACAATCACTAGAAATAGATATTCAAGTGAATTCTGAGATGAAATTTAAAATAAAAAAAAATTGAATTTAACAGTACATTTAAGCTGAGATGTAGTTGAAAGTTACTCGGAAAATTATAAATTTTATCTTGAATTTTTTTATTTTAGTCCATGCAGTTGTTCCTGGGTCATAAGGTCACAGCATCAATGGCACTGGAAATGGGACTTGCTTCAGAGTCCATATGGCCTGCAACATATCAGCAAGAACTTATACCTAAAGTTGCCCTCCTTGCAACTCAATCTGCTCAGGTGAGAAGACAGTTCATTCACTAAGCCTTTCTTCATTGTTAGGGTAATGGATTCTCATGGTTACTTTGTTGTTATAACTGTTTTTCAGTTACAATAAGGTATTAGTAATTATATGTTTCATTAGGTAATGAATTAAATTACTTTGATTGTTCTGTGCTTGTGTTATATGAAAATAATTGTTTTAAACCCTCTTCCAGATCATTATGAAGGCATCCCCAGAGCATATACTCTTCTTTCTAAAAGCATTAAACTGGTTTTTCCTTTGAATTATCACTTTATATGTTTGAAAATATTATATCAGTAACTTTCATTATTGATTTTTAAGATCTGAAATTTTATGGCATTTGCCTCAATTTTCATCAAGAGAGAGAGCGAGAGAGAGAGAGAGAGAGAGAGAGCGAGAGAGAGAGAGAGCGAGAGAGAGAGCGAGAGAGAGAGCGAGAGAGTGAGAGAGAGCGAGAGTGAGAGAGAGAGAGAGAGAGAGAGAGAGAGAGAGAGAGAGAGAGAGAGAGCGAGAGAGAGAGAGCGAGAGAGAGAGAGAGAGAGAGAGAGAGAGCGAGAGAGAGCGAGAGCGAGAGAGAGCGAGAGCGAGAGAGAGAGAGAGAGCGCATTCCCTAGCCAAAGATGCAATAATCTGAATTTCTAAACTTCAAGAAGAAGTCGTAAGTCGTACGGTTCAAGTTACATTTCCCGCTTCGACCCCCCTCCCCAAGTCCCAGGCCTGAGGTCAAAAGTGAGTGTCTAATTGACAGGTGGGCTGGGCTTACGTGCTATTTGCTAGTAGTTATAACTACTTTTTTAGTTTTTTAATTTATACTCCTATAAGATGACCTCTAGCAAACAATCTAAGGTTATGACCAAAATTTCCATTGCAGTCATGGAATGCTTTTTTGAGATTGAAGGTTACCACTATGCACAAATAAGTCTCAGAGGCTGACACAATGATTTTCAATGCTGTTTATCAAGTAGTTGCCCAACTGTTTGGCTATTCATAGAGGTTTTATTAAGGGAAGAGGTTTTACAAAGGTTGAGGTATTTAGTTGTAATGGCAGGTGAGCCGCAACAAATGAAAAAAATGTATGCAGATCTGGAGGGGAGAATTGGAGGAATCATTGACTTCGAAGAAGTCAAAATGTTATCGACAATCTGGGAGGCATTGCCAATAACATAAATCGGTAACAACTTGCTCATAAAAAGTATAATTTGTAATGAAAACCTGTCTAATATATTCTCATGTTATTCTGTTTTTATTATTACAAGTATTGTTTTTTTAAATACCTATATTTTTCTCCATAGATAATCTTTTATTTTTATATTTTACTAAAAAATTACTTGCATATGCATATATCAGAAGTACCTTTGTTTTAACTGGTATGGCTTTGAAATTAAATATCTCTCTCAAACTGTTGTTACCTAACTGACAGGCCACTATTAAAATGTATTTAAAATTATTAAAAAAAAAAAATTATAAAGAAAAGAAATTAATATCCAATTATCATAATGATGATGTTCACTTTGCCAGTTAGAATAGTGGTCAGATGGTGAAAGAGAAGGAAATATTTAAGCCTAGCTTACTAACAGAAACGGATGCAGTATGTGCTTTTTTAACTATTGGACTCTCATCTGATTGCAACTTGAGGTCTGTGTATTAAGTGAAAGACTGTGGTCTTAGAATATTTGAAGACCTCAAATGTTGTTGTGTAACAGTATTTGAATACGAATCAAGTACTATAATGCAAATGAAGTTTATGACTGGGGTTTTATTTCTCTGTTGGATCATTCATTATTTTGGACTATTTTTACTATAATGGTTTGTTGATTCTCATTCTGAAAGTATGGGCTTCACTATTTTTATGTTGTATGATTGATCTATGTTGCGTTTATGGATCTGGAGAAAGCGTATGATAGAGTTGATAGGGAAGCAATGTGGAATGTGATGAGGTTATATGGAGTTGGTGGAAGGTTTTTGCAAGCAGTGAAAAGTTTCTACAAAGGTAGTAAAGCATGTGTCAGGATAGGAAATGAAGTGAGTGATTGGTTTCCGGTGAGAGTGGGGCTGAGACAGGGATGTGTGATGTCGCCGTGGTTGTTTAACTTGTATGTTGATGGAGTGGTGAGAGAGGTAAATGCTCGAGTGCTTGGACGAGGATTAAAACTGGTAGACGAGAATGACCATGAATGGGAGGTAAATCAGTTGTTGTTTGCGGATGATACTGTACTGGTTGCAGACACAGAAGAGAAGCTTGGACGATTAGTGACAGAATTTGGAAGTGTGTGTGAGAGAAGGAAGTTGAGAGTTAATGTGGGTAAGAGTAAGGTTATGAGATGTACGAGAAGGGAAGGTGGTGCAAGGTTGAATGTCATGTTGAATGGAGAGTTACTTGAGGAGGTGGTTCAGTTTAAGTACTTGGGGTCTGTTGTTGCAGTAAATGGTGGAGTGGAAGCAAATGTACGTCAGAGAGTGAATGAAGGTTGCAAAGTGTTAGGGGCAGTTAAGGGAGTAGTAAAAAATAGAGGGTTGGGCATGAATGTAAAGAGAGTTCTATATGAGAAAGTGATTGTACCAACTGTGATGTATGGATCGGAGTTGTGGGGAATGAAAGTGATGGAGAGACAGAAATTGAATGTGTTTGAGATGAAGTGTCTAAGGAGTATGGCTGGTGTATCTCGAGGAGATAGGGTTAGGAACGAAGTGGTGAGGGTGAGAACGGGTGTAAGAAATGAGTTAGCGGCTAGAGTGGATATGAATGTGTTGAGGTGGTTTGGCCATGTTGAGAGAATGGAAAATGGCTGTCTGCTAAAGAAGGTGATGAATGCAAGAGTTGATGGGAGAAGTACGAGAGGAAGGCCAAGGTTTAGGTGGATGGATGAAGTGAAGGAAGCTCTGGGTGATAGGAGGATAGATGTGAGCGAGGCACGAGAGCATGCTAGAAATAGGAATGAATGGCAAGCGATTGTGACGCAGTTCCGGTAGGCCCTGCTGCTTCCTCCGATGCCTTAGATGACCGCGGAGGTAGCAGCAGTAGGGGATTCAGCATTATGAAGCTTCATCTGTGGTGGATAATGTGGGAGGGTGGGCTGTGACACCCTAGCAGTACCAGCTGAACTCGGTTGAGTCCCTTGTTAGGCTGGGAGGAACGTAGAGAGTAGAGGTCCCCTTTTTGTTTTTGTTTCTTTGTTGATGTCGGCTACCCCCCAAAATTGGGGGAAGTGCCTTGGTATATGTATGTATAATTGATCTAGAATTATAGAACACTAAATATCTACTGTTATATTTTCAGAGCATGGAGGCTACCAAGGCTTTAATGAATCACCATTTGATAACTAAATTGGAATTAAGTTTAGAATCCGAGTGCCGTCTTCTCTTACAACACTGGACGTCTCCTCACTTTGCCCTCCTTTGTAAGCGCTTCCTTGATAGTCATCACATTCACCTGCAAAAACCTGTTAATCTGCCACTTTAGTTTTTTGGGGGTTCCTTTCCATCATGCGTGTATGGGAACCCCCTCGCAACGTTTAATGGTGAATTCTTGGATAATATTCTTGTATCAAGGGTATTTCAAGAAATAAAGACATTTCGACTCCTTTTTTTTTTTTTTTTTTTTTTTTAATAGTTGATGCATTTACAAAGTCAAAAGAACTCTGCTTTATCTCGTGCAGTTAATGTGTGCCTCTCGCTCTAGATTAAAGAGAAATTGCTCATCAAGTACCCCACTCTGATTGGTTCCAATTATTGATAAAGGTCAACTACTTGCGATAGACGCCAGTTGTATAGTGTATATGCACAGTACATAAAATTCCTTGGTAGATCCATATCATTTTCATGATGAAATTCATCTCGAGGTACAGCTTTAACTTGTTTATGGCAGAGGGAGATTTTACCAAAATGAGAACAAAAATATATTTTAGAAAACACAAGGAACTTGGAGAATCAGTGATTTAATTGGGAACGGTGGTTTGGGTTTCAAAGTGATTTGTTTCTGTGTGAAATTCATGGAGAAATTTTTTTGTGTAAACCAATTAAAAATGAATTTCCTGAAACTGGAAATAGTGTATTTTATGTGAACCCAAATTCACTTATTAATCTGTGGCCTTTTATGCAGACAATTCTTCATGTGGGTGGAGCAGATCCACCAGAAGATAATGTATAGTGTATAGTTAGTATGGTATAAGAGAAATATATATTGTCACCTGCCTTTTCAATGAAAATTATGGAGAAAGATACCATCCTAATAGGTGGATGGTGCCCATGTATGCAAACCTCACTAATGTTCTCCTAAACGCACATTTGTATATAAATCATTAACTTGTCATGACACTAGAAACTTTTCTAAAGGCAGGTTACTGGAATTAAATTTATTCCCGTTTGGAAATAATTTTTTATAGTTTTCAGCATGGGACTTTTGTAGATAAATTTTATAGTGGAAAGTTGTTGATTATTCAAGTACAACCTAAATACTGAGGATGTCTTTGATAGTCTGTATTTGTAAGAAGTGCAAAAGCTATCCTCTGTAGAAAGTTAAATTTTTTGTGATCGAAAGATTTATTTTACTACCATACTTTGAAGTGATAGCTATTATAGTTATTGGCGAGTAGAACTGTTAATAATAATTGAGATAGGTTTAGGGGGACTGCATTAATATTCATGCTGAACCTGTTGTTGTATATACAACTCTAAATTAGTTCTTCCTTGTGTATATTAGTTTCATGGTATAAATTAACACTTATTTATCGTATGTAAATGTATTCATTTCGTCATTTTGTTTGTAGGCTAGTCATGGTCCAAATCATATTTTCTTTTATCTGTCACCTATTCAGGGAATTCATTATTCCTTTTTATTATTTCTTATAATGCAACCTTCTTTTTTGTCTTTATTCACCTTTGTAGTACAGTATTTGTGCGTTGTGAGATGGGTCAGTAAATTATCATATAGGCTTGTGGATGTGATTGTAGTATTGGCTCAGGATGGATTTATTTTCCAATGTTCATTTTTAAAGTAATGTGCAAACAGGAAATAAAGTAGCATATGTAGAATATTGTTGTACGTGGGAAGTAAATATTCCCAAAATAGTTATTGAATGCTCTTATGTTCCTGTGTCAGCATAGGAACAGATAAATTTAATTATTCTGCACATCTTACGTTGAATTAAAGGTATTGTGTTTTTATGGTATCTGGTGAAGCAAACTTAGACCAAAATAGTTGATAAGATTGTTGGATGAATTCTTGAATATGTTGAAAAAAAAGGAATCGGTAGTGGCAAGAAATACCAAAAGGCTGAGAATATTATCATTTATAAAACAAGACTCAGGGAATTAAGTTCCTACAGTTTTCCCTTTCCATCAAGTAAGCTTAGCCCCTTAGATTCAAGTTTGAAGATTTTCATAATCCTTGATGGTTTCTGATCTTTTCTTGAAGCAATTGTAATAATTTTCTTCCTGGTGTAACCCAATAAATTAATCTGCTCTAGAGTCTCTGGAAAGTTCTGTTTGTTATGGAAATAGGTCAAACAGAAATTTGAAAATAAAATATTGGTCAAGATTGGTGAATTCTTTCATGTTCATTATTGCTGTCACCTTGCATGTTAAACCAGTAGGTAATTCACATGGGAAAAAGAGTATGTTTCCATATTGGTCATGGAAGGATTATACTGTACATCATTATTATGCTTTAACTTGGAAATATTGGTTTTATATCTAGGAATTGTATTAATTTTTCAGTTTTTTTATATGTAATTTGATGGTATTGTTAATAAGTTTGTATTTTCACCTAAAACCACAGTATGAATGCATTGTAGTTGTCTGATATGTAAGTTGAGGTTTTCACATATGATAAATTATTTTGTATTGCAATATATTTATTCTGTAAGTTTTATCCGAAGTTGTTTTGAGAAACGAGTAAATTATAAAGAAAAGTTCTCTTATAATAAATTTTTCTTTTCTCTGTTAAATGTAAATTTAATCAAGTTTTTGTGTTCATTTTGTCATAGTTTGTCTAATTTGTGTTTAAAAAAAAATAGTAAGTGGTATGAGGGCCAAGATGTAAACTTTAGAAATACTTTTTGGGATATACGTAGACAAAAATGCATATAGTCAGTTGAAAATTTAAATCTTTTTGATGATTGTAATTTGATCCTACTTAAATTTTGATAGGGGAAAGGAAATTTTAATTTCCTCAAGATGCACTAGTGTAAAATAATTTTTTTTTTTTTAGTATGTACCAGAAAGTCCAGTTCTTATGTTTGCTTGAATTAATCCTCCTAGGGGCACCCTTCTGATCTTTGCCTCTTGCTGTCGTTTTTTTTTTTAAATAAGAACACAGCCAAGAAATTCCTAAAATGAATTCAGTTTTGCCTTAAGAGTGACTTTTTTATCCCATATTTTTTAAAGGTGTGATTGAAATTGAGGCTGTTGTTAGATTGTTTGTGTTGCTAATGATGACCATATACCCTACTCTTGATACAGTGCTATAAGTTATAAATATTTTGAAGCAATTATTTTTGTTGGTTTACTTCAGAAAATTTTTGTCATAAAGTATTAGTCATATACTGTAAGTCAAAATATACAAATTATCAATAGTTAATTTTTGACAATTGTAGGATAATCATAAAAGGCAAATTAAATGGCATGTGTTTATCTTGTACTGGACATGGATGCATTCCCTAAAATCTTGTATTGTTGTGTTCAACTCCATTGACTAGTATCAGCTTAGAGAGAGAGAAAAAAAAGCACTACAGTACTTGATCCCTGTTGGTTTCACAAATCTTTATTATCCAAAAGGAAGGATAATCCTCCTTCCAGCATGGTGAAAATTCTAGTTTTTTACTTCTTCCTTATTTCCACTTTTCTGTCCAGCCTCTTCACTTTTTGCTTTGTATGGCAACAGCAGGGATTTCCCCCCGTTGCACGTACCTATGCACTAGATGGCTCCCCTGGTCCCAGTAGTCTCTCTCTCTCTCTCTCTCTCTCTCTCTCTCTCTCTCTCTCTCTCTCTCTCTCTCTCTCTCTCTCTCTCTTTTTTTTTTTTTCAGATGTTCAAATGCTTCTTCATTGCTATCAGTTACTTGTTGCCATTGAGAGTGGAGGCATTAAAGGCAATTATAACTAGATAGGGCTAATGTTACACCTCAAAATATTCCATGAATAGGTATTTACATACAGTACTGTACAGAACTTTCAGGTACCTCTCGTAAATTTACTTTTTCTTCATGGGTCCTCTGTAATAACTGCCATGTTCACATAGTTTATCATAAGAAGTTTAGATTGGTAATGCATTTTGATTCTTAGTGAGGCAATTTTGGAAAATATAATTACTTAGATTTTTTTATTAGTTTATCATTGTAGTGTGAAGAATGTTTGACTAAGAAGGTATATTTTGTGGTTTTGAAAGTAGAATTTATATATTTCAAAAGTACAGTACAGTAGTTTATAATGATTGTGATTGGGATATATTGCACTTGTCAATTTATTATGTGTTAGTAGAAGACATGTATTTTATATCAGCCATGGCCCACCTATACAGCAATACTGAAGCCATAAATGGAGGGCGATGATATTAATCGTATTCCAAGTGTGGAATTTACCAATGCAAAAATTATTTGTGGTAGGGACAATTTTAGTTTTGTGTATGATTTACTGCAAATAGGGATTATACAAGCAATAAGAAAGTTGTTGAGGGCAAAAGAAATTTTTATTAAGCATTTTAATAAATTTTTGCAGAAAGTTTGATAATTTTAAGTATACTATATTGATTTTAGTTTGATTTATCTTTGTTACTGTTGCTATTTCTTATATTTCTTTATTTAAAAAAAGAATTTTTTATGGCTCTGTACCAGATCTCAGTGTATTCTCTAAAGTACAATCATAAACTGTCATGAACATATGATATGCGGGCCCATTCACCCCCCTATCTTTTGTCACTTATTCTCATATTAGTATGTGATCTTTTGTACATATATTGTTTTGTATGTATAAATATACATGCATATTTTCACCAGTACAGTTCATATTTTATTTACCTATTTGAATTGGGAAAAGGATACTTGAAATGTAAGTTAATAATTGTTTAAATCTTTGAGTAAAAGCTTTAATGCAGTTGTATGGTTGTGACCATACAGAAAATAAAACTTTTATTTTATTTATGACTTTGAGCCTCACTGGGTGGCAGTTATCTTTTATTTATGCTCATGTTCATACAACTAACAAACTTCTTGAAGGTTTTGTAGTTCTTAGCGATTAATTTGTGTGCTTTGTAGTATTTTTTTTTCTTCCAGTGACTTACCAGGGAATGAAATAGCTGTAATTTTAAAAGCGAGAGCTCAACCATTAAAGTAAAATATCAAAATTTACTTTGTCAGTATGATGCTTACTCCACCATTGCTACCAGAAGCAGTGGGGTTAGTTCGGGGTACAACACATGGTAGTATACTCTGTATTGTGTAAAATATAGTTTTTGTTGCTTTTTGTTTGCTTAGGAGAAACGCCATGGTATATGGATCTTCTAAAGTGCATTATTGGACTAATCATGATAAATACAGTATGATCACCACTTCTTGTGCAATAATCCAGAGAATCCTTAGGGTTTGCAATCAGGCATCCAGAACTGGTTGGAGGAATGAATGATAGAAGTAACTTTCTCGGGTTTTACAATCTCTTTATGGTGCCAAAGGTTTCTGGTGTTTGAAGGATGTATTTAGATGTCTAAACTAAAGTTTATCATATTTACATAGTTTTTCATGAAGACTACTTCCAGGTTTCTAGCAGCAATCTGATGAACACTTAATTTTGTTTCCAAATTCATTTCGGTTCGTGAAAGTTTCTTTGATATATGTGTGGAGAGGTGTTTCAGTTCATTTATCCTCTTGTCAAGTTTAGCAGGAAGTTGATGGCTCCAGATGCAAATAGTTCCATTAAGTTACTTGCAATACAAGTTGTCTTACAGATATCTTAATGTGGCTGGATGATGCTTAAATTGACATTAGAGATTGCTGTAAGCTTAATAGTTAAATATTTAAATTGTCTTTCTGGATAGTGTTTTTTTCAGTAGACTAGTTGCCCTTCCCTTATTTATCAATTCATTATTTACTATTGTGAGTACCTTGTAATGAGTCAATATTACAGGGGATTATTAAAGCAAATTTAATGTACCTGAGAAAAAGTAAAATTATTATAATTGGGTAAATTGTATAAGATTATGAAGAAAAAATGATAATGGAAAGCTTAGTAGGAAACAAGGAACACGGTTTAACAAACCTCAGGCTTATAGATACACAAGTTAATGAGGAAGTAGACAAACATCATTAGGTTGAAGCAAAGCAAGGACTGTGATGACCGAAAGTTATTTTGCTATTCCTCACTGGTCCATTGCTTGTTCTCACCTAAATTTTATAATGCAATCTATTCCATAGTGGTGTCGATTTATAAGGTCATAAACTAAGAACATATCACATTATCTTTGGAAGAAAGCATAATTATAACTAAACACTATAAATCTAATTCATACTGTACATGAAAGTAAGTATGAACTGTTATCCAGTAACATATTTCCAATCTTTTCTCTATTACATAAAGTAGTTCTTTGGATTTTAGATGTCCTTCAGTAGGCCTTCAAGGATTACACTTTCAAACCCTTGTGTAAGTGATAAAAGTTTAGTTCTGCAAGTAATATATGAAGCGGCTACTACAAATGAAAAATACATTGGATACCATCTTTATGTAGGTTTTTTTATCAAGCAGCTGCTATAACCAGGTCAAGTATACCATCCCTTTAACTTTGTTACTATTTGGAAATGATGATCCTGTTATTATGACTTCTACTACAAGGCCAGGAACCCAAAGCAATGTTGAAAAGAAACTGGTGACGAATTAACAAACTACATGAATTTTGATTAAGATTAACAGCACACATTGTTGAATAATGAATGTGACAGTAACAAAATATTACACCTGCTGTTGGATTGCAGTGTTCCATTTAAAAGTTTATGCTGTATGTGAATTATGTGATTCCTTCTTTAAATTTGTTACATGTTTGATACTTAGCTATGTGATTGATACAACCCAGTGTTAGTATATTTTTCAGTGGCTGACCCATTTTTAGACTGCAGGTTGACCAGGTGTCACATTTACTAGTTGTGTTGAATGTAAAGTGCAATTGATTAAAGAATTAAAGTTGTAATTTATGATAGAAAATTAGAACTTAATTAGATTGAAATTCTTTAAAGTACCTGAAAATTAATTTAGGAACAAAGTATTTAAAAAAATCATACCTGCATATTCTCCGTAAATTAACAAAAATACTTATATTCTCTTATGATTTTCTTGCAATTGTATGTTGGTATACTTATAGGTAAACTACAATTAGTGTCACAGAGTATGACAGACTGTCTCCTAAGCCAGTACTGGTACTATGTATGTATTGAGATATTTAGTGGTCATTGGTAGGTTTCTTTTGGCTCTAGATTATGTTTAGAAAAAGTTTATGGAATATCCCCTTTACCTTGTTGACACCATTAAAAGACTCATTTTTAGTAGAAATTGGATGTACATACAGATCTGCAATGTAAAAACACTAATTCAACTGAAAATAAAAGTCTCGGATGGATCAAAAGTTCTTAATGAAATATTGTAATTAAGTGATATGTAATTTAATGCAGTAAACAAGATAACATTTGCATTAGGAAACGATCATTTATGAACTTTGTAGCTGAAAATCATAGGCATATGAGTTGGGTGAAGTATCCTGATTCAGTGGTGGTAAATCTACCTGATAATGAAAATACAAACACCTTGACCAACTGTACATTAGAATGAAGTGCTTCTCTAATTAAAATGGTCCAGTAAGGGGTTGTTCTGTTGATTGAGATCACACACTAGTTTTTCTTTATGACCTAATAGACAAACTGCAGGTCTTTGTTCTTTGAGATCTGGGATGCTATGCATAGTGTACTCTGTTTGGTTATTAATTACTTGGTTAATAGTATAAGTTCATTTAGTGATGAAAGGATTTTATCCTTTGTAGTAGTTCAGCATTTAATTGTTAATCAATATGTTAGTGCTCGCAGCATAATCAACATGTGTGATTATTCCTTCATGACTTAGCTAGGGATTTCAATGCACTTTAAGAGGTGATCCATCATTTCATACACTAGGCAGGATTTAGAAGGTT
Organism: Palaemon carinicauda; assembly: GCF_036898095.1. NCBI lineage: Eukaryota > Metazoa > Arthropoda > Malacostraca > Decapoda > Palaemonidae > Palaemon > Palaemon carinicauda. The sequence continues at coordinate 68,640,213 of NC_090751.1, forward strand.
GATGCTGAAACAACAATGTTAAAGAAGTGCCAATTTTGGAATTTTGTATGTAGAAATTAAGTATTAACATTAGTCACAACTAATCCTTGAATTGAGATTATGCAAAAAATTCAAATTTTTTAAATGTTGGCAATTGTGAATTTAATTTTATGAGGGAAAAATTATAGTTTTAGTCTATCTATCAATTTACCGTGGCACTTCCCCCAATTTTAGGAGGTAGCCGACATAAAAAAGAACGAAAGGGAACATTTCTCATTGTTCCTCTTTGCCTGGTGAGGGACTCAGACTGCTATAACCTGGCACTGCTAGGGTGCCACGTCCTGCCCTCCACCATCTTCCAGCACAAATGAAGCTTCGTATGCTGACTCCCCTACTGCCGTATCAACTCTATCATAAACTCTCCAGATCCATAAATGCCATATACAGTATACCTCCCTACGTTTAGCTAAATATTTCTTGCATATCTGCCTAAATATAAAAATCTGGTCCTTGCATCCCCTACCTCTTCTAAAACCACCCTACACTTCTAAACTTGCATCCTGTGTTTTATCCTTAATCCTATAAAATAACACTGTACCATACACTTTTCCAACCACACTCAACAAACTAATACCCCTAGAATTACAACATTCAAGCACATCTCCCATATCTTTGTATAGCGGAACAATACACGCACACACCCAGTTGTCCACTGGCACCATTGACAACATATAACATATTTTAAACACACCAACCATTCAAGTACAGTCACACCCCCTTCCTTTATTATTTCAGCCATCACACCATCCATACCCGGGTCTTTTCCTGCTCTTGTTTCATCAAATATTCTCCTCACTTCCTCTCTTGTAATCTCTCTCTCTCTCTCTCTCTCTCTCTCTCTCTCTCTCTCTCTCTCTCTCTCTCTCTCTCTCTCTCTCTCTCATTCTCATCTCCCATCACTGGCACCTCAACCCCTGCAACAGCAGTTATATCTGCCTCCCAATTATCCTCAACTAGTAGAATAGCCAAATTTGCCAATGGTACTAAACTAGGCATAAATGTTGCGAGCTTAGAAGACGTAGAAGCCTTAAGAGAGGATCTAATGAAGGTAGGAGAATGGTCCAGAAAATGGCAAATGCCTTTCAAATGTGGGAATTGTAAAGTCATGCACATTGGTTATAGTAACCCCCAATCAGATTATACACTGCTGGGTAATGAAATAGAGTGTAGGCTAGGAGGAAGATCTCTGTATTATTATCAGCAATGATTTAAAGTTCACCAAATAGAGCATAAAAGCTGAAAAGAAAGTACAAAAACTAATTGGTTACATAAAGAGACAAATCAAATACAGAAACAAAGACGCTGTACTTCAGTTGTACATATCACTAGTAAGACATCTAGAATATGTAGTCCAATTCTGGAATCCTAGTATTCAGAAAGATATGGACAGGCTCGAAGCAGTATAAGCTAGGGCCACCAAACTATAGTAGTTCCAACACTAAGGCACCTTAGATAAAGACGCAGGATGGAATGTTTGAACTTACTTGATCTACAAACTTGCCGACTAAGGGAACAGTTAATTCAAAATTCTCAAAGGAATAACAAATGTATATTACAACAATCTATTCATGCTTAGCACAAATCAGTCCAGAGGTAACCCATACAAACTGGAATTGAAAAGATACAATACCACTCAATGTGCCAATTTCTTTACATACAAAATAGCAGTACTGTACTTGGAATAGACTTCCAGTAACATGGCAAATGAGTTCAAGAATAAGTTAGACAAGATCATACAAACTAAATGCTTTAACTAAATCCCTCTATCAAAGAACAATGGAGTCTCTGTGGATGGACTAAAATAGTCTGAAACATCCAAAACCCATGTAAATCAACATTCAGCAACAACCTTTCAAAATATTCGGCCCACCTTTACCTTGCGTCATCTCCTTTCAACAACCATCCATTTTCATCTTTTACTGTCTCATCATTCCTCGATCCACCGTTACTTCTTTCCGAAACTTATTCTCTACATATGAACAACCCATTCCCTGATGCCACTTCAAGTCTGCTGCCCTCTTTGCTTCAGCTAGCTCATGTTTTACTTTCACCTTTTTCTCCATGTCTTTCATACTTCTCTTTTTGTAAGCTGCCAACGCAAGAGCCCTGGTCTTACTCTCTAAGCAATGCATTCTAAAACAGAGAACGAACGATACTTCTCTATGCTATTACTTGGTAGCCATTCTTCAAATGCCCTCTTTTTCTCTTCCACCTTCATCTTCACTTCTTCATTCCACCACTCACTACCCTTCCTCATGCTGCCTCTAACATGCTTGCCACACACATCACTTGCAAGCCCAACAAAAATTTTTCCTACAAACTTTCACTCCTTCTCTAGACCACCAGTTTCTGTCATATGCCACTTCTAACCTTTCTTGATAATCACTTTTTACCTCTGGTTTTTTTCAGTTCTTCCACCTTCACTACCTCTCTTTTACATCCTCCCATTCTATATCTCCCCTCCTTTGTTATAACTAATTTTGCTTCAGTCAAAAAATTATCAGACATAACAGCAGAAGTTACACTTGTGTCTACCGTAATAGATATCTTTTTGGGCTCAAGCCATGACGTCCTGATGGAAGGTTCCTTCAGTAGCTTCCTGAGGGTATATATGACTATAGTAGATATTCCCAGAGAATTAAACTAAAGGTTTCACAGAACTCTAACTTCTGGCGCGAGTACCCATAAGGTTTCCCTTTAGGATATCATATAATATCAGGGGACGTATGCTTGGCACGCCACATAGCTACTGCACCCCACATAGCGTTTACACTTCAAGGGGGAAGTGTGGCAAGTATCAGGAGGAGCCGTTACAGAACTCTCCTCCTGTGTTACTATTACGGTACCTAGGGATATAAACAAACGGCCGCCATAGCTAGCCGCCATCTTGGTTTACGTCACATCCGCGCGCTTCATTCCTGTTTCTGTAGCGTTCCTGAGCAGAGTGTTTTTTCCCAGTGTTCGCTATTTAATTGCATCATGTCGCAATCTTCAGCCTCGCCTTCTTCTGGAAAGTTGAGTCCTATATTCTTGTATTGTATAAATAAGCAACAGCCTTAAAGTAACAACTTTTTATCTTTAATTCTTGTGTTTTGTGGCTGAGCTGTGCCCCGACCGGAGGCGTCATGTTTCGACGCTGTTGCTCGCCTCGCATGCTTTATTTAGTTAGCCAGAGCAACCTTCCCGGTCTTATAACTAATAACTTTATTAATTATTTAGTCTTCATTGCTAGGAATTAGTTATATTATGCGGTAGTATTTGTTTAGGCAACTATGTTAGCCTACCCTATGCTAGATTGCTAGCCTAGCCCCTAGGCTCGATAGCCTAGTGTTCATGTTTACTTCTTGCATGATATTATAAGTGTTCCTAGTGTTATTTTATAAAATGAAGATATAGGCATTTATACAAACAAGATTCAGTGATTGCACAGATGTTATTTTGCCTTCTAGGGAGTATACAAAGGGTTTTGGTGATATTGGTAGTCGTCTCCCATGCCCCTAACCTAATGCTGGGGCTATTGTATACTCCCTTTCCTAAGGTAATCTCCTCCCTCTGAGGTAGCCTAGGCTACATCCTACCCCTCCTTTCCTCGATATGGTTTCGGGTAAGGTTAGGCTAGGATTTTTCCTACCCCACTCCTTGCCATAGTTCATGCGCTTTGAGTTTGGGACGGAACCTCAGAGTACCAGTCGTTCGCCCCCCAGCCCCCCATTAGGAGAATGTACTCTCCTTCGAGTCCCTGCTGGAGGGTGAAGGTGGTGGGGCTCTGCCCTTCCCCCTAGTCCACACTTGGTTGGGTTAAGTCCCGTCCTCCCTGTGGCCTAGCGACTTGTCCTCCCCCTGCCCTTCCTGGTCTAGGAGACTAGCTCACCTAGCCTAGGTTAGGCAGTCAGTGGGATTCTGCTTCTTTATAGTTTAGGACAGGACATTAGTGCTGTACCTACTCTGTGCTAACCTACCCTAGGCTGGAGAATGGACTCTTCCTACCTAGACAGGCTAGCCCTGAACATAATCTCCTCCCCCCTGGGGGTGTTGGTGGGAACTACGCTCCCCCATACACCCCCCTCAGGACTCTCTCCCCTCCCCCTCTATCCCTTTGGTGTTGGCTTAGCCTTCACACCCCTGTCCACCGTCCTACAACTCCATCGAGTGCCGGTGGGTTGCCGGTTCGGCTCGGTCCTTTCGTTGGTTAGTCCGTACTGCTATGCTGCCCGCATATAGTCGAACTATGGGCTAGCATTCGTCAGTCGGTCTGCCGGCGGAGGACCTCCCTTCTTTGAGTGTTCTTCGGCCCTTCCTTGGGCCGCCACTGGCAACATAGCCGACTGCCGGCTCTCTTCCACCGGATGAAAGGTAGCACCCCTCCCTTTCATTTGAACACTTCTTCCGGAGGAAGATTGGATTGGGTACTGGGTATTACCCTTCCCTCTCTCTCCTCCTATCCTATCCCTCTCTCTCTTAGTGCCGGTCCACTGCCGCTCCCCCTCCCCACTCTGCCGGCGCCAGCCGTCAGAATCTTCGATGCCCTACCTGTCTCATTGAATGATGGCAGTGTCAGTTACCGTCGCCGGCCGCCCGCCGGCTGGCGGGGGCCGCCGGCTTGCCGGCGATCTGCCATCACCTAAGGTGTCACCCTCTCTCTCTGCCACATAGACTGATGGCTGGGAAGGGTTCATCCTTGATGGGGACCTGCCGGTGTCAGTTGAGCCTCCGGCATACCGCCAGGCTGCCGGTGCCACCAATCCTGGCGTTACAGTGGACAGTCACTCCTCCCTCCTGCCGGCCCCGTGCCAGCAGCTAATATTGTGCAGCTATGGATAATAGCCAGTACACCTATGGTATAGTTATACCTTAGACTGAAAACTATTATGTATAGTTGTACAGTAAAAAATTTCCAGCATATTCTGCGCTCCCATGTGTAGTCTCTTGCCGGGACCTAATCTGATAAGGAGGCTGAGCTTATCCCCCTTTTTCTTATACAGTGAATGAATTCAGCTTCTCCCTCTCACTGTACCTAATTCCCTAGAGGAAACCTAAGCTTGGCTCATCCAGCACAGATGTTTTTCCTCCCCCTAGGGCCCATGACGGTCCTCTTGAATTAGTTACAGTATGGGGTCGTGGCAATTGGCTGGGCGGGATCCTCACAAATATGTGTATTTCCTACCTCCTTTCCGGCTTATCTATCCTAAGCCTATACACACTGGAATCTTATATTATAAGTTCACTAACTTATTCTAATCTAAGATTAATGTAAGTCATGTTTGTATTGACTTCCTAATACTCATTTCCTCTTTCTTTTACAGGAAGAGTATGTGAAGTGTGAGAGCGCCTTCTGCGGCGTTTGTTGCCCTAACTTCCACCTGGCGTGCCGGACCCACGCCAGCTGTTCCATCACGAAGGGGAACCTTCGCTATTTGGATCCGCAGGCCTGTAACGTCTGCAAAGATCTACTTGATGAGGCGTTTGACAACCCTCCGTCAGCAGAGGCTAGGGATAACGCCCGAGAGAAACTGCGCAAGTGGTTGCGCGGATTTCAGAAGAACTCCACGGGGCCCTATCTCCCAAGCGAGAAGATGAGAGCCATGCTCTTCCTTCCCTAAGGCATCTGCTGATGCCGTTATCCCTAAGGATGAGATCCCCTGCGTCCAACTAACGGTCGAACCGGATGTTGCGGCCGCTCTCCAAGATTGTCATCTCGACGAGGTGGAGAGGATGTCGGATGTGTCCGAAAATACGGAAAGGACCCTCATGACGGAGGGTCAAGAAGAGGAAGAGGATCAGGTGGATACCCCTGATTCTGAGGACGAGGTCACCCGTGTGCCCTCCGTGACTTCCGTCGTGGTCTCTGAACCTGTCCCCTCTACATCTGCCACCCCGATACCTGTGGTACCGGACACCCAGGATACCATCCAAGCTCTGGTGGCATTCCTGGACAAGAAGTTCCGCAAGGGGCATGCGGACCTCAAGAGGGAGCTTCTGACCTTGAAGAAGCAGCCAAAGAAGATCTCCGTCAAGGATCTTCCCCCCTGTTCAGTGACCAATCCCTGCAGGCATGCAAAACACATGCCAATCACGACCAGACGCATCTTCATCAATGATAAGCTAGGTGCCGTCCCCCTTGAAGAGGTGGAGTTCTACCCTAGCTTCGACGCCTACCCGGACTGTTACATCCGTCTCAAGTCCGAACCAGTCTCCAAGGAGGAGATCGAACATAAGGAGGTCATAGTGTTTGACCACGCCAAGGCTCAAGCTATGCTGGCTGACTGCCTCAAGAGCAGAGGATACACCAACTCCAAGATGCCGGCTTTGAGCAGGAAACACCTGTCTTTTCTTGCTCCTCCCACCATGGTCTTTCCCTTCACGGAAAAGGCCCTGAATTCCGTATTAAAGGCGGTGGAGGAAGGAAAACCCTGCCCTACATTGGAGGAATGTAGGCCTCTCTCCCTCGCCCTACCTCCCGATGATAAAAGCTTGAAGGACATCCAGCTTACCTTCACGGTTGGAATGCTGGAGGCTGATGTCGCTGGACGTCAGTTTAATGAAGACCTCCCCAAGCTCACTGACTACCTCTTGTGTCGGGAACAGGACACGAAAGAGCGGCTGGCCGCTTCTCTGTCTCTTCAAGTACAACTTGAGACAATGGCCAGGGACATTCGGGTCCCAGGCTACTACATGGTTCTTGCAAAGACCCACCTTGCAACCTTGCTGAAGGACTTTTACCGTTTCATCAAGGCCCAAAGAGCCTGTAGAGAGTTTGTTTTTGTGGATGCCACCGTTAAACACGAACCCCGGAAACTGATTTCCTCCAACATCTGGGGCAAATACCTCTTTCCAGTAGACCTGGTGAAAGAGATTGCGGACAAAGCCGCTACTGAGAATCGGAACCTTCTCAATAAGTGAGGCATGTCCAGAAAGAGGAAATCTTCTCAAGATGAGGGTCCACAGCCTAAGAAGAAGTCCAACAAGCCCCGACCCCAGCAGCGTCAGGCCAAACGCCAGTTTCCGGCACCCGCTACTCCCCAGCTAGTGGCTCAACCACAGCAGACATTTCAGCTAGTCCTTCAGCCGGTGGTGGCCCAGTCACCAGTTTTCACCCCTGTCTATGAAAGGCAATCCACTACCTTTCGCCCCAAAGGTAGAGGCTCCGGCAAGGACTCCTCTCGATGTCCATCCAGAGGGAGAGGAGGAAGGGGAGCAAGCGGCCGAGGTGGTAAACCCTCGGGAAACCAGAAGCAATGAAGTGCTTCCGGTGGGAGGAAGACTCCGCCTCTTCCAGGATCGTTGGACCTTCGATCCTTGGGCCCACAGCATCGTCAAGAAGGGACTAGGGTGGAGCTGGATAAAACCACCTCCAGTGTTCCACCAATTCTTCCAACCAACATCCTGGAAGAATATGTCCGAGAACTCTTGAACAAGAAGGTGATCAAGAGGGTAAAGTCCACCAGGTTCCAGGGAAGACTGTTTTTTGTTCCCAAGAAAGACTCAGACAAACTCAGAGTCATTCTGGACTTGTCCCCTCTCAACAAGTTCATTGCGAACAACAAATTCAAGATGCTGACTCTTCAACAGATAAGAGCCCTACTGCCTCACAAGGCTTACACGGTCTCATTAGACCTGGTGGACGCATACTGGCACATTCCAATGAATCACCAGGCTTCCTCCTACCTAGGATTCAAGCTTCAAAGAAGACAATACGCCTTCAGGGCTATGCCCTTCCGACTCAACGTGGCCCCAAGAATCTTCACGAAGCTCGCAGACACGATCGTCCAACAGCTATGCCTTCAAGGCGTCCAGGTGATGGCCTACCTAGACGATTGGCTGGTCTGGGCGACGTCGTCAGAAGAATGCTCGCGTGCCTGCAGAAAGGTGACCCAGTTCCTGGAACAT
>NC_090751.1:68663138-68670638 GCF_036898095.1 Palaemon carinicauda
TGCTGCTAATCCTGCTGACTTCGTCTTTTCTTATATCATTGATTCTCGTTAGTTTTATCTGTGTATCTGGTGTAGCACCAAACACTGTCAAATTTACGAAGAAGGTCGAGGTAAACCCTAGGACAAAAAGACACGTTGCCTGCCATATTTTCGACTTCTTACCCCACTAAATTCTTGTTGTAATCTTCTTTGGGAAACGACGACGTATTATAAGATTATCTCCTCTGAAGGCCAAAACCAAAATTTTGCTTTGGTTTGTATTTTCAAGTCATATGGTCTTTTGCAATAGTTATTTTATTATTTTTGTTGGCAGATCAACTTGTTCTCTAAATTTTATTATTACTATGCTGCCTTTTTAAAATTTCTTCAATGATACAATAACTATTTGGCTTCTTGTTATTTTTCTATTTCATCTTATATCCTTCCTTTATTTTTCCTTGTTTCCCTTCCCTTATGGTTACAGCTTGGATAATAATAATAATAATAATAATAATAATAATAATAATAATAATAATAATAATAATAATAATAATAATAATAATAATAATAATACTTGCTTTGCATTGCCCTCCTGTAAGTTTTCGTCATTCGACCAATTTTCTTTTATCATCGAATGCAGTGCTTCTATTAAAAGTAGACATGAATCTGCCTTTGAAAAAAATCGCTACATAGGTCTTCACTAGTCTTGTGCTCAAATAAGTTTAAATGGATTACATTGGCAATAGTATGGGGTATTTTCCACTGCAATTTTATCAGTCACTTATGCGTTATCTATACATCGAGTGTATTACTTGACCATTTCTAAAAGTTGATATTTTAACGTAATGACTCTTGGTGCTGTGCCTTTTTAAGAGTCATTCTTTTATCTATGCCTTTTTGTTTGATTTTGTGGGAGTTTTATCTAATCTTGTTGATTGATAAGGTGTATTATCCATTACAATTATGGAAAGATAATAATATATTTGGTGGCAAATTCTTACAGAACCATTGTTCAAATACGACACTCTTCATTCTGGCTGACAAATAGTTTATGATTCTTGTGTGTATCTCCTTTAATTGACTCTATAATCTTTGAGACATCTCTTTTGTAGCTTTTATAATTTTCTCTCTCTCCTATATCCACTGTTGAGATACTTTACCATGCTTACATCTGAGTGAGGAGCTGAAACATTTATCGTCGCGAGTGGTCCCTATCAGTACCTGGGCACAGGTAATACTTCCTGGTGTAAGCCGATTAATAAATGACCACCACTGACCTGAGAAACTGTATCGGAAAAGTGGCAACGTTTGTGCCACATTTCTTTACAGTAGGACTGAATCATAAAACAAAACTTTAACAATTAAAAACTGAGTTTTTGTATCGTTAATGTTTTACATCTAAATTAATTTTATTCATTATAACCATCAAATGGCATCGGTTTTCGTCCAAAAGTACAGTTCGACCTTCTTCGTAAATTTGATATTGGATATTTGTAAATAACTTAATTATATTTCCCTTTTCTTTAAAGAATTCTATAAATTTATTTGCCAGTTTTTGGTCACTCATAATCAATCAATCAATCAATGTTGGTCGCTGTACCCTGCTGGTAGCCTTTTTTTTTATTTACATTTCACATTATATCATTTAGGAGACTATATAGCTTACTTATGTCTGCTGCTGCTTCGCGGGCCTTACTCTTATAGTTATCTTTTTTTTTTCCCTCACCTCTGTAGGTGACAGTTGCAGGGGACAGTTGCAGGTATACACACACAAATAAATATGAAGGCGAAAGAGCAAATATAATAGAAAAGTTGGATTTTTTAATGGCAGAATTCCGGGAAATGAAGAAAAGAACATCATATCAGAACAGGAAGGAAGCATGGGAGAATCCATATTATTACCAATATTAAATAATGGGGATGAAACACAAACCATAATAGTAATGAATGCACAGGGTTTAGTCACGAGTAACTCTAAAAGGAAAATAGAGTTCTTAGAAGAACTAACCCAAGTTGAAAAAATAGATATATTAAATATAAGTGAAACATGGTATTCCCAAGAGACTGGCAGTGATGACCAGATAAAGGGTTTCCAAACTTATAGATCAGACAGAAGAAATAGGAATCAAGGGGGAACCGCAATATATGGAAGAGACATAAATCAAGGAAAAGTATGTGAAAAATACAGCAACACAGAATGTGAATTGATTGCGGTAGAATTTGAATTTGAAAAACTAATGAATATTGTAGTTTACAGACCCCCAAACACTAAGGAGTTTGACATAATAATAGAAAAAATAGATGATATATGTAGAAACCATAAAGACTGGAATATACTCCTATCCGGAGATTTTAACTTTCCTTTCGTGGATTGGAAAGAACGGATAGAAGAAAGTGGTTGTATGTATACATATAAAAAAGATAGTAATAGTAGCGCAGAAGATAAGAGGCAATTTGAAAAGCTTCAAGATATGCTATTAGAACATAATATGCAACAAATAAACCACATTCCAACAAGAAAGGAAAATGTCCTAGATCTAGTATTTGTGAATGAGGTGAATTATCTTAAAGAAATAATAGTGTATAACACGGGAATTTCAGACCACAATGTCATAGAATTGATAGTTCATTCCATAGCAAGTGATCACAGAATTAATAAAAGCACAAAACTTTGGGAAGGATATGGAAAATATAACTTTTACAGTAAGAATATAAAATGGTCAGAAATAAATGAAGAACTGAATAAAGAATGGAAAAATGTATTTATAAGTGATAATATACAGGTAAATACGGATATACTGTACAAAATACTGGAGAAAATTGTTGAAAAATATGTACCGAAAAAAAACAATAAACAAAAGACGTGCATACCAAGAGACAGAAGGATCTTATTTCAGAAAATTAAAAAGTGGAAGAAAAATCTTGCAAAAGAAAAAAATGTGTGGAAAATGAGGGAAATAAAATGTAAGATAGAAAATGCAGAACAAAAGATTATACAGTCGAAAGAAAATGAAAAAAGGGACTTAGAAGAAAGGACACTTCCAGATATAAAAAGAAACCCCAAAGTACTTTACTCCTATGCAAAAAAGATGAATAAAAGGAGAATAGAAATAGGCCCTCTAAGAATTGAAGGACGGCTAACGAATGAAAAAAAGGAAATATGCAACATATTAGCAGAAAAATATAAGAGGGAGTTCACGCCAAGAATTGAGAATGAGAATAATGAAACAGAAATGAGAGAAGAAAATGTTGAATATCTAACGGATATAGATATTAATGAAGCAGATATTGTCACGGCTATAAACGAAATTAAAAATGGATCGGCAGCCGGACCAGATGGAGTTCCAGCGATTTTGTTAAAAAAAATTGCAAACACTATCGCGAAGCCGCTTGCAATACTGCTAAGACAGAGTGTAGATATGAGCGAGATATATGTTAAACATAAATTAGCTTATATAACCCCTATCTTCAAAAGTGGATCAAGACTAGAGGCAAGCAATTATAGACCTGTTAGTCTAACATCACATATTATGAAAGTGTATGAGAGGGTAATAAAAAAGAAAATAATGAACCATTTGGTCAAAAATAATTTGTTTAATATGGGTCAACACGGTTTCGTACCTGGAAAAAGTACACAGACCCAACTGATAGCACACTATGAAAACATATACAATAATATGATAAATGAAAAAGACACAGATGTGATCTATCTAGATTTTGCAAAAGCCTTTGACAAGGTAGACCATAACATATTGGAGAAAAAAATGAGAAAGCATAATATTGTGGGAAAGATAGGAAAATGGGTAAAAGAATTCCTGCAAAACAGAAAACAGATAGTGGTTGCAAATGACGAGAAATCATATGAAGCCCAGGTAATATCTGGTGTGCCACAAGGTACGGTATTAGCTGCACTGCTATTTGTTATTATGATCTCAGACATAGACTGTGATGTTGAAAACTCCGTAGTGAGAAGTTTCGCCGATGACACAAGAATAAGTAGAGAAATTACTTGTGATGAAGATAGGAACTCACTACAAAGAGATCTAAACAAAATATATGAATGGGCGGAGATATATAGGATGGTATTTAACTCCGATAAATTCGAATCAATGAATTATGGAAACAGAGAAGGAATGGTGTATGCATACAAGGGACCTAATAATGAGACAATCACAAACAAGGAAGCAATTAAAGACCTTGGTGTAATTTTAAATAGGAATATGTTATGCAACGACCAAATAGCAACACTGTTGGCTAAATGTAAAGCAAAAATGGGAATGTTATTCAGACACTTTAAAACAAGAAAAGCTGAACACATGATTATGCTTTACAAAACTTATGTGCGTAGTACACTCGAGTACTGCAATGTGATATGGTACCCACACTACCAAAAGGATATTGCGCAAATAGAGAGTGTACAAAGGTCCTATACTGCTAGAATAGAAGAAGTTAAGGACCTTGACTACTGGGAAAGACTGCAATTTTTAAAACTATACAGTCTAGAAAGGAGAAGAGAACGCTACATGATAATACAAGCATGGAAGCAAATAGAAGGAATTGCTGAAAACATCATGGAGCTTAAAGTATCAGAAAGAGCAAGCCGAGGTAGATTAATAGTGCCAAAAAGCATTCCAGGTAAACTGAGAAAGGCGCACTGGACATTAATCCACTACGCACCAGCATCGATAATGCAGCGACTATTTAATGTGCTGCCAGCTCATCTAAGAAACATATCAGGAGTGAGTGTAGATGTGTTTAAAAATCAGCTCGATAAATACCTAAGATGCATCCCAGACCATCCAAGACTGGAAGATGCAAAATACACTGGAAGATGCATTAGCAACTCTCTGGTGGATATACGAGGTGCCTCACACTGAGGGACCTGGGGGAACCCAAACAAAAATAAGGCAATAAGGCAATAAGGCAAGGCAATTATATTGGCACATTACGGTTTTGTATTCTACCCATGTATTTTCAGTTTTTAACCGATTCCACTTCTTTCTTTACGTATTTTTTTTTCGCCCTTTTTCTCTAAAGTCTCCTCATCAAACCAAGGAAATCTGTCTTTAACAATTATAGTCTTTTCCGTCAGTGGGCACATGGTATCATATTCAATTTTACTCACACTCTTATATATGGTCACTCGGCAGTCAACATGCATAGAGCTATCGTGACCACAAAGTATATTGATAGCATCTTTTATTTTAGTAATTTCACTAATAAATACACAGAAGCTTATCTTCATTACCACTGTGTGTTTCTGTAGAGGTAATCTAAAAATAATATGTTAATGCACTGACATTTATACCAGATACAATATTATTCATTCCGTCACTTAAAACTAGGTCCAACGTATGCCCAGTCAAAGATCCATAGTCAAAGGAAACATTATTAACTAAAGTCAGTTCTTTTTTAGTGAGGCAGATTTGCACCTACTCACAGGGGTGCTAAGATAATTCTAACCAATCAGAGAGCAGGAAACTTTTCCGAGCTAAAAGGGCACCGCTGCGAGTCGGTGCAAATGGGCCTTATTAAAAAAAATTGAGTATATTTGATATGATTCTAACAACTCACTAAATGCTGAAGCATTATTATTATATGCGTAATCCATCCAAAGATTGAAGCCTTCACAAACAACTAGTTTTATTCTTTCCATGGTAATGATCTCAATGAGTATACTGAACTATTCGAAAAAGATATTAGTATTTGTTCTTAGAGGTTTACAAATTGTATATATATATATATATATATATATATATATATATATATATATATATATATACTTCTTGTGTGTAAATTTTATTTCTATATACTCAAAACTTGTTGCAATAGTTTTTTTTTTTTTTTTTTTTTTTTTTTTTTTTTTTTTTTTACTATTTTGAGATTTGAATAGCCTTTGTGGATGAAAACCCCGACTCCTCTCACCTTTCCCTCTCTCGGCATAAGAAAAAAGTATGAGTGTGTGTGTGGGGGGTTGGGGGGGAAGGATTCATTTTAGTAATCTAAGCTTTGTCGAAATCATTATACCATGTTCCAGATAATGATGCAATGATATGCTTAAATATTTCTCATTTATCTATTCTCGAATCTGAAATAGTTTTATCACCAGCAGATTTAATATTTACATTGCTACAACTTACGACATCCTTTGTATTCATGGTCCGTATTTTTTGCTAATCATTTCCATTCCAAATCATAAACTTTACAATTTCTTGAATTTACTATATGGCCATTAGGTTTGTTCTACTTAGTGAGGTTTATAAAATTTATGTGTTGTGATTTAAATTCCTTGGTGGCGTGGTTTCCCGAACATTTCCCGTGCACTTTATCACCAGTTTTGAACTTGCAATCATTTTCAGAAAAAAAAAACCATACCTCTGACAGTGGTAGCAGGTGATCACGTGGTACCTATCACGTATATTATAAGTACCCCATCGCAATATAAACTTTATCACTATAGTGATGAATAGCCCTCCGAACTTCAAGATCGGATTTCAACATTTAGTGGGTAGTCCCATCTCTAGCATATTTGTTGAATAACAGATTTATCTTCTGTTTTACATTTTGAATCTGGTCCAGACAACGATTCCTTTGAATCAAAATATTTAATATTTCATCTTCATCATTGTATACATTGCTGCCATTACATATCATTATTTTAGGTTGTGATTTTCCGTTTTACCTCGTTTCGGTGTCGGCAACCGTGGTTTGAATCTTGTTTACTGCTTCATATCTGATCTTTTTATCAGCGAAGTTTTCAACCTTCTCATTTGAAGTTGACCTCATCTCAAGAATTGGTATATACTTAAGTGGATTTTCAACCTCATTTTTCCTGTCAGTGATTGTAGTTAATGCTTTTGTTTGTTTAATTACTAGAAAGACTTTTCCTTAACTTTGTCAGTGAATGTCATTTTCTCATTTCCGGGGGCATCAGTGTTTGAAATGTTAAAATTAAGAGATTCCACATTCTTCGCTATATTATCTACCTTCTCAGTAAGATCATCTGTTTTTGGGTCAGTAGTCCGGATAGAATTCGCTGCGTCAACGGTGAGTGTCGGAAGGTTGCTTTTCAATTCAGCAATTCTGTTTTCATTCTTTCCTATTTTGAAGTCTCTCCCCTGTAATTCTTTCTCCATTTTTGACATTTTCATCACGGCAATATAAGCTTCATATACATACTCAGGGCAAAGCCATTTCATTATCTTTAATTTGTATCGGTGGTGTTAGTGTCTATATAGACACTTCTTGTGGTGTAAAATTTTCACAAAATTCACATCTTTGTCTTTTCCCTTTGTAGATCCATACGACGGGCGATTTTCGGTCATGATGTATTTTTATTTTCACCTATGTTCCTCCATTAGAGCAATTAATTTTTCAAAGATTTCATCCTCGAAATTGAACGAGAACAAACTGGTTTAGATTTAAATGGTCCTTCGATCTCTTGTGATATTTGAAAGAGGATAAGAGACCTGATATGGACTTATGAACTCCATCAATAACAGAGCGATTCTCGTATTCCCT
>NC_090751.1:68675638-68678138 GCF_036898095.1 Palaemon carinicauda
AACAGAAATCCTTCGCTGCTGGAGATTTCCAATAATTTAGTAGTATCAGCAGATTGGGAGAGGCGGAATAACTCAACTGCATTATATGGTCGGTAGTATAGCTAGAGCTTTCACTTGATTAATAGGAACCCGTCTGAGGGTATCCTCTCTGTACATGTGAACTATTTATTTATATCATAAAAGAAAGAAAATCACCTAATGTATCATTTATGTCTGTAGACATGGGACATATTTATGGTGTCAGGTGATAGAGTTTGAGTAGTTCTGTAAGCAAAGTTGTAGTGTGGCCGATGAGGAAAATGTGCGAAATGCTAAAATCCATGAGGTCTGCTACTGTGCCACTTGCTGCTCTGACAGACGAAAGTGAAGGAGCTGTAGGATACAGCATTATTGATGAAGAGAATAGGTAAGAACAATGAAAGGAAGTTAAAGAAGCTAAGGTCAATGCTTTTATGAAAGTGATCAGGAGATTGCTATCTGACTGAGAATAAGATCAGTAAAATAACTTCCACTATTACCAACACGCTTGGGTGAAGATTAAACTCAAAAGCGTAAAAACACAGATGCATAGATAACTCAAAGTGCGTAGCTCGGAAATTACCCAAATTACAGGTAAAAGTCAGGCCTTGCAATGACCAACGGCCAAGTGAAGGGTTCCAATCGATCAAGTTATTTTGAGAGCGGCTACACATAAGTGGTCAGAAAGAGAGAAATCAATACAAGTTCTTAGATATGGCAGAAGTCCCTGCGAAGGAGTAGTGAAATATAATGGTGGCTACCAGAGAAATATGCCTTGCCTGATGCAAGAAAAGGTGATTTGAAGGAAAATTATCAAATAAAAATTCAAGTGGTAGAGTCAGTTCTTAGCTATGCAACTCATGTATACAAAAATTGCGATAGTTTCACTAACTAGAGTGCCAACCTGCCTTCGAGTGATAAGAAAGCGATCACAAGGAAACACACCTGAGATTAGTAAATCCACATTTATGTGGATATCTGTTTGATGGCAATTACTCATTGGCTAATGTCATGATGGCTATACAAAACATTATCGATAGCTTGTGATTAGAGAACATACTCAGGCATAATCCCTAGGTTTTTGGGCAGGTGACAGCCATGAGAGGAACACATTCTAATCTAAGAAAAGCTGTGGGAACCAAACTCCTTAATCTGGAGAAGAGGAAAACATTGTCAGCAGACCAGGAGGGATCTCAACGTGTGCTAGCAGTGTGGGAAAGTGGAGCATCAATGATTAGTCTCCAGAATCTCCCTGCTGCTATTGCTACCAAGTCTAGGGTCATCTATCTCCAGATTGCCCGACAAAAAGCAAGTGACAGGGGCCTGTGTCCCATGATCCCCCATCTAAAATCAGAGGAAAAGGGAGCAGAGGTTTCAGAAGCAGAGCGATGCAAGGGAGATCGATGCCTTTCTGCCTGGCAATGACCTCAGTCAACAAAGCAGCAATGAGCTCAGGCCCGATGAGGGGGTCTGGGTCAACTGCCCAGGTGTGTTTCTGAGCCTCCAACCTTGAAGGGCACGATAATTGCTGCTGGATTTATATTATTCATCGCCATTGCAGAGCTGCGTTGTGAAGCTGTTTAGCTTTCCCAGGATATCCTCGCTCTGCATTAAGGATTTTTATCCTATATATATATATATAGTGTACTGCCCTTGGTTCAGTAAAAGCCAAGGGGACCTCTCTGCCCCAAGGTAAAGATTTTGATCGTTATATTTGTGTGTCGGGCCCACGACCTGTACTCCTGGGCGTTCTGCATTATTGAAGCATTCAACACCATTGTTTTGGATCCTTGTTTTCTGCCACCTGGAATAAGCCTCCAGCTGGAGAGTTTATTGTCCTCTTTGAGGAGACCCCTAGAAGTGTATGAGGAATTTGTTAGGGATATTTAGTGTGTATTTGCTAGGATATTCTTACTTTTCGTTTGCCTCCTCCTTTCTGGACCCTCTCCCCTTTTTGTATGCTTGTGTTGATGACCTTTCTTTAATTGTGTAATTGTTTTCTTTTACAGGGAGTTTAAGAGTGAGTGTTTATCATTAATTACTGTATTGTTGAGGTTCAGGTGTTATTTCTGTCTGAAACTTGTGTATTAAAATTAAGGATATTTTTGTGGTATTTTCTTTGTCCCCTTGAATTGACTTTGCACTCTTATTGAAATTGTATACTATTCCACCTTTTGTGGACTTAGTATGGTACTTAAGTGAATACTGTTTGATAAGTTTAGTGTTTTTGTGTGGTGGTCAAGCCAGCCATCACTGACCTCACCCCTGTGGTACTAGGGGGGCGACAATGTGGTGTGAAGGTCTCTTGAGTGAGATTACGGGCCCATCCCATGGTCCAGCATGGCAGCTCAGTGTACTGGTGGCACATGTAAACCTGCCAGGTAAGTGTTTCGCTCCTTGAACTAGGAGGTACCTTAAACCCACTACATCCAGAAACACTGATCATCCTTAACACAGCAGGAGGAAACTGATTGAAGGAAAG
>NC_090751.1:68683138-68710638 GCF_036898095.1 Palaemon carinicauda
ACCCCCCTTGTTTTTGCGCAGGCTCTCATCATTTATGATTAGTTAATTGCTTTTGATCAGGGTCAACACAATCATTAGGTTATATGTATATGCATGTACTGTTTCACCTATTGATATCGTTTATTAATATCCAGCCTTTATCCGTTTTATGTTTATATCTTAGCTAATAAATGTCGGAAATTCCGTTACCAGTCATGGGCGCATATTTTTTCTGAGATAGGGAGACGAGGTGGAATTTGATTTTGACGGTTATTTTTTCTATTATTTGAAATATTTCATAATAATACTGCAAGCAAATATTATATAAGGTATAATCAACATATTGATCATAAGTATATATGTATACACACACACACACACACACACACACACACACACATATATATATATATATATATATATATATATATATATATATATATATATATATATATATATATATATGTGTATGTATGTATGTATTGTATATGTGTGCGTGTATATATGTCCGTATATATATATATATATATATATATATATATATATATATATATATATATATATATATATATATATATATATATATATATATATATATATATATATATATTTGTATGTATGTTGTAAATACTATATCATTCAAGATATCTGTAAATAATTGACACTTTTAATAAAGCAAGATTGTAAGCAATTATAACAGTTTTAATAAAACAAGATACAGTACATGTTGTTTGCTTCTACTGTACTTACATTGGTTGTTTGTATACGAAAACACTGGACTACGGTAAAGTCGTTACACTTTATAGCCCTCTATGGATGATATTGAACACAGCTTGTGTTAATCTCACAACTGTTGTTACAGATTTTAGCCTAAAGGCAGGCAGCTGTGTGTTAATATGGGCTAAATCAAATCCTATTTAAAAGATCTTCAAAGTAGTAAGTGATGGATTCGTGTATGGATTTTATTTTCTCTATTGTTGATCTCGAAATGGAAAATTATTGAAAAACTGAGTGATAAAATGTTTAAGAATTTTACCTGAAATGTATCATAAAGAAAAAAAAAAAAAGACCTCGCAACATAGTCACCTGTACATTTCCATGCGGTTCATATAAGACTTCTGCCCCTTTGTCATAACTCCATTCTTTCTTATTACTCATTTCATCAAATGACAAAACAGCAATACCTAGTAATCGAGACTTCATTCCATCTTTAAAGTCCTCTGGTTTAATTGAATCGAGGTAATAGTAGCTTACACAACGTTAATTCTGTCTGCACGACAACATGCATGTTGGTAATTTATATTTGAGCTTTTATTTTTCACGTGCATAGCATCCAAATACTACGAAGTTACTATGCATTATCACTGACAGAAAATATGTATAAACAAAAAGAGATATGGACACAAGGAGTTCTGTTGTTATATTGCATCTATGGGTATAGTCAAACCATTTTAAGAGCAAACTCGGAGCCCAATAGCGGCATTGCCAGTTCTCTTGGGTCATTTTCAAAGCACACCTGGCTTGACCACTTTAATCTATGGGCGAGCCAAGAAAAGGAGAAAAGGGTCAGCTAATAAGTCATTCACCCGGATTTGAACGATCTAAGAATATAATCCTTTAATTTGATACTCTCTCTAAATTGCTTCCTTCGCTCTTTTTGTTTGCTACCACGTGGTGGCAAGTTGAAACTCTCAGATATAACAAAGAGCAAAATTGTTATAAAACGATTATCATACTAACAGAAATAATCTTAATTTTGATATCAAATGAATTCAGTTCTCAATTCTGATTGATTATTAAAAGACAGGATTCTTTACAAAGGATTTAATTAAATATGTTTAATATGGTATATTTACATTGGTGATTTTATTGTTTTAGAATTTATTTAATTAATCGACAAATTTTTTTACAACAAAGGTTGAAGTCAGATGAAGTTAGTTGCTTTCACAAAAGATTCAACGAATTAGTTAATTCAGACCATTTTCATTTCTTCCTTTATAATGTTATCAGTATGCTTAATACCATTGACCCAATTTTCCTTGCAAATCTGAAACAAATTCGTTTTTTATATGTTGGCTGCATCTGTGACACGTTTGATTGCTTGGTCAATTCCAAATTTACCAATTTCATTATCATTTTCCCATTTAAAGAAACTGATAGACATGTATGCCACTTTTCTTTCTTCTGGGCGAAAAACACGACGCTGAGAACTTACCATGGTTTTTACGGAAGCCTATTGTGCAAGGCAATGAATGAAGAAGGTAATCTTCATGTATTTAATAGGATTTGACCAAAGGTCTCAGTGAACTGACCCAGTGGCAACGTGTATGTCATATCTCCTAATTTGTCATTTTCCTTCCCTTGTCTTAGTGAAGCGAAAGCATCGGGATTAAGGAGAATCGGCACCGCCGCAAATGAGTTTTGGTGATTGACACCTTAAGCTGCGCGTTGGCTGCCCTTGTTCAAAAGATGTGTGTATATATATATATATATATATATATATATATATATATATATATATATATATATATATATATATATATATATATATATATATATATATATATGCATTTGTATAAATAATAAAATAATCAACACCATTTATTGAGTGATTTTTGTGTCAATTTCTCCAGGCATATTGCCGTCCGAAGCTCATGCACCTAAAGCACATGAATGGAATCTATTGGAGATAACAAAAAAAAAAAAGAAAAAAAAAAGGAGAAAAAAAATCTCGACAATCACGCGCACACTAAAATAAAATGAAGTTTTACCTTGCCGTTATCACTAAACCTTAAATGACAGTCTGTAACTTGAAATATTGTGTATTAGTGAATTATATGACACCTTAGGTCTTAAATACAAAAATATCAACAATCATACGAACATTGAAATAAAATAAAATTTTACCTCGCATTTATCAAAAAACGTTAAATTACAGTCTGTGACTTTTAACGTGTCATATAATTCACTAATACACAATATTTGGTCTTAAATAGAAAATTAAACTACTTTTCCTACTGCTGCGAAGCCAGCAATAAATGCATGATACATATTTGCGATGTTACATGAATTATTTATCATTCTGATGAGGGGGTAACTTGAAACCGGTTTCAAACTATCCCCCGGTAATCTGAAACCGGTTTCAAGTTACGGGGGGGGGGGGGTTAGTTTGAAACTGGGGGTAACTTGAAACCTTTACACCGGGGCAACTGCCATTTGTCGAAATTTTTAACGAAGTTCGGTATGCATTTTCTGATCATCGTAACGTGTCTTCGATCATCGAAGAGTGTTTAGATCATCGTTATCAAGAATATGATGATCAAAATGTGCGTGTAAGGACAGTGAGACGAGCTATCACCAACAACAACTGACGGTTTCATTTATCGTTCGTTCGTGGAGTATTATAGCCAACTCTTCTTGTTGTCACGGGCCATTCATTCAAACATGTGCGAGAATATAATACAAGGTGCAGATGGAAAAGTAGCATGCGCGCAGGCGCCAATCTGGCTTGAACTAACCGCCACAATATGTGTGTTTTTTCACACGTACAAATGCTTGAAATACAAGTCAATAGAAATAGGTAGCGAAATGATAAATACATAAAATTGTAGCTCTGAGGGAGCGGAATAAATATATACAGTGAAGCACAATGTGGCGAAAAGAGAATTTAGATGAATTGGAGAATTCGATGAGAATGCTGGACGACGGAGGGAGCGGTATCCTTACAAGTACCCCCCCCCCCAGACATCAGGCGGCGTAGAGGGCTGATGAGACTAGTCTTTGTATCGTTTCGGGCGTCGGAGGGTTCCTCTTGTTCTTGAACGGAGGGGCGCATCGGCGGTCGGCGGTCAGCGGTCAGCGGTCGGCGGTCGGCGGTCGGCGGTCGGTGGTCGGCGGTCGGCATATGGATCGCTACCACTTGTCGTCGTTTGTTGCTTGTCTTCTCATTGGGCGCCTTGTTTTGAGGTGGCACTCTGGATCTGCCAGGTCGCGCGGAGGCAGTGTCGCTTCCTTCGAGAAACGCCGGTTTCACGCGGTCTATTGAGACTCAGTCCTCTTGGCCATGCACGTCGAGAAGGAAGGCTTTCGTCGTTTTCTTGATTACTCGGTAGGGGCCTCGATGGGGTCTGGTTAGCAGCTGTCGATGAGCGTTGACACGGACGAAAACATACCAGCAGTCGTCCAGGCTCCTCGGCTTGAAATGCTTAGTTCTGTCCTGGTAAGTTTTAAGACATGGCCTGAACTTTCTGGCGATGTCCCTAAGATGATCCAGCTGCATGTCGTCGGTTGATGTGGGAAAGAATTCGCCAGGAACTGCGAGCGCCTCTCCGTAAACCTTTTCAGCGGGCGATGGCTCGCCATCTGCGCGAAGGGCAGTGCGAAGGCCGAGAAGTACCAAAGGAAGTCGTGATTTCCAGTCCCCGTCGGTGCAGCTCGCCATCAGGGACGCCTTGAGGGAGCGATGAGTTTCATTCTCAGGTCGTCGTAGGAAACTTGGCCAGCCCGGGCGTCGAGCCATGGGGAAATCTTGTCGAATGCCTCCTCTGGGATGGAGGTGAGAACGATGTCGGCCTTGGCGCAGGAGTTGCTGAGCCTAGCGACTCGGAAGAGTACGTCCGCTCTCAGGAACCAGGAAGCGGTGTTGTGTTGAGAAAACGGCGACAGTTTGACTTTGGGCATGGAAGCAAGGCCGTTGGGCGTGATGGGCAGTTTGAATCCGCCATTGTGGTCAGTCGACGAGTCGGCGAAGAGGTGGGAAGTTGATATGTCGGTTAAGCTCATCCAACTGCCTTACAAATGCACCGAGGTGTGGGAGCACCAAAAGCCGAAGCTCACGCCTAAGGTAACGGAGTAAAAGAAGGTAGCATGGGCGTAATAAGTCCGTTAATGGAAAAGCCAAAACCACTAATGCTAGTTCAACTCCGGGGTCACCAGTTGTAAGGACAGTGAGACGAGCTATCACTAACAACAACTGACGGTTTATTCATGTGTGTGTGTATAGATTGCCGCTTGGCAGCCCGTAAACGAATGTAGTTTGAAAGAGAGAGTGTTATATATGTATAAATGAATTTGTAATGTGAATAGGGTAAGGTTTATTCAAACATGTGCGAGAATATAATACAAGGTGTGGTCGGAAAAGTAGCATGCGTGCAGGCGCCAATCTGGCTTGAACTAACCGCCACAATATGTTTGTTCTTACACTAAATACAAACCCGAATTCTTTACTATAGGAGATATTCTAGCGTGAGCTGAAAAGATACGGCAGAAAAACCTTAACAAGGTCGTTAACGACTGGACAGGTAATTACCCACCTGTCAGTGGTAGGGGACCGCCGGTCGGTAGCTGCTGTTTACCTTCAATCGAATTCTAGCCGTCGCAGTGGTAACACCTCTGCTCCTGCTTTATTTGCTGGCAGACTAGCCTTTCTGTTTTTTTTTTTTTTTTTTGAGTTTTGATTACAGTAATCCTTTTTCTTGTTCTTTGTAGATGATGCCCTCTATTTGAGGAAGTGTTCACGATGCCTTTATGTCACCGCTAGATGTGAATCCTCTTTCCCTATGCCCCGTTACGGAGGTCATGAGTGTTCTGCTACCCTGCGGAGGATGGGTTCCCCTGCCAAGTATGTAGAAGAGGTCTTCACATTACCTTCTCCTCCTCTCCCTCCACTTCATTGTCCTCCCCTCTTGGGAGGCTAGGAGGGAGAGATAGAGAAGAGGAAAAGGAGAGATCGCACTCCATTGCCCAGTGGTTCTCTCCGGAATCACAGGCGACATAGGAGGAGACATAATCGTTCTTGCTCTTCCTCGCCTTCTGTCTCTTCACGAGATGTCTCGCCGTTAGTCTAAGCACTCTCGTCACAAACTTAGGAGCGCTTCCTTCTTACCCTAACATAGGGCATCAAGAGTGTATGCGCCAACATGCGCATACGCTCCAACAAGAGCATAGCTCCATCTCGTATCATGCGCTCACCTGCGCACAAACTCCTGCGCGCCACCAATCTTCTGCGCAATGGAACTCTCCTGCGCGATGGCACTCTCCTGCCCTTGCACGTGCGCATACGTACCCAACACCTTCCTACGCGACAGGTAAAACCTGCGCGTCAACTTTCTACTGTTAGAAGGTCTTCTGACAAGGCAGCCATGCGGCCTTCTCCCGCAGCGCCAGTGTTTACCAACGCGCTAGCGCTTTGCAACACGGCAACGCTTATCAACGCGCCAGCACTTACTGGCGCACCAGCCTTCTCCCGCATACGCAAGGATATGCGGGCGAGCGGGATTCCACTATGGGGAATTTTCTCCTGCGCACGCGTGCGCTCCCTACGGTTGGCACAGACGTGCGAGATAACTCTCCCGCACGCCCGTGTACGCCTTCACCTAGATATTCTCACCGAAGAGACAGGCGAAATAGGAAGAGACATTATCATTCTTGCTCTTTCTCGCCTTCTGTCTGTCACCGAGACTTCCTGCCTCGAGATTATATACACTCATGCCACAAACCAGAGAAGAACGATCTCTCTTGTCTTCGTTCTGCCTCGCTGTCGTCGTGGTGCGAGGGATCATCTAAGAAAACCCTCTTCTTCGCATATTAGTTTGAGGGTCTCCGTCCGCTCTAAAAAAAAGTCAGATAGAGCGCTTCTCCTTGCTTTTCTCTCTATCTTCAGAGAGATCGCTCTGGCCTTTGAATTAGCGATCTCTGACCCTTTGGGGTCTCGTGACAAGGAAACCTCCGGTTTCCCGGTGCGCTATCCCTTCGTTTGCTCATAGCTAGTTGCTGAAACCTTGGGTTTTCGTGCATTTAGTCTCGCTGACACTAAGGTGTCTCGTGACAAGGGAGACTTCCGTTTTCCCGTTGTTCTAGCCTTTCGGGTTCTCGCAACACAAGCTCTAGGGGCACGTACGTTCACGCTGAACCTTCGGGTTCTCGCAACACAACCTCTAGGGACACGCACGATCACGCTGAATCTTCGGGTTCTCGTAACACAAGTCATCAAGAGCGTTACTCTTATGTCAGAGAGTCTTCGGACTCTTGTCACGTGGGGTGTTCGCGTACGCCCATCCAACACTATGCCCATAACGATCAGGAGTTTTACTCTTATGGCGGAGTCTTCAGAGCCCAGTCACGCAGGTGTTCGCACGCAATTAGCGCTACACAAGCAAATCTCCGATCATACACTCGCGGGGTCAATCCCTCGCTCCCGTGTTTCAGACAGGACAACCTCCCTAATTCCTTTGCTCCCTATTGAGTTGAGGATTTCGAGTCTCTCGGAAACCTCGAAAGAAGATGCAGGGGTTCACCCCCTTTTTCTCTTCGGTTGAGAGCAAAAGGGAAAAGTCATGTGGCAGCTCATGAGCTGCCCATGTTACGAGGTAACACTCGTTGTCAACCTGCAACTTGATCAACTTATTGGGAAACTTAGATTGCTGACAGGAGGTTCGTCTCCAGGGATTAGAGATCCTTCCCTTACGAGGGAGTGATAACCTTCCTCGGAATCGGACTGCGTGAAAGATCCATTCCCCTTCTGAGGGAAAGCTTCCCCACTTCAGAGAGTCAGCAACCTTCCCTCCCTCGTAAGGAGTTGCGAACAGCTCAATTAGTTTTACCTCTGCTATCTCGTCCCCGAAGACTGTGCTTTCTCCCCTGGAGCTGGGGAAAAGCAAGTCTACGGCTTGTGCCTTCTTCGGGGGGAACTTCTCCCTGGGAGTATGCTGGGCTCAGGCGATGTCCTTCTTCGGGAGGACTTCTCTCTCGTTCACGAGAAGAGATTTTTTCGCCTACGTTTTTTCCGTAAAACTAGGAGAAAACTTGCCTTAGGCGATGCCCTCCTTCAGAAGATCTTCTCTCTCGTTCGCGAGAGAGAGATTGTTACGCCTTTGCTTTTTTCCCATAGAACTGGGGGAAAGCTTGTCTTAGGCAATGTTCTCCTTCGGGAGAACTTCTCTCTCGTTCGCGAGAGAAAGATTATTACGCCTTCGCTTTTTTCCCATAGAACTGGGGGAAGCTTGTCTTAGGCAAAGTTCTTCTTCGGGAGAACTTCTCTCTCGTTCGCGAGAGAGATTATTAAGCCTATGCTTTTTTCCTCATGAATTGGGAGAAAGCTTGTCTTAGGCCAAGTCCCCCTTCGGGAGGACTCCTTTCTCGTTCACGAGAGGAAGTTTTTTTACTCGAGACGGGAGTTTTTTACGCCTACGTTTTTTCCTTAGAACTAGGAGAAAACTTGTCTTAAGCAATGTCCTCCTTTGGGAGAACTTCTCTCTCGTCCACGAGAGAGAGATTATTACACCTATGCTTTTTTCCCATAGATCTTGGAGAAAGTTTGCCTTAGGCGATGTCCTCCTTCGGGAGGACTTCTCCCTCGTTCGCGGGAGAGAGATTATTAAACCTACGCTTTTCCCCATAGGGAGGGGAGAAATATTGCCTTTGGCAGTCTTTCCTTCAGGAAAACTTTTCCCTCGTTGAGAGAGAAAAGTTAATACGCCTACGCTTTTCCCCCATAGGGCAGGGAGAAAGCTTGTTTTAGGCGATCTCCTTAGGGAGAACCTTCCTACCTTCACAAGGGAAACTTGTAGGAGTTTACTGATCTACGCTCCTCCCTCTTACGCCTTTTGGTTCTCCTCCAGGGGCGGAGCGAAGGCCTTGTATTAAGTGACATTCTCCTTCGGGAGAACAAATCTACCCTGCAGAGGAGTTATTTTCATCCCTGACATTCTCCCCTTCGTGCTGGTAGGAGACGTCTTTTTGATCCTACTGGTTCCCACCACATTGACCCCTCGGGGTCTGGCGACGATTACCCTTTCGCCGGGCGTGATAGGGAGCCTTTAAACTTTCGTCATGTTTATCCTAAGGGTTCTTGTGGCCTTAGGAGTCCCTCGGGCCTCTGTCGCGTTGAACTTTCGAGTTCACACAACTTGGAACCTTCGAGTTTCAGTTATGCGAGTAGTCGGGCTCTGGTAACAATTAGCACAGAGTGTCCGTACACGCGCGCAATTAGCGCTATGCACGCGATCATCGTCATTAAGAGTTTACTCTTATGACAGAGCCTTCCGACTCTCTTGAGAGGTTTTCGCCATTACCTCCAGACACTCCGACTTCTACCATTCTTCCCCTTTCGATAAGAAAGATACGAGGGGTAAGATATAAGGTTTGTCTGCTTCTTGGGTCTACACTTTTTCCTGTAATAACACGCAAGGAATTATCGCAACCTGAGGATTCCTCGTGAGTGCAGCCGTCGAGGGACTAAGAATCCTCCTATTTAAGGACTCTAAGAACTGTGTGTTATATCTCATGCCTCGGCGATTTGCATCTGTCTCCTCGACCCGTTGACTCTCCAGCCTGAGACTGGCTATGTATTGACAGTCTGGGGTACGAGTCCCGCCCAGACTTGTTAGAGCCTTCAGTATCTACAACCTTACCATCCTTGTAAGCTAAGGTTGGGGGGAGCCTATAGTTCTATCTGCTGAGTCTTCAGCAGCCACTGCCTGGCTTTCCCTGGTCCTAGCTGGGTTGGAGAGGAGACTTGGTCGTTGACCATATATGGTCGGTCTCTAGGACATTGTCCTAACGGCTAGTGCAATGTCACAGTCCCTCGCCTTTGCCTTTCTTGAGCGACCTTTAAACCTGGTCTGTTCTCCGAGTTCAGAGACGTCAACCTTCTCCTCTGATCTTAGATCCCTTCACGGCGAGGCTCACACCAGGCTAATCCTCGAAGAGACACTCCACTCTTCTAGGCTCTTCCCAGTCCCAGAAGCCTCGGCAAGGGAAGCGACTTCAATGTCCTTCTGGCTTGCACGTGGTCTGATACAGTCGACTACTTTGCGAGCCACGAGGGCTTGTCAAACCAAACTCTAGGCAGACCCTACAAGAAGTCCTAACTGCTGGGGCTAAGACAATGGACTTCTTAACTGCTACAACAGCGACAATGTGAAGCAATTGGATCCTCAAAAGGAAGGATCAGTAATTCCCAGACTTCCTTTTGTTCCTCAGTGAGGAAAGCTTCTCTCAGTCTCGGCGATTAAGGGCTATTGCGCAGCCTAGAGCTTCATCTGTAGACGGAGAAGGGGTTGTCCTCTCCGCTTCAGAAGACATCACCTTGGTTGTTTCGGTGTTGGAGTGATCTTGCCCCCCACTTGAGATTAGACCATCTCCTTGAGACCTGTCTTACGTTTGCTGAAGGGTCTGCCCTATGTGCCCTTAAGGGCCTCGGACCCTCTCTGAACCTTAAGACCGTCTTCCTTGTACCTCTGTCCTCCGCTAAAAGGGTCAGTGAGCTACATGGTCTCTTACGCCACCCATTCTAATAGATGTGGGGGGGGGGGAGTGTCTCGCAACTTCGTACCGGGCTTGGTGGCTAGACTCACAATCCTTCATGGGAGATTTCGAGAATATCCACTCTCAATAGGTAACACAGGATGCAGTCCAGTCGTTACTATGCCCAGTCAGGGCGTCAAAGAAACATCTGAAGCGCACCAGACTTTTCAGACCACGTCTCCGTCATCTCTTCCTCGTTCCAGCAGGGTAAAGAAGAGAATCTCTCGCAACACCATCTCTTTCTGACTTAAGAAAGTTATTGCGAGGTCTTTTCACGGAGACCCAGAGGCAGCACAACCCAGAGCCCTTCAAGTTAGGGGAGTGGCTGCCTCTCTGGCGTTTAAGAGTTTTTTCTCAGTCTCCCAATCTTAAGTGTTGGGGTCTGGAAACGCCAATCTACGCTCACTGCTCACTATTTGAGCGACGTGACACCTAGGTCTCTAGACACCCTTTTTATAGGGCCTATTGTGACAGGTCAACAGATGCTGTTACTACCTTACGCCCTTTCAGGGGACAGTAACCATTGGCTGAGGATTCTGGGTTACACTAGGTTTTAAGAAGGACATCCTTCGATCTTCTTCGTCTCTTTCTCCCCCACATCTGGGGATCCTAGCCTGTATCCAGTTTCAGCTGGACTCGCCAATGGAAATAAGGTACGATACTCATCTGATTCCTCTCACAGAGCATAAGTTATACTCGTGGTCACGAGGTTTCCCCTTGGCAGGGTCGGGGGAATCCTAAGTTTGAAGGGGTCCGAGTCAAATGTTCCTGACCCACTTCATCCTGAAACACTTGTTTCCTTGAAGTTGCAAACCTTCAGTCATACTGAGATTCTGGGGATCTACAAAGAAAGAAGATAACGGAAGATTGTTGCTTCAAAAGAGTCTAGTCTGAGGAGTATCTTCCCTAAAGATAGGGAAGTCCTTGGCCACCCTGGCCTCAAGACTAAGTCTCCTATAATAAAGAATGAGGGTTTGTATTTAGTGTAGGAACAAATGATGAACTTATAACAGAGTTTGTATTTTTCCTAACATACAAACCCGAATTCTTTACACAAATCTTCCCTCCATCACTGCCCCCTAGGATAATCCTAACTAGAATCCGATTGGAGGTAAACAGCAGCTACCGACCGGCGGTCCCCCACCACTGACAAGTGGGTAATTACCTGTCCGGTCGTTAACGACCTTGTTAAGGTTTTTCTGCCGTATTTTTCAGCTCGCGCTAGAATATCTCCTATAGTAAAGAATTCGGGTTTTTATGTTAGGAAAAATACAAACTCTGTTATAAGTTTGTCATGTTTTTTCCTACACTAAATACAAACCCTCATTCTGTACTATAGGAGATATTCTAACGCGAGCTGGAAAATACGGCAGAAAACCTTAACAAGGTCGTTAACGACCGGGTCGGTAGTTATCCCCCCGATATAGGTGGAGGACTGCCGGCCGGTAGCTACAGAGTACCTCCAATTGAATTCTAGCCGTCGCAGTGGTAACACCTCTGCTCCCGGTTTTGTTTGACTGGCAGACTAGCCTTTCTTTAATTGTGTTTTTTTTCATTAACTTTTTCTTTTACTCTTTAAATTAGATGTGATGTCCTCTAATATGAGAAAGGGTCCCGGGATTCCCCCAAAATCTTGTGGCACATTTATGTCACCACCGGAGGTAGACCCTCATTCCCTATGCCCTTCATGCAGAGGTCATAGGTGTGCTGAAGGCTCCCCCTACCAAGTATGTAAGGAATGGTCGCCTACGCAGTGGGATAAGTTCATGAAGAGGAAGAAGAAGAAATCCAAGAAGGATTCATTACCTCCAGGTTCGCCGTTGAAAGGTAAGGAGTCTTGGGCCTCTTCTTCGGCCTCTAGATCTCTTCCTTCAGACTCTTCCTTGCCTCCTTCCTCCGGGGGGAAGTCAAGGAAGAACTGCACCATTGACTTAGCACCCATTCCCCCGGGGCCGGAGTATCAAATTACCCCCCCCCCCGTGAGATAGTTTCTTCCGTCATCGAAAATAATTCTATTACCGCTTTTCTTCCAGATAACGTGCGAGCGGTATGGCCTGCCCTTGGACTTCCTGGCTCTCCTTTGGTGGAGGTGTGGAACCAGTTCCTCACAGGCACAGTTTTACCTCAGGTCCCTTCTGTTTTGGAACCCTCGGGAGTTCCGGACCTCGCCGATATCCCGTCAGCTAAATCGGCGGCCGCTGAAGTGTCAGCGGAGGTAATAATGTCAGCTCCTGTGGAGCCTACTTTGCCCCTCGCTTGCGTTACTATGAAACAACGTCGCAAGCGTGAACATCACGATACCTCCTCCTTCTCCTCCTCCTCCTCCTCCTCGTCCTCGTCATCTTCGTCCTTAGAGGATAGGAGAGAGAGAGAGAAGAGGAAAAGGAGAGCTCGCTCTCCTTCACCAAGACGTTCTCGTCGGAGAGAGAGGCGACATAGGAAGAGACATCATCCTTCGCGATCGTCTTCCTCTCGCGGGGAATCATCTAGGCGCTATAAGAAGAAGAGCTCTACAAGATGTTCGCGCTCTTCTTCACGAGAGAGTTTTCTCAAGCGCAATAAACGCTCCCGTCGGGGCGAGGTTAAATCTGATCGTGCCCAAAGCGCAACCAAGCAAAGAGAACACTCTGAGCGCGATTCCTCTCCTTCACATTTATTCACGAGGAGCTTAGTTCGCGCTGGGGTAGCGAGAGAGAACTCTTCTTCTCGACGTCGCTTAGTATCATCAGAGAGAGAGTACTCCCATGCGTCAAACTTCCGAGCGCGCAAGTCTCCGGATATATCCGCGCGAGGTTATTCACCGCGCCGTTCCCATACTTTCTAATGAATTACGAAATATGGGCTTC
This sequence comes from Palaemon carinicauda, assembly GCF_036898095.1. NCBI lineage: Eukaryota > Metazoa > Arthropoda > Malacostraca > Decapoda > Palaemonidae > Palaemon > Palaemon carinicauda. The sequence goes on from NC_090751.1 coordinate 68,696,269, forward strand.
GCGAGAACTTCGGAAGAAGACACAGGGGTTCAGCCCTTCTCCTCTTCAGCTGAGAACAGAGGAGAAAGGCCAGGCCGCCGATCAACACATTCTCTTATTAAGACAGTACCGCTAGTTCGGTCGCCTTCGCCTAAACCTGCAACTTCCAGGCAGGATCCTGTGCGCGCGGTGCCATCAACCAGCGCTCAGCCTTCCTCTGGATTGTCGACAATGGAGTATGTTACCTCGCCCTTACCTTCAGACATTCGGGCTTCGACCGCCCTCCCTCACGAGGAATTACCGCGACCTGAGGATTCCTTGGAGGAACAACCATCAAAAGATTTAGAGTCCGCCTATCTGAGGACTCTAAGAACGATGTGTAATATCTCAGGTCTCGGAGATTTATACCTGTCGCCTCGACATACCGACGCTCCAGCTTTAGACAGACTATGTCGTCCTTCACCAAACCCTAAGACCAGAATCGAACTTCCCTGGTCTATTCACACTGCAGGCCGTCTGAGAAAGGTCTCGCAGGCGGTCTCGGGGGAAACGAATTCCTTGAAGTCTCAAGGATCCCACAAACTGCTGCAGTTTCCTTTTTCGAGGCAAAGGCGCTTTTACAAGGTCAGAGACGCTAATCCTTCTCCTCTGACACTTGACCCCCTCACAGCAAGGCTTACACCTGGCTGCTCTGCAGAGAGACTCTCTTCCCTTCCAGTCTCCTTTACCGCAGCAGAAGCCTTGACAATGGAAGCAGCGTCAATGTCTCTTCTAGAGGCACTTTCCTGGTTTGACACATGGTCTGGCACAGTGGGCTACCTTGCAAGTCACGAGGACCTCTCAAACCAGAATTCCATGCAGTCCCTGCAGGAAGTCTTGACTGCTGGGGCCAAGACAATGGACTTTCTAACGGCTACAGCCGCAACGATGTGGGGCAACTGGATTCTCAAAAGAAGGGAATCAGTAGTCTTCAGACTGCATAGGAGCATTGATAAATCTGAGAAATCGGATTTGAGGAACTCTGATCTTCTACAACCTCTCCTCTTCTCTAGACAAGCAGTCTCCTCTACCCTAGAGACTTGGAGGAAGGAGACGCAGGACACTGCAATGTAAAAGGCTGATTCCTTTCGTCCAATGCAACAGCAGCCAACTCCACAACCCAACGCAACAATTGCAACTCCACTGCCAGCCAAGAACCTCAGCCGTCCCTCGTTTACACCCAAACCTATAGGCAGAGGAAAGTCGGCTCCTCCCAAGGCTAAAGGCAGAGGGAGGAACCCTAGACAAAAATAGGGTCTCGTCTCCCCCCTCGCAGTGCGTAGGGGGGTGCCTGCAGGGGAGTTGGAGGAGGTGGAAAGCTATGGGGGCCATGCAATGGACCATAAGGGTGCTTCGTTGGGGATATCGCATTCCCTTCATAGACTCTCCTCCTCCTCTAATTCCTCCCCCGATCTCGTCCTCCCAGGTCCCTTGGGATCCAAGGAAATAACAAGCCCTAGCTCGGGAGATACAGAGAATGCTTCTAAAAGACGCCATTCAAGAGGTCTCCGAATCTTCCCCGGGGTTTTTCAGTCGCCTCTTTCTGGTAGAGAAAGCCTCGGGGGGTTGGAGACCAGTGATAGATGTTTCGACTCTGAACCAGTTCGTGAAGCAGACTCCATTCAAAATGGAGACAGCGGCCTCTGTGACCCAAGCAGTACGTCCAGGAGACTTCATGGCATCTGTAGACTTGAGAGATACTTATTTCCAAGTGCCAATCCATCGCACTTCTCGGAAATTCATACGCTTCCTGGCTCAGGGTCGAATCTTTGAGTTCAAAGTCCTGTACTTCGGCCTCTCGTCCACCCCACAGGTCTTTACGAAGATCTTCGAACTCGTATCTTCGTGGGCGCACAAACATGGAATTCGTCTGCTAAGATATCTGGACGATTGGCTTCTCCTGGTCTCGTCCAAGGAGCTAGCTCTGGATCATCTGAGAAGACTTCTGAATCTTTGCAAGGATCTGGGGATCCTTGTAAATGCAGAGAAGTCTTGCTTAACTCCGACCCAAGTCTTAAACTATCTGGGTATGTCCATCAACACCCAGGCAGGGAGAGTGTTTCCGTCGGAAGACAGGCTTCGGAGACTGGATCAGTCCATCGCCCATCTCTTATCTCCACTACCACCTTCAGCCAAGTCGTGGCAGTGTCTTCTGGGCCATCTTGCCTCTCTGAAAAAACTGGTTCCAGGCGGGAGATCGAGAATGAGAAGTCTCCAATGGCATCTGAAGACCCATTGGTCTCAAAAGTCAGACTCCCCATTCTTGGCAGTGGAGGTTCCAAGTCTGGTGCTACAAGATCTTCATTGGTGGTCGACCAGAGAGAACACCCAAAAGGGCATTCCCCTCCAAAACCCGAGTCCGAAGTTAAAACTCTTTTCGGACGCATCGCTACGGGGATGGGGTTCTCACCTAGGCCCCAAATTAGCATCAGGAGTTTGGTCTCCGATAGAGAGGTCTCTCCATATAAACCACCTAGAATTATTAGCTGCCTTGAAAGGCCTAAAATTCTTTGTAGAAGATCTACACGGACGAAAGGTGGTTCTGATGAGCAACAACTCCACAGCCGTCTCGTACATCAACAAGCGAGGGGGTACTCTGGCATGAGACCTCTGTCTGTTGGCAGTCCAGATCTGCCAGTGGGCAGAAAGCCACAACATTTCTCTTTCAGCCAGGTTTATTCCGGGCTGGAGAAACATCATGGCAGATCAGCTGAGCAGGCATCACCAAGTGCTGAGTGGAGAATGGTCTTTGGATCCTCGAGTAGCGAAGACAGTAATAGCTTTGTGGGGTTTACCCACAATAGATCTGTTCACCACCTCTCTGAATGCGAAGCTTCCCCGCTACGGGTCCCCAGTTCCAGACCATCAGGCAGCGATCCAGGACACCCTCCAACACTCTTGGGACAACCTGGACGCCTATGCCTTCCCTCTCTTTTGCCTGCTCAGAAAGCTGATCAACAAGCTCAGGATCTCACGGGACTGCAAGCTAACACTAATAGCTCCGGCTTGGCCAAGCAGAGAGTGGTATGCAGATCTCCTTTCCCTGCTGGTTCAAGTGCCGAGGTTCCTGCCTCTAGAACCCCGTCTGTTGACGCAGCCACACAGTGGTATCCCCCACGGGAGAATTCCCTTCCTGAAACTTCACGCCTGGAGGCTGTCCCGTCTCTCCTCAGAAGCAGAGGCTTTTCAGGAAAAGTGGCGGAACACATGTCCAGGCACCTGCGCAAATCTTCCACAAACCTCTACCAAGCAAAATGGAGAGTGTTTGCAGCTTGGTGTAGAGGGCAAGACGTGTCTCCACTCGATCCCTCTCTTCCTTTAGTCGCAGACTTCCTAGTTTACCTCAGGGAGGAGAAACTTCTGTCAATCTTGGCAATTAAGGGCTTTCGTTCAGCCTTAAGCCTCATCTGCAGACAGAGGAGTCGACCTTTCCACCTCAGAAGAGATCTCCTTGTTGATTTGTGGTTTTGAGAGATCTTGCCCCTCAGTGGAGATTAGACCACCACCCTGGGACATGTCCCTGGTCTTACACTCCTTAAAGGGACCTCCGTATTAGCCCTTAAATAGGGCCTCTGATTTCTTCCTTACCCTTAAGACTGTCTTCCTAGTAGCGCTGGCCTCGGCAAAAAGGGTTAGTGAACTTCACGGTCTATCCTACAAAGTCACCCATACTAGAGGATGGGGGGAAGTCTCTCTCAGCTTCGTGCCAGGCTTTGTGGCCAAAACCCAGAATCCTTCATCTGCCAAGGAGAGGTTTAGGGAATTTCAATTTTCCAGCCTCAATGGGGCAACTCAGGATACTGACAAATTGCTACTGTGCCCAGTCAGGGCGTTAAGGAAATACCTGAAACGCACCAGACCTTTCAGACCACGTCTCCGTCATCTCTTCCTCAGTACCAACAAGGTTAAGAAGAGAATCTCTCTCTACACCATCTCTTTCTGGCTCAAGAAAGTTATTGCGAGAGCCATTCACGGAGACTCTGAGGCAGCTCAACCCAAAGCCCATCAAGTTAGAGGAGTGGCTGCCTCGCTAGCAATTAAGAAGAATTTCTCAGTCTCCCAAGTCTTAAGAGCTGGAGTCTGGAAGCGCCAATCTACATTCACCTCTCACTATTTATCAGATGTGACACATAGGTCTCTAAACAACTTTTCTATAGGATCTATTGTGGTAGGTCAGCAGGTGCTGTAACTACCTTTACGCCCTTTCAGGGGACAGTAGCCATTGATCGAGGATTCTGAGTTACACTAGGTTTTAGAAGAACATCCATCTACCTTCTGCTCTTTCTTCTTCCTCCCATCTGGGTATCCTAGTCTGTGACCAGTTTCGGCTGGACTCATCAATGGAAATAAGGTATGAATCTCATCTGACTCCTATCACAGGGTATAAGTTATACTCATAGTCACGAGGGTTCCCCTTTTCAAGGTCAGGGGAACCCTTGGTATGAAAGGGTCCTGGTATCGCTCCCGACCCTCTTCATGCTGAAACTTTGGTTTCTACGTATTTACAAACCTTCAGTCATGCTGGATTTGGGGATCTACAGAGAAAGTTAATGGGAGATTGTTCATTAATAGAATCTAGTCTGAGGACTATCTTCTCTAGGAGTAGAGAACGCTTTGTCCACCCTGACCTCAAGACTAAGTCTCCTGTAGTAAAGAATGAGGGTTTGTATTTAGTGTAGGAACAAATGACAAACTTATAACAGAGTTTGTATTTTTCCTAACATGCAAACCCGAATTCTTTACTCAAATCTTCCCTCCGTCACCGCCCCCTAATATAGTCCTAGCCAGGGTTAAAAGAATACCGGGTTAGCCCACTTCTGACCAAAATAAGAACAATCTCGCGCATGTCGCTGAGCGGCTGCATTGGTTAGGGTTCAGATTAAGAAATGTCATCAGTCTGTATTTGACTCTACTCGGGCGGGAGAACAACAAGAACTCAAGCTCTCTTAACCAAGTGATCTCCATCCACCTGGTTAATCTCTGGATAAATCCTCGTTAATCCTCTGGGTCCTGAGGAGTCATGGCTACTTGTTCCGTATATGGCTGCAGATCAAGTCAAAAGAGAAAGGAACACCAAAATGTAAAATCTCTCTCTCTCTCTCTCTCTCTCTCTCTCTCTCTCTCTCTCTCTCTCTCTCTCATTTCTTATATGATTCCTTTTGTAAATCTACCAAAAGTTGTTTCCCTATTTGTACAGTGTCGCATGTTTTTTTTATGATAAGAATTCTCTTATCTCCTTAACCAAAAATAAATAAAAACAAAGAAAAAACTGAAATTCTAGTCATCAAATAATAAAGTACCTGAAGATTAAGGTAAAAGTTATCTTCCTCGGTCACGAAAAAAAAAAAAAAAAAAAAGTGTGCTATGGGGGAAACACCTACTATAGGGACCCTAAAACTAGTTTTCCTCGTTTTCTTCTACAGTCAGGTGCCAATGACGTCATGAAGGTGCGCAGAGACGGTCTAACCCGGTATTCTTTTAACCTTGGTCCTCTATGGGCCTTGGTCCTAGCTAGAATCCGATTGAAGGTACTCTGTAGCTACCGGCCGGCAGTCCCCCACCTCCATCAGGGGGATAACGACCTTGTTAAGGTTTTCTGCCGTATTTTCCAGCTCGCGCTAGAATATCTCCTATAGTAAAGAATTCGGGTTTGTATGTTAGGAAAAATCAAGGCCAATATAGAGGGAAAAATACAAACTCTGTTATACGTTTGTCATTTTTTCACACGTACAAATGCTTGAAATACAAGTCAATAGAAATAGGTAGCGAAATGATAGATACATGAAATTGTAGCTCTGAGGGAGCGGAATAGATATATACAGTGAACCACAGTGTGGCGAAAAGAGAATTTAGATGAAATGGAGAATCCGATGAGAATGCTGGACGACGGAGGGAGCGATGTCCTTACATGCACACGAACTTCGGTGAAAAAAAAATAATAACCTCGGTTGCAACCTTCCGATGATTGTTGAACGGCTACCGAAAATCGAATCGCTTCTTATGACGATCGTGCAACTTTCCGAACATCATTAAAGGGGGCGTGGCCTAATTTCCCTAGAACACAACCGATCATCGTAAACCTTTACAATCATCGAAACATAATCGCAATACTGATTCGACAGTCGTAATACAATCGTAGCGTGGTCCCTGATGATTCCAGATTTTCGCCCTGTGACTTCGATCTGGGCTCTCCAATCGCCCATAATCGTGGAAAATCAGCAATTTTTTTTTACGATGGAACAAAAAATCAGCATCGGGAGCCATAATCGGGAATGTGTGAAGCGAGCATAAGTATAATGTAATATCTCCCGATATAATAATGGGGGACGGAGGCTCACTTACATTACCATGATAAATTATAGATTAACATAAAGGGGACGGACCAATTTGTAGAAACTATGGCAAGAAGGCACTAAAGCCTTTATTCAGAAAAGCCTATAAGACCACAGTTCATGAGAGAAAAAATGAATTAAATTGAGTCATAACCAAAAAGGATCTGAGGATTAGTGGTAGGGAAAAATATGAAACGTTTGAATCATCTGCAAAAGAATAAATTGTAAAAAGAGTTATATCGACATCCACTGATAAGTAGGGAAAGAATAGGTGAGAGGATATACCTATTGAAATGAGTAGGGAGCAGATGGGGCTCCGTTAGTAATATTCAGAATATGGTCCTTTTATGAAATTTTACAAATAAGTTCACGAAATTAAGGAGTTAATAAAAGGAAGCTTCGGATAACATGGTTATTCATCTGGTTCTTGCCATTATGTAGCCCGTATTATCTTGTAGTTAAAGTTTTTATATAGAATTAACTTACGGAACATGACTGTAATCAAGAAAACCTTATTCTCAAGAAAGAAACCAAAGTCTTAGCTAATGCAGATATCATACTCACAAAAATCCATCTTGTTTCAAAAAATTATTCACTTGTAATATGGAGAAAATCTATTTGGAACTTACCCCTTTCCCGTAGAGGACGTAAGTTCCCTGGTAGAGAAGAGAGAGATGTTTGAGGAGGTCACTCTTTGGAGGTTCATCGTATGCTTCTGCGTCAGCAGATGCTGCATTCACAACTGATGAGCTTACCACTGCCAAGGTCACTAAGCACACCACCAATGTCACAAATACTCCAGCAGCAGCTGCTGCCACACGCGTTTTGCCAGAGGTCATTCTCAAGGGTTCGAGTAGTACGCGGTTTTAGATTCTCCTTTCAACTTACAGAATACACTTACACACCGTTTCTCTGGAAAAAAAAGACATTTGCCATTCTAATCATAAAATTGTCGTCTAATCATTCCCTCCTTCATCTTAGATTTAAGACCTCCTCCCACACCTATTGATGCAAAGGGTCTCGGTTAGATTTCACTAGTCGTGTCTGTCTTGAACTTTTAACTAAATACTTCTCCATTTACTTCTTGAATCACAAGAGAAAAAAAAAATTGTTCAAACGGAATTGGGGATAAGGAAAATTTAAAAAATGGCATTCCTTGATTATGTACAAAGATGAAAATAAGGATTATACTATCTATACCAATAATATTCAAAGGAATCAGGTAGATAATGTTTCACTAATACTTGCGTTCTCATTGTTGCTTAATGGTCAGGAAACTGAACTAAATCTAGTTGCAATATTGCCTTAAAATTCAGAAGTGTTTTACTGCTTGGCTCTCGCAGTAATTTGCAATAGTTCATAGATCCACTAAAACTAAGACAATGACATAGATTAATGTAAAAAGTATCTTTTAATAATATGATTGATACATTCTTGATTTACGTATGGATATCGCGTAATACTGTAGTTTAAATATGCGCCCATTATTATTGAAGTGAGCATCGTATAGAAAATTATATTTAAAAGTTGCAGTAAAAAAAAAAAAAAAAAAAAAAAAAAAAAAAAAAAGAGAGAGAGAGAGAGAGAGAGAGAGAGAGAGAGAGAGAGAGAGAGAGAGAGAGAGAGAGAGAGAGAGAGAGAGAGAGAGAGAGAGAGAGAGAGAGAATTTCGAACTTTTCGTGTAGAAATCATAACTGAATTTCCTATATCGATATCTATGGTAACAATTAGATAAAATACTTTAGAATTTTGACTTTTGAGCTGTATACATTTGACAAACTTTCAAAAATATTCAAAGCTTGATTATTTTATTGTATCACATAAATCATGAAGTATGAGAGAAATATTGGTAATAATTTACAGAGGACAATTCCTAAATTCTTTTCATTAATTTTTTCAATAGACCTCAGCCACGCAGTAAGGTTGTTTATAACAGAACTTGTCTACATCTGATTACCTGTTTAACATTATCCCTGTGTATCTTTTACTAACAGCAGTAAACTAAGTACACAAAATAAACAATATCACATTAACTGACTTATATAAAAAGCACTGGTGGTAAGTCTCGTGACCGTAACTTGTTCTAGGTCATGTTTACTGTGGAAGTTTGTTTTCTAGAATTTATGCCATTTTGCTTTGGCTGTGCTTCTTTTGTAAAGGATTCCTGATGGGGCGTAAACCTCGGTTATTTTAAGATAAGACAACAGTTAAGAACTCTTAAGTGTGAGGCATTTGCTTGTTGACATATTATTTAGGCTGACTGAGTGGAAGAAAGCAAATGAAGGGGAAGTAATGATCACGCCTATCCACATTCGGCATGAGTTTGACTATAACGAGAGCCTATTATTATTTTCATTATTACGTGCTAAGCTACAACCTTAATTGGAAAAGCATGATGCTATAAGCCCAGTGGCTCCAACAGGGAAAATAGCTCAGTGAGGAAAGGAAACAAAGAAACAAAAAAATATTTTAAGAAGAGCACCAAGATTGAAATAAATATCTCCTATATAAACTATAAAAGATTTTAACAACAACACAGGAAGAGAAATAAGATAAAATAGAGTGCCCAAGTGTACCCTCAAGCAAGAAAACTCTAACCCAAGACAGTGAAAGACCATGGTACAGAGGCTATGGCACTACCCAAGATTTGAGAATAATGGTTTGATTTGGAGTGTCCTTCTCTTAGAAAAGCTGCTTACCATAGCTAAATTGTTTCTTCTACCCTTGCAAAGAGAAAAGTGGCCACTGAACAGTTACAGTGCATTAAGAAGCATTTTATGGCAATCTCAGTGTTGTCAGGGGTATGAGGACAGAGAAAATTGTGTAAAGAATAAGCCAGACCATTCGGTGTGTGTAGGCAAATGAAAAATGAACCGTAACCAGAGAGAAGGATCCAATGTAGTACTGTCTGGCCAGTCAAAAGACCCCATAACTCTAGCGGTAGTATCTCAACGGGTGGCTGGTGCCTTGGCCAACCTACTATACCTATAAGAGATTCAAAATATAAATAAAGCAGCTATAGAAGTTAGCACTTATTGTGAAGATCACACCTTTCCTTTTATATTTATCTAATACCTGCATCTTATTTTAGTGGCTTTCGGTGGATGTTCGCCAGTTTATATACAAAGTGATCTCGTCACAAGACTCAATGGATTTTATGCGTTTAATTCTAAATGACAATATTTCTTTCTTTGCATTTTTCATATCTAAGGATCGGCTGATATTACAAGGACATTTCAATCAACAAAGATTTCAGGGAAAGAAAGTTATTATTGATAAGCCAAAAGGAACTTGGGATCGCAACTGCGTGAAGCTCTGGATGAACTTATTGCATTAAATGCAATAAGTAGCCCTCTTGACCCGTACTGGTGTACAGTTGTAGGTCCAATTTTTTTTTTTTTTTTATGAAAGAAAACACCTTGTGATGAGCGTTTAACTCCGGTTGAATCTTAAAGGGAAAAAAAGGAAATTTCAATATCACGTAGATTTGAATAAAAACGAAAAGGTACAACCCTTTTTAAAATAATACCTTATCTAATTTCATGCCACCTGAATTTTGTCTAATATACTGAAACACCTGTGGTTTAGCTCGTATTGCTTATTCTTCCTGAGTCTCCATTTCCTTATAATCTAATTTCCTTGCCTTAACTTAATTGAGATTGATGTTTTACTCACTTTATCTCTTTTTAATATAAATTTTCTTGCTTTGGCTTTCAAAGCAGCATAAAAAATAATTAGCAATTTTCATGATATTGTAATCGATTGATTGAACCATATTCCATCAAAATGTAGAATAACTTCAGCTAATAATCAAATAGGTCGACAACATTTCTAAGTTACTTGCCTGTTGAGTAAAACCTATCGGTAATGATACAATATCATTTACTAGGAAGGCTGACGAACTTGGGAAAATATTATCCCCCATTTATATCTTAATTCGAGCAGTAAACATTCTTTGCTTGATAATCTGAGCTTTATTAAGTTTATTAAGATGTTATTTTAAAATAGTTCTGTATTTCCGACATTTTTAATTTACTCTAGAATCATATTCTAAGTTTTCCTATAGAAGTATTTAGAACTTAGTGCAATGTTGCATTGTTTATTTTAGATTATTATTTTATCGGTTTTCAGAATTTATACACATGAATGACTAGCTACTCAGTGCTGTTACGAGGTACCTTGCTCTATGACTAATCTACATGAATATAAATAAGGGTCATTGTGATCAAGAGTAGATGCGAAGAAATTTATAAGTCAAAATCATCAAATTTTCCCTGTAAGCTAATACCAACATTTTATATAACCCTTCAGGATTAATCGAAACCGATCATCAGGCTTTAGCACTAAAGAAATTTTGAAGTTTGTTTGTTTTAGTTTATTGAACGAAACAATATCTTAAGCGGGATCAAGGGCCTTGTTATATTTACTCATATCTTTTCGCTGCTTTTGAAGGAGTCTCAAATTGATAGTTTACAAATATTACTTTTATGCTATCTTTTAAGTCACACACAGGTTGGGGTTCGAATCTCCACCCGGCCAGAAGCTGTTACCATAAAATGAATTCCAAGTGGATATATATTCCCAAGATAGAATTCGGTATTAAATGCCATTCGTGGGTGATATTTACATATATATGTATATATATATATATATATATATATATATATATATATATATATATATATATATATATATATATATATACACACAAAGTGTATATATACACTGTATATATACACTATATATATATATATATATATATATATATATATATATATATATATATATATGTATATATATATATATATATATATATATATATATATATATATATATATATATATATATATATATATATATATATATATATATATGTATATATTTATCACTAATCGAATGCCAAGTAACGAACTACCAATTAGCTACGATGATGAAGATGGGTTAATTTCAATTCTAAGTACAAAACACCTGAATTCGACAGGTATAAGTAAAGCAGAATTGTCATTGACTTTTATCTTTCTTCGTGGCCAAGTGGTTTAGTCACTGTCTGTACAAGTTTGCCGGACCAGGGATCGATTTCCGACCGGTCACAAGCTCTTGCCTTTGCGTGATTTCGCTAAGGACTTTGATCCCGAGGTCGTTAAGAGAATCCAGACATTAATGTAGCAAAAATATTATGGCTTATTTGAATATGAAAAAACACGTCTAAATGTGCAAAAATTTATCATATATATATATATATATATATATATATATATATATATATATATATATATATATATATATATATATAAAACGTTTCACTTTTTGAAAAGTGGCCCTAGAAGAAAAACCATATTGGATATTACTAGAACTGGTGAATCGTGGATGAAGATTCTTCACAGAAAGCTTTCACTTCTTACACTTTCACAAAAGTGCATTATCCCGCTGCTACACTAACACCAACTGCGCCTATCTTGCACATACTTTGATATTTCCTGACTATTGAGACACATCTCTTCAGTACCTCTGCCACCTCGGCTATCCCACCCTTTGTAGATCCGCTTTTCCTCCTTTCACAAATCTATTGTTCTTGATTTCCTTCCATGGCCAAATCATACCAAAACACTAGGTTCCGTCATTTCACCTATGTTAATACTCTTACAGTTTCTACATATTTCCATATTTCTCAACGTCTCAAATCCTCTTACGCTACATATCCTACGCAAACAACATATCTCAACTGTTTTAACCTTTGCATTCAACAACTACACTCCACAGTTCCAAAAAGAGAATTGTCTCAACAACATCTTTATTGAATCTTACCTTGGCTTTCATAGACATTGAATTCCTTCTGAATATTATGCTCATACTATATTCTTATCCATCTTATATTCTTTGACTCATCTGCTAAGGCGTCCTAAAAATATGTTATATTTGCTGAAAATATATTAAAATGAACTGATTCGATTCTTCCACCACCCAATTTAACATACAACGCTTGTTGCAATTTTCTTTCTTCATCTTACTTCTTCTCATATTTACTCGTAACTTCTACATCTCCATCGGAATTGATTTATTCACTAGTTGCATCTCTTCAATCGCCGATCGCTCCCCATTCATCTGCAAATGCCACCTATTCCACACTCCATTCGCAGCCGATCTCTTGCCGTACAACTTTGTTCTCCTACACCTACTTTCTCATACCACTCGCATCACTCCATAAAGAATGATATTAAACATCCATGGTACATAATACACCCTCTCCTAGACTTATTTTTACATCTAACCAGTTAATAGTTCGCTTACATATTAAAAAAAACTATTTTTTTAAGCACAAGAATTTCAATCTTTCTGAACAAAGTATCTTCTATAATCTATAGTTTTCAACATCCACTGCACTGGCATAAACAGAGTTATTAATTACCTTATTAAAAGCACTTTCAACCTTCTCAAAGTGTTTCATAAGGCACATCCTCTATATTTCGTGACCATCATCACTTCCGTATTTTTTCAAAGTTCTGCCATAAATCCCCCAGGTATTCTATGTAATGCCTCAATAATTATGATCTTTATACAATGAAAATCATAATTTCTTTCTTGCCCTTTGTTTTGAGCCTGTACTTTATTCAGACATCAATTACAAACCTTTATCATCCGCTAGTCTTAGTATCACCACTATCTTATACATAATTACATCAATTCCTTGTGTCTTTAAATACTTCAAAGGTTTAGTTGCCCACTTATACCCTCAGCATTCCTTTCCATAAAGATTCGTAAACATGCATTCACATTTTTTCACTCCAATCAATGTCATTTAACTCTTCTCCTCTTCTATCTTTAACAGTTGACACATTTGCAAAACACTAATTCCGTCAACACAAGACTACATTCACTTCAGACAGAATCTTCCCATTTCCATCTATCATTCTGAGAGCCATTTCTTTCTTAAGAACTCTATTTGCAGTTACTTCTCAGTAGTACAAGTTATTCTTGCTCACCATCTCGTCTCCATTTTTATTCCTTGCACTTTTTCTGCCTAATTTTATCTTTTTTACCCTATCAGTTTTCCTGCAAAATGATCTTCTCACACTAAATCTTCCTTTTCTCAAACCAAAAAAAAAATTAAATTTTTTTGTTACTCCTTTCAGCCCTCCTATGACCTATCCAATTGTAGAATTTTACTAACTTCTCATCTACTATTTCGACCTGTGTCTTTAACCTTTGCCCACAATTCATTTACACTCTCCCCATGTGCTCGCCTCGTTTCCTCCATATAAGATTCACCTGTCTTAAACATCTACATTTACATCATCATTTATTCCCATTTAATTTGAACTTAATGACCAGATATAGTTCCAGTTAGTCATCTTTTCATGAATGCATTCATTAGCTAGATCTTTAATTTAACCGACTCTTCACTGTATTTACACGTCATACATATTGTACTAATGGATATTTTTTTAGAGATTATGCATTTCAAATGACAAGGTCCCTTTTCAAATATAATTGTACAAACCTCTGTATTCTCATTTTTCTAATAACTCCTTGTCTTCAGACAAAATCATCTTTTGCTCTGTGGCCAGGTTTACTTTGGGATCATCAAGCACAGTCCCCCACTTCTCAATCTCCAAACTCAGCCAGTCACATGTTTAGTATCTTCCAAAAAACATTCGCTTTTGCTCTCCATATTTTTATTGATTCTGAAACATTCATAGTCCATATCACAAATATCAATTTCATTCATGTAGTCTATTAATTAAAAAATCAATTCTGTACTCTCGCCCTGTCTCGGGACTCTTCTTGACACTACATACCCTTCGCCATTTCTTAGGTCTAGAACTACCAGGTACCCCACGACACAATAACATTTTGTTCTTCCCATTTCTTCTCATACTGTCCTTTCACTTTTGGCTCACCAAGAACAAAACAACCAACTTTGTCTTGTTAAACTAGTCATCTGCCATACATTTTTCTTCGTTTGCACCACTTCCTTGTTATACATAACCTGAACACTATATTTTACCTGATACACACACAC
>NC_090751.1:68715638-68730638 GCF_036898095.1 Palaemon carinicauda
GGGCATGTTCTTCGCACTCCCCAAGAAAGATTAGTTCACCAAACGTTCAGCTGGGCTCCACAAGAAACTAGAAGAATGGGAAGACCCAGACCTACATGGCTGAGGACTATGAAGTGCGAAGTAGGAGATGATGAATGGAGAAGTATTGAATTAAAAGCTCAAGAGAGAGACGACCGGCGAAATCTAACCCAGGCCCTTTGCGTCAATAGGCGTAGGAGATGATGGTGATGATGATTTATTTATTTATTTATTCATATTTGTATATTTATTTAAAATTTTATATACATTTATACACACACACACACACACACACACACACACATATATATATATATATATATATATATATATATATATATATATATATATATATATATATATATATATATATATATCGTTTATAGAAGTTTTAGAATATCTAATACGTTTGGTATTTTATTATGTGACATTACCTACAACGGTCAAAATTTCATTGTCAAAATATGTGTACAGGTGTGGTTGACAAACTGAAAGATGAATTGTTCGTGTTGTTAGTAATGGAAGTAAATGCTCTGAATTTGAATGTTCTTTACAAATTGGATGTCTTGTTTTTAAAATACCTTGACACTTGTAACATATTAGGTAGCGCTACTTAATGGTTGCTGAATACCATCGGCCAAAGTAAACTGCTCATATTGATGCATGTACTGTATGTTTTACTTGCCTTGAATATCTATTGTGATAACATTTCATTGGAGTTTTGAAATTTACATTTCTCTCATGTATTCAAGTATAAGTATTCATTGAAATACAATAAACCTTAAGGGAAATCCTTTCCTAAGTGGCTGTTTGTTTTCAATAATATTTTTAGAACAATATATGCAACATATACTATAAACGCAGTACAGTCTTGCACACATAAACAGAACTCATATTTATTGCTAGCCCTTAGATCATGCAATCACCTTTTACAATTATACAACTGATGGCTTTTCATGATCAATTATAATCCTGTTCTACGATACTTAAATCCTATTAGTATAGAAAACCCACCTCATGCTAAGTTCAGATACCGTTTAGAGGACAATATACTATTTCTATTCTATGTTGTCTGTCTGTCTCCTATCTTTCGTACGCACACACATACACACAGGGAAGTTTTGCTTTAAAATGGTTCATATTGACTAAAGTTGTCAGAGAGGCACTAAATAGAAACAAGGTGGGTAAAGAAATAAGACAAATGTCTCTGGCAATGGTATAAAGTAGATGCGCCCGCATCGTCCCTTTCAAAACACATTATTCTTGGGTCTTTCTTAGCAATGTCAGAACCCGCAGCAGCGTACCGTCACGCTAATTTTGGCACTGGGTCAAATTTTCATCTTGTAGAGTATTACTCCTCCCGGTTTACTCGTTTATGATCTTGAGGTTTGTTACGTCACTTGTGTTCACATCAACTGGTTAATCTTTTAGCACTAAGGGATTTTTGACAAGGTATTCAATTCGTTAGCAATCAGTCAGTCTTCAGGATTTTGTTCTTTCATATTGCCATTCCCGCTCATTCTCTTTTTCTTTATTATATCAATACTTTGATGTTGCTCAGTACACCCACGCTCAAGTTGGCATAAGTGATCTCTCTCTCTCTCTCTCTCTCTCTCTCTCTCTCTCTCTCTCTCTCTCTCTCTCTCTCTCTCTCTCTCTCTCTCTCTGTGTGTGTGTGTGTGTGCAAACATATCCTTTGATAGGTCATATTTCACAAGATAATGCTATTAAATCTAGTTAATATCGGAGTAATTAGATACGTAGATTGTCATTACCTAAAAGAACATAAAACAATGTTTATCCAATTTTCCTTTCTTTGTTTGCTAGTGGGAATCGAACCAACAATACCATCAGTGAATTATTAAGAAGGCCGTTCATTATTATTTCGTACAGTAATTGACTGTCCTCGGTTGAAATGTTGATAGCAATAGGAAATGTTTCATTGTGTAAGCCGTCGATACGAGATTTATTCTTTAATCTTGAACTCGCTTTATTGTACAAAATACGTTTTTCTATCTAAAAATGACATATATTTTTTTTTTTCTGGGGCCAAAGAGACGTATCTTTTATAAATTCCAATTTTTTTTGTTTCAGTGGTTTGTTGAAATATTCACTCATGTTTATTGACTTGATAGATTTTTTTTTAATTCAACATCTATTTATGTTTGCTTAATTGAAGGATTTGCCTCAACCCCCAGGTGCCAGGAGAAAGATGCAACAGTAACAGATGCACAGTTCTTGCAAAACAGGTGCATATCTTCTTTGTGCTGTTGGCTCCTACTTGGCACTTGGAGAAGAAGGAGAGTATAAAAAAGGTTTGTCTCTAGTTTGCTTTATTTTTTCTTTCAATAGTGACCCATGTTTAATCATTTAGGACTTTCGCCATCACAAAAATCCATTTTTATATCGTAATTTTGAGATGGGTATGACTTGTTTATTATGTGTCGCTCAGGTTGTGTAACTTTGTGGTGTGGCGTTGGTTGGAGCCCACTTGGCAGTGATCTCTGGTGCCAGTTGTTTACACCCATTGAGCCCCCATTTTCCCTTGCCATAATTCGGGCAATACAACCGTCCCATTCTTTTGCAAACTCATTTCATCGAATCTCTATTCCCATTAAGAGTTACAGATGTTAATGGGACTCTTATTTCTAAGACCTGTTTGGCTACTTCAGTGCGCTACAGTTCTGAATTTTATTTTAGCTGAAAAAAGATCTTAGACATCCTCTCTTTAATAATTAAAACTTGATAACACTAACAAATACATTGCTATAATTGTGAATGAGCTTCATTAGAGTGTATGTAAAACAAGTTGATCGCTAATTAATACTGATCAGCTCACAATTTTGCACTGTACTAAAAATAGAGTAGATTCATCAGGGCACAACATCTTTAGGGAATAACTCATCATCCACATGAGGGTTTCTCAGCCTCTTGTAAATTACCACTAGTGGGAGGTAATCTATATTTCTTGTATGTGCAAGCGAAAGGAAAGAAATCGAGTGTTAATTTACTTTAATGTGCTGTATTAAATCCATGCTAATGAGTTGTTTACAGCTAAAGCATGACAATAGGGAGTAGGTTGGCCAAGGCAAGGTCCTTTGATTGGCCAGATAATACCATATTGGATCCCTCTCTGGTTATGGCTCATTTTTCCTTTGCCTGCACATACACCGAATAGTCTGGCCTGCTATTCTCTATACATTCTCCTCTTTCCTCAAACACTTGACAACATCAAGCTAACCAAACAACTTTTCTTCGCTCAAGGAGTGGAAGAGAGTCTTTAGCTTTGATAAGCAGCAACTTTAGGAGAAGGACACTCCAAAATCAAACTATTGTTCTCCCGTGTTGGGTAGTGCCATAGCTTTTGTACCATGGTCTTCCACTGTCTTGGGTTAAAGTTCTCTTGCTGAAGGGTACACTCAAACACACAATTTTATTTGTTTCCTTATTTCCTTTCCTCACTAGGCTATTTTCCTTGTAGGAGCCCCAAGGCTTATAGCATCCTGTTTTTTCAACTAGGATTGTATCTCAGCTAACAACAGCAACAGCAACAACACTAACAACAACAACAACAATAATAATAATAATAATAATAATAATAATAATAATAATAATAATAATAATAATAATAATAATAATAATAATAATAACGATGCGTGTACCTCGGCTAAAATCGGTACAAGTTTTTTTTACTATATTGTTAAACTATAGAATGGCAATTCGAGCACAGATATTTTTGTTTTAACTCAGAATATGTTTACTGCATGATCATGTAAAGGTGTTCTAGTATGGGAACGCACTCATATTTTTCATTGTGGAGATACATCCTGCATGTATGTACGCAGAGACGTCCACCGCACAACTCCGTAACAAGTAGGTTAGATTTGCAGATTCTCATCTCCAAAGGGAATCCTTTCGATCATAGATAGAAATAATATTGCTGCATACTTTTTTGTAGTTTTTCACTTAACAAAGTTGCAAAAGAAAACAGCATGCATGACATCACAAAGGTGATTGATCAAACTGTGTAAATTTCAATTCTTCAACCAGCTCAATAAATAAAAATATTGACGGAAAGTTTCGATTAACCTTTGAATTTTAGGCATACGCAATTAGTAACGAAATTTTTTGCTTATCGATGCACATTTTGAAATTACTCATCAGCTGAATCTTTCCTAGTAAGTCTTTTAAGTAATTTCCTTTGATATAGTTTTTCACCTAATTTGCTTAGTTGTTCATCATAGAGGCAGATTTGGTGTCCTCAATAAATCTAAAAATTTCTCATTTTCTTTTAATTCCTTTTAATAGCATTTTAATACACTAACATTTTTCTTTTCTATTGTTGCAAATTGTGATTTGTTCATAATTGTGTATTTCCTACGACGTAATTTTCATGCAAATGGAGGAATAATGTGAGATTAAATATATACTTCCTGATATCCCAAAGCCATCAGAATACAATGTTAGACCACATGCGGTTCACCCATCGTTTGCTCATCAATCGTCACTGCACTCCGTGATGGTCCTCAATAAAACTACGTCAATAACAAACACATCCAATCTTATCTTTGGAGTTTTATCTTTTTGAAACGGAGTCTTATTATATCCTGTATCGGCTAAGACGAGAGACGAACTCTTTGGCAAAGACCCACAGCCACCAAACTGAGCAACTGACTGAGAGAGAGAGAGAGAGAGAGAGAGAGAGAGAGAGAGAGAGAGAGAGAGAGAGAGAGAGAGAGAAGGGCTGAGGAAGCTTCTACACACAAATGTTTTTAGACGAAGATTGAAGCCAAGATCTCCTCGCAACAAGAACAGCAACAGCGTCCCAATGGCCATACGGAGCTTTGAGCTTTGAACTTGAACGTTGCGATAAAATTAAGAAGATTAAATGCTGTCTAGTAACTCAAATGTTATTTATATCATCTGAGGAAATGAAGCTATTATTATCATCATTATTATTATTATTATTATCATTATTACTATTATTATTATTATTAATATTATTATTTTTATTATTATTATTATTAGCAACAGTATCAGGAGTACTTACTATTTCATTTAAAAATAATAGCATTCTCTAATTGTATACGATGTTATTATATAATATTACGACTAGCGAATTACATAAATTACCGGGCTCCATAACTCACCTGCTTTATGTTACACAATCTGATACGCAAGAGAAATACCTCCGAGCTCTGAGAATAATACGCAACTCCCAGACAATAATCTATATGAACACTGAATATCTAAAAGGTCTCTTTACTTTACGCTCAAAACAAAACTGGATGATTACTTTACTTTTATAGGGAACTATTCTTAAATCAGCCTCTTACTTCGGTTCTTAGTCAAGGGATTCGAGCAAAGCACTGAGAAGAGTATTGGTGGTCGAAATAATACACACTTTACAAAAATGAATATATTCTATAAAAAGTTAATGTTTAAAAATTAACACCAAAATTAAATTACTCGAAATATTAAATCTGACCAAACTTTAGACTAAGACAAAAAGAAAGACACTTCAAAAATCATTATACAATCACTTGTTTCACAAAAAATTAATTTATAGAAATATCTAATTTTAACAATTAATGAATAAATGACACTTTAACACTTATAGGAAATAAATCAGAATTACACTGACATATACTCAATTGTTACTCTTATGTACTTGGCTCACACAAGGTTATCGAATGGTTAAGTAAAGTAATTACACTATCTCTGATTAACCTAATATCACAGGGCCAGTCACAAAAACCAATTAATTTTTATAATATACACGGCAATTCTATTAACTTAAACCACAGAAATTCCAATGTTTGAACAAACACTATTCACATTTGAGAGAAAGCACTATGCATGTTGGAGAGGAGATACGTAGTGGCGGAATAGATGCTGGATAGGATTATCGGACGATGGCTCTCCTGAGGATTAGGCTGGATCTCTTTTGCTTCTATGCATTGCTAGGTCCTTATATATTAACTTAACCCCATCTAGAAATTTCTAGTAAATCCTGACTCTAGCGGCGTAAGGTTGCCAACTTAGCAATTTGAAGAAGGGGTACTATCGTTGTTTGGCGAGGCAACTCTCTCAGCTAACTCCTCCCTCCTAATCTCGTAATCTTAAAAAATAAGATTAAACTTTAGTCTAGAACTTTCATATATTTTCCAACCACGTGGAAACATGATTCAATTCCTAGTGTGTGTCATACAGCATACCTTTTAACAAGCTTACATAAGACTTTGTAACAAAACTACGTGAAATGAAAATTTTATTCTTTAAGATAACGTAAATTTACATGTACGGAACTGAATGAAAATACAATTAAAGGAATTACGAAAGTCTTATGTAATTTACATACATTACTTAATCCTACGTGAGTGGAGCTCACCCTACGACCTGGCTATACATCTCTTAAATACACAAATAAAATACGTGAATAAAATATTTTACTCTTATGAAGACCAGCTTCGTAAGAATAACTTTAAGCCCAATAAAAAGAAGCTAAAATAGTTTCACTCACACGTAAATGACTTAATTCAATTGATATGGGAAAATATTCTGTTATTAAGTTTTTACTTAATGATTCAGATATTTGATGCCTGGTGTGGGTATTGGTTCCGATTACTAAATGTGAAGCATAAAAGATAACCCTAATTATACCTATAAACATATAATCTTTTATTTCAGCTATGTAGACAATTAAGAATGAAATCTTAATAATATATTTCATCAACACTACAGTAGACTTTGTGACCAAAAGTCCATATAATAAGTCGCATTATAGATAAGAAATATAATGAAGAAAAATTCCTGATCATTTAACTAGCTCTGACATCCCTAATCTTTGTTATTCTAGAAAATATCATGTATAAATGGCTTAAGGTAGAATGGTCCAAGGATATATACTACTCAAACATTCGTATTAAAGAACTCAATAATGATTAATCACACAGGATGTAAAAACATATTTGACTTCACAGTAGTAATCATCCAAGAAATAAAAATAAAGTTTTTTCTTTTATTAGAAAGTTGATGCTCGTCAAAGGTGAACAATAACAATCGATTACAGTCTATAGTTGTTTTAGTTTTCCTAATTGAATGGGCAGCCCCTCGACTGAAACTTATGAATTACTGTAAGCTGACGAAAATCAGTGATCTCAAAACTCTATCTTAAATACCTAGCAATAATGAGGCTCTCTAACGACCGTATTATTATACAGCTCAGCGATAGTGATAATCTAACGCAGCAATTTTCAAAGTACATGCTGTTGTCAGATTGCCGGTGTATACAATCTTTTCCAGTTTTTTAAAAGATCTTTAAAAATCACTCATGAGTGGCAGAGGCAGAGCCCTAGTTGGACAATACCCTAGAGGCTAACCATATATACTAATGATCAGCGCCCAAGCCCCTTCTCCACCCATGTTAAGCCTGCCTAACACTTGCGCGCATTTTTGCCACGCACTGGCACGCATTGATGCGTGCCAGTGAGTGCCACTTTGTGGCACGTACTGGGTTTTTTCCCGCACTGTTCACGACCAGTTCACAACACGTTCACGCATAGTTCATGACAAGTTCACGCCACGTTCACGCCATGGCACGAATTGGCACGCCTAGTTCACGACAAGTTCACGACACGTTCACTCATCTTTCCGCATCATTCCGCATCGTTCACGCATCGTTCACGCCAGTTCACGAATTGGCCACTCCATATAAAAACGGGGCTTCTCCAGCCCGAGGACATTCTTAGATTGGCTTCGGAAGAGACAACAATGCTTTCTGTCAGAGACACCATTGCATTGAGGAGAAGATACCTATACCTGGCAGCTGCTGTAGCCTTTGTTGGAGTGCATCAGAAAAAGCTGGCAAAGGAAAAAGAGAAACAAAAGCCAACCCTACCTCGAAGAAAGATACAAAGAAAAGTGTGGGTCAGGGAATGGTTAACCAGAAGGCAGTCGTTTGGACACTATGACAGTCTATTGACTGAACTCAACAAGGAAGATCCAAGGGGCTACAAAAATTACCTCAGAATAGAGAAAAAAAGTGTGTTAAAATAAGAAATCATTTTATTTTTACATTAAAACAGCAAACAGAAATAATTTGTTTTGCTCTTCATTTTAAGGTAATAAAGAAGAATAAGTATGTTGATGAAATAAAACATCATTTTATTTTTACATTCAAACAGCAAACTTAAAAATTTCTTGGGTTTATTTTTCAGTTCATTTTCATTTAAAACAAAAGTTTTGGCTCTTGATTGGTAATATAGGAAAATAATTGTGTGCATGAAATAAGACATCATTTTATTTTTACATTCAAACAGCAAATATAAACAATTATTAGGTTTATATTTTTCTTTCCTTTTCATTAATTTTTTCGTTTCCTTTTTGTTTCTCTTCATTATAAAGTTATAGAAATAGTTTGAAATAAGATATCATTTTTTTTCACATTAAAACAGCAAATCTAAAAATTTATTAGGTTTATTTTTCTTTCCTTTTCATTGATTTTTTCGTTTCCTTTTTGTTTCTCTTCATTATAAAGTTATAGAAATAGTTTGAAATAAGATATCATTTTTTTTTCATATTAAAACAGCAAATATAAAAATTTATTAGGTTTATTTTTCTTTCCTTTTCATTAATTTTTTCGTTTCCTTTTTGTTTCTCTTCATTATAAAGTTATAGAAATAGTTTGAAATAAGATATAATTTTTTTTTCACATTAAAACAGCAAATATAAAAATTTATTAGGTTTATTTTTCTTTCCTTTTCATTAATTTTTTCGTTTCC
This sequence comes from Palaemon carinicauda, assembly GCF_036898095.1. NCBI lineage: Eukaryota > Metazoa > Arthropoda > Malacostraca > Decapoda > Palaemonidae > Palaemon > Palaemon carinicauda. The sequence goes on from NC_090751.1 coordinate 68,724,440, forward strand.
TTTTTGTTTCTCTTCATTATAAAGTTCACGCCACTTCCCACATCGTTCACTCCAGTTCACGCCAGTTCCCGCATCGTTCACTCCAGTTCACGCCAGTTCTCGCATCGTTCACGACTATTTTTGGCGTGTCAATGCGTGCCACAAACTTTAAACATTTCAAAGTTCTGGGCACGCATGGCACGCATGCCACGCATCGTTCCCGCACTGTTCACGACAATTTCACGACTCGTTCACGCGGGTTCGCGCATCAATGCGTGCCAATGCGTGCCACGAATGCGTGCAAGTGTCAGGTACCCTTTAGAATCAGGGAGGGCTAGGCAATGGTTGCTGATGACTCAGCTGGTAGACCCTACATCCCTAGCTCATGAAGATGGTGAAGTTGCAAACACTGTAAGAAATTAACGAGCTTGAGCTGGTCTCGAACTCAAGTCAAGCAGATTGCTAGTAAGGGACCCTGAAGAATAATACCTAAATAATATATCCATTTATCAATGAATTACCTTTATAAAGAGTATCATTATCCTGGACATTTTGCATGTATAATTTCCATATGTTGTCCGTGAGAGCGGTTACTATTTACTTATTCTTTTATTTGGAATGACATTTTAGAGATAAAGTGAAAGGAACAAAATTTCTTTGACATGACTCCGAATTATTCATTTGATAAAACAAGGTTCCTCTTCTTAGCTGTACTCTTCGTTATAACACTTATTTGGATTTGTGCATACAAAGAAAAACAACCACCAACACATTGGTTTTGTGTCCTACGATTATTTAAGACTCTCTTTATTTCTTGGAGTATTTAGCTTTAATCCCATGCGACAGAGTTTAGAAGATAAGTGTGACTGACCGTTGACTTAATGAAAGATAATGTGGCGGGATGTCACAAGAACAACCCCCACACCCTTGAATCACTTTAACTGACAATAGTTTCCTCTACACAAACTTTCCCCATACGTTATCAGCAGCGGGACTCTTGGAAAAAAAGGACATAAAAATAAAACATAACCTTAAAACTAAATTCATATTCTCAAAAACTAACACTTAAAACTAGAATCAACTGCATCCAAAAACTTAACTCTAAATATACAATAAACACCATTCAAATAAACACAAAAAAAACCCTAACAAACTTAAATTACACCGCACACCAACACAAAAAAATAAATATATTATCTTTTATGGCACACCAACACTGTCTTCAACACAAAGCCGAACTGTTTTTTACGGCAAACTACCACTATCACAGCTGTGTGGTCAACAGTCCACTGGGTGGCAATTTGCCACAACTGGCTCGCTGATTGGGGTGGTAATGGTGATGGTGATGGTGATGGTGATGGTGATAATGATGATGATGATTATAAAATCATCATCATCATCATCATCATTATCACCATCAATCGAAATCTAAATAAACAGGGCAGGTCATCAATGGTTGTGCAGTCTAAAAGAGCAGTACAAACAAAATCAATTACAGGCCAGGTCATCAAAAGTCAATTCCACAAAAAAAAATCTCTCTCAAAGGAGGAATTACGGCTCAAAAAAATGATTAATCACTTCCACGCTGGTCGAATCAAATAAAGTAAATCCAGCATTCACACACACACACACAACCGCCTCTAGCAGCAGTCAAATAAAAGAGTCATTCACCCAAGACATTCACCACTGTCGTAACCTAGTTAAAAATATAAATAAACAATCTCATTTATACCAATAGTCTTTCTCACAACAAACAATCAATACACTACCTACCTTTCACTCGCTGACACAATCTCTCTCTCTCTCTCTCTCTCTCTCTCTCTCTCTCTCTCTCTCTCTCTCTGGATTTGGCAAAAAAAAAAAAAAATAAAAATAAAAAAAAATTAATCCTCCACAATAACATGTGAATAATTGATATGAATCAGGCGGAAAACTATTAATGTTGATCAAATAATTTGCTTTTTATGATGGGTGAGATGTATGGTTACATTCATAGTACTCCAATATCGGTATTTAGGCTTACATCAAATGTATATTTTTATTGCAAATATTTGTAATTTTCGTCGTTACAAAGTGTTGCAATATTTGTGCAAAGCATGAAGGTTTGGTTCCTTATCCTTATAGGATATCGATGGGTACTTAGCTCTATTTAGATCGATGCCAACTCATAAATGTATCCATTTTTTCAAAACAAAAACAAAAAACATCATCACACATTGATCTGCTTTCTTCCAACTATCCCTCTGCTTTCTTAGTGAAACGGAATGGTTACTTCGTCTCTCTCTTCTTTTCACACACAGAGACATATATATATATATATATATATATATATATATATATATATATATATATATATATATATATATATATATATATATATACTTACGATGCTGGTCTACTGTAAAGTAAATATTGTAGTTTATTTCTAATTTTATTCATATTTCATATATTATTTTCATTTGCACATTAAAGAGATGATACCCAGCCCGTAAAATGAGCCCCTCTCATATAGATATAAGATTTTTATGTAAATTACGTAAGACTTTCGTTGTGAATTTCATTGCACTTTTTATTCAAGTCAACATACGTAATTTTACATAATTTTTTTAAGAATTAACTTTTTATTTCACGTATGTTTGCTATGAAGTCTTATGTAGTCTATTTGAGAGTGTTGTAGGATTCATGCAAGATAGGAACAAAGGCTTAGGTAATGTTCTTTTATATTTTATGATGTATTGAGTCATGTTTGAGAGATAGAATGTTCAGTGACATGTGCTTTCGAAGTTCCGAGAATACCCGGTGAGAGGATGTTATCTTTTTTTTTATTTTGGGGACAATAGGTGGGCGGAGCTAGCTGGGAAGTCATCTCGCAGGTGCGTTGAGGTGTATCTGAGAGTTGAATGAAACCCTTGATTTGCCTCTTGGCATTTTTATCTAGTTGGAAACTTTGATGCCCTTAGGCACAGTCACCCCCCCCCCCCACACGCTACCAGAACTCGGTCCTGGAAGGTTCTGGAATCTATCACATTTCATATATAGGTGACCCAAGGTTGGGGTAGAGTCAGAGACAGACAGGCATAGAAATCGAGTTAGAACCGCAGCCTTCCCCTCTCCCTCTCTCTCCCTCAAGTACTTCAGTGTTATATATGTCAAAAGTGTTCAGTATGTTAGTGTGTCCTCTCCTAAGTGACTCTGTGCCCTAAAGCAAATCGTGTGTCAATAAATATACAATACTAAAAGGTAATTTTGAACTCATTGTATTTGGATGAGTGTTGGCATTGTATAACGTTTTTTTATAAACAGCCCTGTAGGCAGGATAAGTTTGTAAAGTGATCTGGTTAACTATTATTCATTAAGAGTCAAACTTAAACATTGTATCATTTCAGAATTATTTCAAGCATTTGTATGATTTTCATTGCATTATTTCTTTTCTTAGGTTAAGGTTTATTCAGATATAATAGTTCAAGTCAAGTTCTTATATAAGTTCAGATCATAAAATTTTTGTCTTATTCTAAGTTTTGTTCAGACTTAATATTTTTCCAGTAATTTATACAGAATATATTTATTTTTGTAGAAAGTGTATTATTCCAATCATCATTATTTGGGACCAGTTTCCGCTCGATTCCTGTTAAGAACCACAGGGAGAGTTAAATACAATTTAATAATACTTAAGAGTAATTATTCAGTTTAGTTTTGAGTGTCCTTAAGAGACCTTCGCATATTTTGTGTTTTATATATTGTTGTCTGGGAGTTATTTAACGATCTCAGAATTCGTGTATTAATGCTTTAAAGTGTAATAGCTTTAATGTAAAAGCAAAAAAAGTAATTTGGAATTCGAGAGGTTAATTGACTTGCCAGTCGTAGTATCTATTGTATATATGTTTGGTTTCCAGTCACGAGCCATAGTATAGAATATTTTTTAATGACCAGACTTCGGGAGTCATAATCGTATAACATATTTTGGGTGCTCAGACCTGGGACCCATGCAGTATAATAATAATACACACACACACACACACACACACACACACACACACACACACACACATATATATATATATATATATATATATATATATATACATATATATGTATATATATATATATATATATATATATATATATATATATATATATATATATATATATATTGTGAATAGAAAATGTCTTAGTGGCGCCCAAAAATAGAAGATACTTTCTCTTCGGACAAACTATCCTGCAGATATTTTTCAGGATAACAGCAGAACTACATTTACTTCTTCCCATTTATTGTTTGGTGTCGGCACGTGTTTCGGATCACTTCGAGGCCCTTCTTCACGATTACATTGAGTTTTGGAACTACACTTTGATACATAGGTTTTGAGGGTGAAAATTGATATGAAAATATTTTGAAATTCGGAAAACGTTAAACAAAAATTGATAAATGAAAAATTTAGATTCTTTGAAATATAAATACGAAATTTAAGATAATTCTTTAATACATAAATGAATTTTCAAAAGGCTTTAGGAATTTCATGAAGCTTCCGATTCCATCCTTTGCAGCCAGACCAACGTCGCTTCATCAGGAACGCCATTTCTTGTTCAAAGCAGACCAAATTGTAAAGCTTACACGCTCCCGCAGAAATTTGGTATGTGATCTGCATTGATCTTGGACTCAATTCATTTAGAGCGGCATTTTTCCTTATGACAAATTGTGGTCTCGAAGCTCCTACATTTTCTCTGCAATGAAACAGTTTCTGAACTGCTATCCATGCCATTTTTCTTCTTTCTCTAATGGAGCTTAAGCTTCTAAAGTTGCAAAGGGGTTCAAGCAGATCTTTCAAAATTGACTCCATTTGTGCAACGCAGCCTCGAACGTGAGGCTTACTCACTCCCTCAGAAGTTCCATATTTGAAGACTACGTTGATCACTGAATCCAGTTCATCTGGAACCACATCACTCTCCACAACAGCTAGAAGTATCTTGGATCCATTTTTCTCTCCTTGGTGAAGCATTCTCTGTGCTTCCATCCAGGTTTTCCACTTCTAAATACGGTACTTGGACATCTTGCTCTACGTTTATAATAAATAGCCTAGATAATGTCTTAGTGGTGTCCAAAAATCGAAGATATTTTCTCTTCGGACAGACTGCTCTACAGATAGTTTTCAGGATAACAGCAGAAATACATTTACTTTTCTCCATTTATTGTATGGTGTCGACATGTGTTAGGGATCACTTCACTTAAGATAGACAGTAAGTGTTTCACCTCGACACGAAACCGAAATTAAAAGAAGGATAAGCATAGGATGGAAAGCTTTTGGTAAACAAAATGAGATAATGAAAATTAAAATACCACTTTCTCTAAAAGAAAATTATTTAATCAGATAGTCTTACCAGAATTAAGTTATGCATCGGAAACTTGGAGCCTTACTAAAGCTCTAGAACATACAGTAAGCTAGTTACAACTCAAAGAGCTATGGAAAGAATAATGATGGATATAATATTAAAAGACCTAAAAAGAGCAACACGGATATAAGAGCAAACTAGATTAAAGGATATTCTAACAACATGTAAGAAAAAGAAATGGACATGGGCAGGACATTTAATGAGAAAAACAGAATGGGCCCCCATAGATTGCAAAAAAGCAGGGTAAAGAAGAGAAGACGATGGATTGACGAACTAATAAAGTTTGGCATAGAAAGACCGTAAACAGACGAAAGTGTAAGGACTTGTCTGAGGCCTTTGTTCTGCAGTGGACTAGTAACGGCTAATGATCACGTCAAGGCCAACCATGCCGGTGTAAAGGATTCAAGCTACCCCCAGTTTCAAGCTACCCCCAGTTTCAAGCTACCGCCCGGTAACTTTAAACCGGTTTCAGATTACCGGGGAGGTAGTTTGAAACTGGTTTCAAGCTACCCCCCTCCATAGAAATAGAAAATAATCTATATGACAGTGCACATTTGCATCATGCATTTATTGCCGACTTCGCAGCAGTAGAAAAAAAAAGTTTATTTTCGTATTTAAGAAAAAGAATTGTTTTCTTTTATCATCTCAAAAAGATGCCATTCTTGTGCTTCATATATGCCATATTTCCGAAATTTTGTCTCGAAAATAAAGAGAAAAGGATGCAATTTTATAGTTATAATTAATGCCATTACTTGAAATTTAATTCTATATAAACTCAACTTCAACTTGTTATCGTTTTGTAATATTATTAAGTCGTACTATAAAGAAACGAGAC
>NC_090751.1:68738138-68758138 GCF_036898095.1 Palaemon carinicauda
AATTATGATAGTTTGATAGATGTATCGACTTGAATTATCACTAACAAGTTCTTTGATTTAGATTAATATGATATATCAGGTACATCTCTTCTAGGATTACACCAAAATGGGAAGTATTATTTTAGTCTTGCCTTCGACTTGAATTGTTAAATTAAATACAAAATTATCGATAATATCAATGATAAAATGATATACAGATTTTTACATACATATATGAATGTCTTTTCCAGAAATGCCCATAAGACTGTCTGGTATTGTTTGACATATTTAGATTTGTTTTTCAATAATATATATATATATATATATATATATATATATATATATATATATATATATATATATATATATATATATTTATATACATATATATATATATATATATATATATATATATATATAAATGTATATATGTATATATATATATATATATATATATATATATATATATATATATATATATATATATATATATATATATATATAAATATACATATATACATGTATATATACATATGTATATATACATATATATATATATATATATATATATATATATATATATATATATATATATATATATATATATATATATATATATATATATATATATAACTGATAGCACAGTAAAATTAAAAAGAATTTAAACTATTATCAAATTCATGAAGCATTAGGATATGAAACCTTCTTATCACGATAAACAAGACCAAGACATATCATTTTCCATGTTTAGAATTGTTGGTTGTTAGTAAAATAAGATATGCTATTCAGGCTCATATTATCTTCCAGATCTACTGAAAATAAACCAAAGGCCTCAGCAAATTGACTTAAAGATCTCATGATTAATCTAAAAGTATTTCTAATATTTATTGGTTTTCATGTTTTATCTGTCTATATCTACCGATATAAAGTAATTATGAATTTCGATAACCTTCTTTAGAGTTATGTTTTATTTCACTGACTACTGAAGCTTTGAATATATTCACAAAAAAAACTAACCATGTTATGTAACTCATTTTCATTGCATTTTCGGATAGCGGCCTTTTTACACGAATGTTTTGTCGATCATTATAAATAGATTAAGGATTGCGGAAAACTTTGCAGTACCGAATCTTACATTTTGTTACTCTCCATCATTAGTGTTAAAGAAGTTAGTAAAAAATATAGATTTACTCTTTGGTAGCGAAATCACATAACATATAAGACGCACTATCAACTATGATTCTATGAAAGTATTGCCAAGTTAAGTTGGCTGCTTGTTAGAGCCCATATTGTCAATATAGTTTTATTTCAACTGGGTGCCGGATATCGGTTTGACGTACTCAGCTATATATTAAAGCGTATTAAAAAAATCACTCTGATAACCTTCAGGTGAGTATAATAATACAAATAACATTTCATGAACGGGATTCCGAAACGTATTGGCTTATTTCTACGTAATTGTGAAACGTTTTAGGTCGTAACTTCCATTGTTTGGTTTTGAACGAATAATCAACATAATTTCCTTACAGATACAATCACAGAATACTGGCAAAGCAATGAGATTTCCTCAATAACAGAACCCCAATGCTTTTGGTGCTTGAATAATCAATTTCTTCTCTACTCTTTGTCTAAATAAAATTTATTAAAACAAAACTCAAATGTTAAATTTAGTGTTTTTGTATTTTTTCTGTACATGCTGGGTCAAGAATTCTAGAATATATATAAGTGTGTGTATGTATGTGTGTGTTTCAGTTTTGTTTGCATAAATAAAGACAGTGAGGGTTCTACGGAACATTTATGTTGTTCAAAGAACTGGAAAAACATCTTAGTTTATTCCAGTCCAAAGATGTCTGAACGAATTCTGTTCCACCAAGATTCCCGACCCCACAGATTAGAGTGAATCCTCACTCTCAGTCGAACTTGGTCTTCGTAATTCAAATGAGTGAAGAACTTGAGTCCAGTTATCTTTTCAACGTCTAGTACGGTGGCACTGAATTCTCGGGCGAACTCTGAAGAACTCTGTGAAAGAAAAATGATAATATATAACAACTTGTTTTTCTTACTATCTTTTTCATTGATATCTTATTTTTATTGAGTATTTAGTTTAATATGGAAAAATCTTAGGTATTACCTGTTCCTAATATTCTTTTTAATGATTACTTCCCCTTTTTGCATTCTGACATGAGGAACACAGTAATATAGTAATTAAAAAACATATTTAAAGGTGTCTGGTTTCAGTTCCAGTCTCATTAGAATAGCTGCTCACCAGAACGTCAGCCGGGCAAGCCTAACCCCACACAGTGTTGCCCAGTTACAACAGTGGCCTCCTCAGTAAACAGCCTAAACTCACAGTCCTGGGTGGGGATCGATCTGCTGCCATGGGAATGGCACTGTACTAGCCAGGAGGCTAGTACGTTATTTAGCATGCATTACTCTGTCTCTGCCATGTTTCATTTGCAGAGAAAATGTGTCCCTATAGATCGCCTGGCACACTTACATATTTATAAGATGGCAATTAAAGTCTCTCTCTCTCTCTCTCTCTCTCTCTCTCTCTCTCTCTCTCTCTCTCTCTCTCTCTCTCTCTCTCTCTCTCTCTCTCTATATATATATATATATATATATATATATATATATATATATATATATATATATATATAAATATATATATATAAATTTATATATATATAAAAATATATATATATATATATATATATATATATATATATATATATATATATATATATATATATATATATATATATACGCAAAACACACACACATATATATAGACATATAAATATATATATATATATATATATATATATATATATATATATATATATATATATATATATATATATATATATATATATATATATATATATATATGAATCTAAATAATATATAAGTAGATATTAGATATGTGTGTATATATACGTAGATATATATATATTTACATACATATATATATATATATATATATATATATATATGAATCTAAATAATATATAAGTAGATATTAGATATGTGTGTATATATACGTAGATATATATATATATATATATATATATATATATATATATATATATATATATATATATATATATATATATAAGTAGATATTAGATATGTGTGTATATATACGTAGATATATATATATATATATATATATATATATATATATATATATATATATATATATTTACATACATATATATATATATATATATATATATATATATATATATATATATATATATATATATATATATATATATATATATATATATATATATATATATATATATATATATATATATATATATATATATATATATACAGTATATAATATACAGATAGATAGGTAGATAGATAGATAGATAGATAGATAGATAGACAGATAGATATATCTATATATGTGTGTGAGAGGGTATTTTTTAGCTTGCAACACAAAACTTTTTTCCTAACAGTGAAGATGGCTGATCATGAAAATTATCATTGGTACCTCATCTGTGCTTAATCTAGGAAATGGTGGATAAACTCTCTGCTTTGGAGTTTTACAGAACATTTGCTTTTCCATACAACTACAAAGAGAGCTCATCAGAAGAACGCCAGACACACCTTTACAATGCACCTTTACCTCTGTACCAACCATGTGTCACACGATCGTACATAGTTCATTTTGTGTATATATTATGCTTGTATCTTCGCTCTTCCCTTGCACTAAAAAGAACCTGAATAAACATGTCTGTTTTTCTCAATGGTAACAGTGTCGATTTTGAACAGGAAATTTCCTGTTGCCTTGAGCTTTTGTATATAAAGGAGAGTGTTCAATAATAAACTCACCCAGTTGCTTGCATCCTGTCATTGAGTCACAACCTTCTCTCGGCCCGTCACATTAGTGACCCCGGAGCGACTCGCTCCTCCCGCCTTCCACCCCCACCCCCCGCCTCTCAGCGTTACTATGACGCCCTCAAAGCATACCTTCTGCAGCAGTACTCACCGTCGCCAGCCGCCCGTATAGCAAAACTTTTTAAGCTCTCTTAACAACCGTTGGGGGACCAAAGGGCTTCGCTCACCCTCGGAAAAATGACCAGTATCACTTGCCTGCAACCTGCTGCAGACAGCTTTCCTCGTGAGGTGAACCTACTTCATGCCCTTTGGGTAAGCCGTTTACCCAAACCTATACTCGCTGCCATACCCGATGTCGATAGTTTACCCATAAAGGACTTGATGACCAAAGCTGACGCCCTTATGGACAGCCACTTCATTACCTTCAAAACCTCCACTCGTGGCAAAGAGGACACCTATTCAACTTCAACCGAAGTTGACGTGAATGCTGTAGGACACACACGCCTATGAATGCCATAGGACACACACGCCTATGAATGCCGTAGGACACTCACGCCTATGAATGCCGTAGGACACACACGCCTATGAATGCCATAGGACTCGCCTACGAATGCCATAGGACACACATGCCTATGAATGCCGTAGGACACACACGCCTATGAATGCCGTGGGACACGCCTATGAATGCCGTAGGACACACACGCCTATGAATGCTGTAGGACACACGCCTATGAATGCCGTAGGACTCACGCCTACCCATCATCCACCACTCGCTCACTCCCTAACCAACGACTTCTACAGCCACTCACTGCCGCTAATCGGCGCAGTTTTTGCTACTACCACTCCAGATTCAGGGTGCCCTTTTTAACATGTACAGTATGTCATTTTTAGGGGGGGAGCCATGTACCAACCGTGTGTCACACGATCGTACATAGTTCATTTTGTGTATATATTATGCTTGTATCTTCGCTCTTCCCTCGCACTAAAAAGAGCCTGAATAAACATGTCTGTTTTTCTCAATGGTAATGGTGTCGATTTTGAACAGGAAATTTCCTGTTATCTTGAGCTTTTGTATATAAAGGAGAGTGTTCAATAATAAACTCACCCAGTTGCTTGCATCCTGTCTTTGAGACATAACCTTCTCTCAGCCCGTCACACCTCTTACGTTGTACGTACTCTTTTTGAATGTTGAAGCAAATCCTTACTAATAAATCTTTAGCAAAATCTGTATCAATTCATTTCTATGCTCCTCTATCCTCCTTTCTCCTAACAATTGCATACTGCATATTCTTATCCCCAACCTATCGCTCCTCCATTCATTTCCCATTGTCAGACCATCTCAAAACCTACTACTCTGTCCTATCACCTACTTTAACTCTTTCACCACTCCTAAGTATCTCTTCATTCCTCATCCTTCAGTCTCATACCACATATGATGCAGGAACAATTCATGCACCACATGTACCTTCCAACGGTTTTCTGTCTTTCGACACCCACACTTCACTTGACTCAAAAATCTCTCCAAACATTCCTACCTATATTTCCATAGCCTAAGTTTCCTCCCCTTTGTATAAAAGCATGCTATCTTCTGCTTTTCCCTTCTGTATGACTCACCTTTTCTCTCATCCTACTAACACTCAAAATATCTTCTACCAAAAACCTTCTCTATACTTTGCCATAGAAACCATCCATATCATTCATTGATTCCTCCCCGGTCCCCAGATACAATCATAACAATGCTATTGTATGCAGATAATCTCAGCTTTCTCCTCTTGCAAACAGTTTCAAAAATTTTCGCAAATCTGAGTATTCTCTCTTTGTTATCCCTAATTTGTGCTAAACCTCCTGATGACACCAGACCTTCCACACTTAAATTGCAACCCAGCTTTTTATCATACAGCTTTATTTGTAGATACCAAAAGGCCTTGGAAACAAGTTTTCACCCAAATTAGTCACACTTTCTTCCACAAACTTATTTTACATCCACCGTGAAAACTTTTTATTGCTTCTAGCAATTTACTCACTACATTATTTAGCCTGCCATCCTCACATTGCCCCTTTAAGAATTCTATGATAAGCTCTTCTATAGACCTATGTAAGTTACACACGACTTCTGGGCCTATGACCGCATAATTATACAAAATTCAAATACTTCTGCTACTTCGGTTTGTTTAAACCTTAGACAATTCTTCATCCATTCTCTGTTTATATAGACCATATACCCTTTTTATTTACATGTTACCTAACAGACTTGTTTTAATGTACTTTAAGGCTACATTTTCACCTCTTCTTCCATGTCCTCCACTTCTGTTTATAATAACCTTTGCTTCAACAAAAAACCATCGGATGTACTGTACCTCCATTCGCTCCTGTTCTCTCCATTACATCCAACAACTTACTCTTGCATGCACTCTAAACTAATAACTAATCTAACAAACTTCTTTTTCCTTTCTTTCTCTTTACTTACTAATACTATAAATTTGTTTTCTTTGAAAACCCAATATTTCCTAAAATCAAGTATCTTTTCAAACACATTACCATTAGAATCTCCATTCTAATTTGCTTATGGAACGCCATATCTGCCCACAATACCATTTCTTTTTCTGTCACCTAACTTTGCATTCAAATAAATTAGTGTACCACTCTTTCATGGCCTCCAAACACTGCAAGTTACCAATTGAAGCTCCTAAAGAATACTCGGTGCTACATTAGTAGGTGGTCTACCATTATGTTTCTACTTTAGTAGGAAGTCTATCAGTGTATTTCTACTTTAGTAGGCGGTCTACCCGTATGTTTCTACTTTAGTAAGTAGTCTACCTATAATATTCTATTCTGCATGACGATTTCCAGCGTGAGTGATAATGTGAGCTGACAGTACAAAACATTATTGGGCTTCGATCTCGGCTACAGTTCTAATGGATTTTGCTCTGCCGTGGCTTGTGCGGTCGCAAAATTAACATTACATCAATGCTCTTATGTTCTGGCGAGCAGTACATGTTGAGCTGTGCTCGTAAACCCCATTGGTCATTATTATGGGGATATTCTTTTACTTTCTCATGAGCCCCAATAGCTATTTTAGCAGGCTATTCTTCTGGAATAAATTACTTTACCTATTTTGCACTCACGTTGTATTATTGTCTTTATCTCGGCGTTGCACATAGAAGTACTGGGTGTCTCTATCTTATTTCAATCCCCTTTTATTAAGTAGGCAACCTGTTCTAACAAATATACAAGGCAGTGAACCTCACATGGCTAATTGTAGCTTTAATTTTGCAATTAGACCACTTGTTGAAAAAAACAAGGACGGTAGATCTCACTTTCTTTGGTAGATCAAGAATTGCATGGTAGACCGTCTACCAAAGTAGCCCCGAATACTCTCCCTCATTCTCATACTTCTCTATTCATGGTCCATACCAACTTAATATCACAGCTTCTAACACAATGGAACTAACATTTGTGCTCTTTCACTGACACCAGAATTTTCTTGATTTTATTATTATTATTATTATTATTATTATTATTATTATTATTATTACTTACTAAACTACAACCCTAGTTGAGAGAAGCAGGACGCTATAAGCACAGGGGCTCCAACAGGGAAAATAGCCCAGTGAGGACAGGAAACAAGGATAAAAAATATTTTAAGACCATAAACAACATTAAAATAAATATTTCCTATATAAACTATAAAAACTTTAACAAAATAAAAGGAAGAAAATTAAGATAGAATAGTGTGTCCGAGTGTGCCCTCAAGCAAGGTAACTGTAACCCAAGACAGTGAAAGACCATGGTACAGAGTCTATGGCACTACCCAAGACTTAGAAAACAATGGTGTGGTAGAGGGGGGGGGGGAGCTTGGAGGCACTCCCCCTGAGGATGTATCAGCTCTCATTTTAGATTCTCATAACTAAAAGGAATTGTGTTTTAGGAACCTTCTTTTGGCGTGACCAATGCTTAGACAGATTAGGAATATCATGCCTGGAAGGGGCTGTACACCTCAGAAATTTTCCTGATTACGTTTACGGGACAATTATCCAGATAATCAGTTACTTCTTTGAGAGAGATCGTGAAAAGAGTCAAGTATGGTGTCATTGATAGCCATATTTTAGGTTTTAGCTACAAACTTGGGAACAAAACAGAAGGACAATTCTCTCCACCCTTGGAGTTTGGAAAAAAAAGGCTAGCCATGCAACTCCCTTATCATCTTCGCCGAGGCTAGAGCAAGAAGGAAGACAGTTTACAGGGTTATGACACTGTCCATGACTAATGTAAGAATTCGTAGGATGCTACCTTAAAGGATCTAAGAACCTAAATCAAATTCCAAGACAGGGGTTTGAGTTCCTGAGGAGGCAGGTCTGTTTAAAGTTCCTGATGAGAACTGAGGGTCCCAGCGAAGAGAATAGGATGAGTACCTTCAGCCTAAAGACTCGGCTCAAGGCCAAGCAATAGCCTTTTGCTACAACTAGGGGACTAACGGCCTTGAGTGGAGCAATATCCTTAGTATGGTAGACCTCTGTGGAAGACTTACAGAGGTACTGTATCCGGAAAGTTGCTTTGAAGCTGGTCCCGAAAAGCCTCTCTTTCAAAGGTTCTGGATAACCTCCAGCCATGAAGAGATAGCTAGTGGACCATATCGCAGAACTTTTGAACATGTTGTCGGGGTAGGTTTGGGCATTCTGAAACTTTTCTTGGAACTTCTGCAAGGAGATCAAGCAGGTCTGGATACCACCCAGCTTGTTGCCATTTTGGGGCGACTATAATATGGTAATCTTAAGTAGGTTTCCTTAAAAAGTACTTTTACCACAGCAAATAAGATATTTATCTGATATTTTATATAGATTCTAACTTCAATGCTTTTAATCTAATATCAGGCAATTTTAAGAAAGGAAACTATTCAAACTTGTGATAAACTAAAAACAATTAAATTCTAGATTATCCCATTGAAGAGAGAGAGAGAGAGAGAGAGAGAGAGAGAGAGAGAGAGAGAGAGAGAGAGAGAGAGAGAGAGAGAGAGAGAGAGAGAGTGCGTTTCTTGTTACTGTATTACACATTGCAATTTTTTCATAATGTGTTTTGTAATTATAAAAGGGCGTATAATCATATAAACATATTTGGAGGGTTTTTAAACAAAATATTTTCGTCGGTACTGTAACGTTGTGCAAACAAGTCGGGTGTTAGCATATTAGTCAGTTGCAGTCTATGAGTTAGGGGTGTCCATTTGTACCACCTGAGCTAACCAGCTCTAATGTATATTTTTCATAAGTCTGATGCTCCTCTATAAGAAAAAAAAAAAAAAACATGCTAATACTTCACGGTGTACAGCTTTCTATGTGTTATAACATTACTTTGTAACAATCCAATGATGATCATACATTTTGAGGGAAGTGCATTTTGATCATCAATTAAAATATGATATCTACCAAATTCAACCAAACTTTGCTTAAACCATGCCACAATAAGTTTTTTCTGCTAGAAATATCAAATACTAATGTGAAATAAGCTCCTTGCTAAATCAGATTAGGTAGCGAATATCTCACTTTGGTACCTATTAGTTATGTCCCATGCAACTTTAAGTAAATACATGAGAGAATAAACTTTGCCACTTTTCCAGGCACAATGAAAATGTTTATTGAATGCAATTATCCATTCTGTAAACTCAAAAGCCACTGTAGTGACTGGCACATGCCTGTATACCAGATGTAATAACAAATTTTATCTCTGGTTGCAAGTGAGTGCACTGAAAGGAGAAGTGGATGATTTCATAATAGTCACCAGACCAGGAAACAAATTGTGCTTCAATGTGGATTAAAACATCTGAGAATATGGCTAGCATTAACACATCAGGCCCAAAGTGTATTATCCGTCAAACACCATTCAGTGATCATCACAATCCGAAGCTGATACTCACAAAGGACTTTGATTACTGGAAAACATTGTTGGAGGCTGCTAAAGTATGGATGAATGACATAGTACTTGAGATAGCATAGACTGTTACAGAACAGAAAATTTCAAACATCTATCACAGACACTGCAGAAGCCTCTTCACATCGAAAGGGTTTCTGAATCACTGAAACATAAAGACGAGCAACAGAAACATTCAGAATAAACTGTTTTGGGGAAAAAAATAATTTAGAAAGATCATGCTCGAAGGCATGAGTGTACAAGAAGAAATACAATTTTTGTCAAAAAAATGAATACAAGAAAGGAACCAATATCAGGGAGGGATTGACCAAGGCCCAAGAGCTCAGAACTGATGTAACTCTGAGAAAGGCAGCCACAAGAGAAGGTGGCCCAAGGATAATTTCATTAACTGGTAGAGATATCAATGCTTCTGGAACTCATTATTACAAGACCTGCTATGAAGCTTATACTGGGAAATCAAAACACCAAGAGAATCAGCAAGATCACAAGAAAGCAACAGGAAATTCAGAGTCATATCAAACATCAGAAGAGGAAGCACACACCATGCTTATGGAGTATATAAAAAATGAATTGATCAGCAATCCGAACTTTGTTCCTTTTTCTAATTTGATAGATAAGCTGAAAGAGCTTAGGCTTACCAGAGGAATAGAATAAAAAATCAGATTTAGCAAAGAAACACATTCTTCAGAAACTAGAGAAGACGTCTAGTGATGAACTGCTCATATTTTCCAATGAATGAGGAAAGGTTCTGGTCTCACCATACAATCTTGATCAAGAAAAATTAGCAAAAAGAAAAAAAATAAAACTCAGAAAAAGGAACTAACAGATTGGGAAAATAACAAACTGTCAAAGAATGTTGCTCTGTACCTGCAACAAAGTGTCAAGGACTGTCAAAAAATATCTCCATGGTCTATTCCCCAAGATATTTTGGATGTCTTGCAAACTGGTAAACCTGATGAAATCATTACGTTCTTCAGGGTACTTTTGTCTGGTAACCCAAAAAACATGGATCCCTCAGCAAGGGTCTTCTGCCTTTCTAACAGAATGAGTCAGGGTGTGGTCGATACTATTTCATCAGGCAGTCAGAAGACTCCAAAATATATGCTACTGTCAAATGGTATCAAGATTCGAGAAATGTTGAACTGATCTAGATAAGGAAGAGACTAGGCCATGGTGTCTCATATCACCAGCTTGCTTATGCACTGAATGACCATGTTGTTCTATTATGTCTTCACCAACTTGTTGAAGGACAACATCGATAGACTAGAGGCCACTCTGACTGGAGCAGATATTTCACACAGAGTGAATGGATGTGCATCCAGCCAGCCACTGCAGGTATGCACATGTCCCAAAATGTGTGACATCAATTGGCTAAAATACACAGAAATGTGCAAATTGAATGACTGACAATTGGCCACCTAGCAATGACATCGCTGTGCTAAACTTTTTTGATGAGGATGATGATGGCGATGAAGAAGAGGAAGTAATCAAACTGTTTGTGCTAGGGTGTGGATAGAGTGAGAGTAGGGATTAGAATGTTTTTTTTTTTTTTTTTTTTTTTTTTTTTTTATAATTATCAAACTCATTTGTGCATTTGAACAAGCAACATTCAGAGACTCTAAATTGGAATAAGCAGGTGTGGTGTGTATCTGAGAGATGATGATGATAAGCTATAATGAAAAAAAAAATGTTCATATGTATGTATGAAGATCAAAGGGTTAATATAATGGTATTTTTTTTATCTTTCCTTGCATCACAGTGCTTGTCTAATGACACACTTTGGGGTAAGTGCTGAGGTGTTTGTAAATAAATAAAAAGATCTTCCTTCGAGATATTTGTGAATGAAGAAGGTTTACAGTAACCAGCACAATAATTAATAATAAACATCAGACTGGCCTTTTGAGTTTTTTTTTTTCTGGAAACAACATTCACTGATAACATGTTGGAGATTTTCTTAGTTTGGCTCAGTGATTTTATAAGATATGACAGAATATTCCCTACGCCTGTATTTTAATGCAATACGTATGACACTAAATATCACAACATAAGTTATATGTGACCAAATGCGCAGTCTAGGGGTACTGAAGATATGAAAATATTTGAACTGGCCCCCATTTGAAGGCTGAGCTCATACTCGCTTATGCAGTCAGTCCTTCCCTGACCAACTGTGAGAAAGTTCTGGTTTTATTGAAAATAGGCTATTTTTTCCAAATCTAGTACTCATGAAAAAAGAATGCTTGGAAACAGAGGAACCCATATCTAGATCATACAGATCAGTCAACTACAAATACTTCTAGGCAAAACATCAACTTCAGGAGACTAAATTTGCAACCATCTTAAAAAATGGCCGCCTCCTTGAAATTTCAAGTGGCTAATCAAATAGATTTTATTAGTATGACTTAAAGAATAATTGTGGCAGATCTTATGCTTGTATCATCATGTGCATGATTCCTCTCTGTAACTGATGTTAACTTCTGTACTAGTGATACATACTGTACAGTATTCTACCAGGATAGGCTGTTAAATAACAGAGAAACAGAGATAAAGAGATGGAGAGAGGGAGAGAGCGAGTTGGGGATATTGATATTGGAAGCATAGAATTGTAAATTGCTGTACTATATATATATATATATATATATATATATATATATATATATATATATATATATATATATATATATATATATATATATATATATATATATATATATATATATATAGTATATACCTGCATTATCAAGAGAAGCCATTGCCTGGTCTTCCTTGGTCCTGGCGGATAATTGCCTCTCATTTGAAGAGACATAAATCTACCTTCATTATTAAGAGCAGGTATTGCCTGGTGTGTGCGTGTGGACATTACGAAACTTGTACACACAAAATTTGAAAAGGAAGACTTACCAAGCAATTTGTGACTGTCAGGTACTGAGGGTAAACAAATGCTGCTGCGTCGAGGTAGTTGTGAGGACATTTGGACAAATCATCTACCATATGGAGGCAGCGAGTCACCACCATGAAGACATGCGTTGGTACCAGGAGAGCCCCACTTGAGCTGTCGTTTAAGAGGATATGTTAGAAAGACAGGGGCAATATCACAAATAGCCTACTTCTTTGTGCATTGCAGAATCATATTATAACACCTCGAGAAAATAACCGGTTATCAATATAATTCAGAAAGGGGGGAATCAACCGCTTTGTAGAGACAAGAGAGGAGTGTCAAATGTTACTTTAGTTCTGATTTTTATCAATGAATGGCATTGAACCAAAAAAATATAATTGAGAGGTAAAATGTTCATTGCGGAGTAATACATAGTGGAGGTAACCAGATGACTACGGAAAGTTATGCATGGAAACATTTCGTTACATTATCTTGAATGTTTATAACAAGTGGGGGTGTGGGTGAGTCTGGCTAAGAAAAGAACCTCGTTCATTGTCTCATGTTCGGATTAGCGTTATTGAATACGTTACCCAAGTGGGACCAGGTCGTCCGCAAACGTATCGGCGTCGTAGTCAAAGACGGGTCCGCTGATGACATTGATGGTCCCATACTGGCTTCCCCACTTTTCTACATAAGTGAGTAACTGTTCCCATCGCTTTGCTAATTGGTTGGTAAAAGGAACAGCATTACTGGTTAAGAAGGGTAATTGAGCGCGTTCCCTCCTCCCGATGAAACCTGGAAAAAGGAAATAAGTATAAAAATCCTTTATTGCGAATTTGCAAAAATCAGTGATGAATAAAAGTATATCGAACATTGTAGCCACAGCTAAGTTCTCTTTTACTACTAAAGCCACTTAGTCAGGTTACCAATACAGTTTACGGAATTTTATCAGGATATGAGGAGGATTGTGTATTTAAATCTCTGGAGTTTGATTAGTTTATCTTTTATTATTTTCATGATAGATCAGCAGTTTCATGTGATAATGGGGATGAATTTAGCAAAAACCTGCCGGGACGAAAAATGATATCTTACTACAGGTAAGATCATTTTTATTTTGTCATTTTCAGTTAACTATTTCTATTTACCTCTTGAAAATATTCTATTTGTACATTTTACGTAGCTTAACTCTTAATTAAGATATATTATGGCAATTATTCTTTTTATCACCTTGGGAAGCTGGTGGAAATATAATTACTTTGCTTCCATATTATTTTGCATTTTTAAACACAAAAATATAAATCATCTAAATTCTATGATTAACCTAAATTTGCACACCAGTAGTGATTTTCTTTATACCAGGAAATTTTGCTCAATATCAACATTTTATTATTTGCATTTGTAATTACTAGGTAGTAGGTTGGCCAGGGCACCAGCCACCCGTTGAGATACTACCGCTAGAGAGTTATTGGGTCCCTTGACTGGCCAAACAGTACTGCATTGGATCCCTCTCTCTGGTTACGGCTCATTCTGTCTGCCTACACATACACGGAATAGTCTGGCATATTCTTTCCACATTCTCCTCTGTCCTCATGCACCTGACAACACTGAGATTACCAAACAATTCTTCACTCAAGGGGTTATTTACTGCACTGTAATTGTTCAGTGGTTACTTTCCTCTTGGTAAGGGTAGAAGAGACTTTGGTAAGCAGCTTTTCTAGGAGAAGGTCACTCCAAAATCAAACCATTGTTCTCTAGTCTTGGGTAGTGCCATAGCCTCTGTACCATGGCCTTCCACTGTCTTAGATTAGAGTTCTCTCGTTCTAGGGTACAGAGCCTATTGCAATCTCTCTCTCTCTCTCTCTCTCTCTCTCTCTCTCTCTCTCTCTCTCTCTCTCTCTCTGTGTGTGTGTGTGTGTGTGTGTAACCAAAGCATTATCGTAACTATCATGGCAAATAGAATTTGATTTTCAGACTTACCCGTAGGAAAGAGAGGATAGCCAGTAACGTTGTAAGGAGAAACGCTGCGGTAGAGGTGACAGGAGGGAGACAGCTGGGCAGGAAGCCTAAAATCACTCCGCCATTTACCGTAGGAGCTTCTTTGTTTCGGCTTCGCGTCTAGAGTGTAGCTCGTCCACAAAGGCATTTTGACAAGAGACGAATACCCTGCGGAAAGCGATAACATGGTTGAGGAGCGTAGTATGCAAATCTCAGCGCTATTTGTCTACAGTTGTGTTGCTATGAATTCAAACACACATGCACGTGTGAGTGTGCATGTGTGTATGTGTGCTTATTGTTTCCATAACTTGACTGATGCTCCCAGTTACTCAGTTTGTTAAGCTGGATAATTACTGAATGAGACTGGAATTGCCTCGGTGATATCAACATCCAACAGTAAGATTGACCAAAATATGAAAGAGAAGTAGTACGTGTGTGATACAGCTGGGGCATATATCGTGTTGTAATTCAACTGTAGTATTCTCTACGATTGTTAAGTTCTCCAGCAACACTTCCATTTTGCGTAATTCTATTTCCTCATTGTCATAAAATCTAAAAAGAAGATTAAGACCTAATCTCCACTTACAGTGGATTGAAAGGGACATTATGGTTATTTACTAAGTTTTAACAAAAGAGTAACATGAGATTGTTTACTTTAAATTATTGTAAAGAGTAATAGAAGAAGGCAAACAGTGCTGCAATGGATGTTGATAAGACTAATAATCAAATTATGACATGACTAATATTTGATCTACAGTATATTGATAAAAACCCGGTTAACTAAAAATTATCACAAACGAGGCATTGAACATATTTTTTTAAAAGAAATCCATAAAGAGGCTTTGTGAATATGTAAAATCCATAAAATCAAGTGAAAGTACACTTTCTAAAGAAAAAAAAAACAGATGAAGCAGTAGAATGTATATATAATATTAATTGTAAGAATTGTAAATGTATATTTCCTAATAAAAGAAAGAAAACTATATCCACGGCCTTTATCAGAAATGCACTTTGTTCATGAATGCCCGTCGTTAGTGTACGTTTTATATTGGAAAGAAATCCCACCTCACATGTTGAGTAAATATCAAATTATTGTCCGAATTACGACATTATTCCCAAATTACTACAGATTTCGATCAGTGGCAAGCACTCTTTCATCATCAGGCTTTTGCCACCCGCAGACCAATATGCCTGGTTAGGACGATAGGCTGGCATTGGAGCCATGGTTGGTATACAGTAGATAAAGTCGGCCTTTGTGCAATGGCTTACGTAAGTGGTGCTGAGGCGCTAAGCCGGATTATATGTAAGTTGCAGAAAAGGAAATTTTGTGGTTCATCTTCCTTGGTTGATGAGTTCAGAAGTACATAGCAGGGCTCTTAATCTCATTAACACCTTAATACACTTATCACTAGGTGTATTATGTGCCCTTGGGGCAACGACGTATGCTGAAATACCAAACCAAACCAATATCTAGCTTCAAAGTCTTGAGGAACTCAGGATTATGTCTTTATTCATTTTATAGTTAAAGTTCTTTCCAGATGTTCTTGATTTTGTGGCCAAATTTGGTTCACTGTCTGACTTCTTACTTCTGTCTTCTTTCACAAGGTATGTGGAACACTTTTCAGACTCTAGACCACTAATTCATCTTGTTTCTGAATTTTTTTTTTGCTTCAAGCAACTGCTACTAGAGTTGCAAATGATCAGCGGCAGTTGCTCAAAGCAAAAACAACCCTTATCAGAAGCAATGAATTAGAGCTTTAGAGTCCAAACAACGTTTGGCGATCATTGATGAGCTATGATTGATCATCGTTAAGTGATAATCACATAAGAGCTAAACGTACCCGTAGGGATAGAAAACTGTCAGTTGTGTAGAGGCTGGTTTATCTTTTTGGATTAGATGGATCTAAAGCATGAAGCAGAATTTTAGTATCAGGTTCCATCTCTAGTTGGTGGCCTTCCATGTTGCTAAATAAAGGGGTATGCAATGCATATGCTTGACCTGTAAATTGTCTCTTATAGGCAATTGTAGGAACATCTTCAATACCAAGTCATGAAAAGTGGTGCACCATCTGAAGCTTTTTCCTGTCCTTTTACTCATGTCTTGGATTGTTTTCGATTATCAGGTGATGGGTTTCATTATTTTTGTAATATATGATCAGCTTATTGTCAGTGTTTTCAATTGGCTTTAAAGTCCATCTAAAATTTATATACAGTGATATTTTTTTCTTACAATCTATTCAAATGCATAGTGCATCATAGAGTAATTTTATTCACTGAAGAACATTGTCTTGGTGGGGGTGTTGATTCTGTCCATTATATCACTTATCAAAAGCATTTTTAAAAAGATGATCAGATGCCAAATTAAGAGGCCCTCACTTCTTATATTTAGTCATAAAACTTTATAGGGTAAAAAAAAAGAATGGAGAGACTTGACTAATTTGTTCTTGTGTTAACTTCATATCTAGAAATGAAAGTTTACTACTAATGTTGTTTACATAATTTGAGAGTAAAATGTTCTTCAAAGGCATGCTGCATTATTGTGAGTTTTCCTTATTTTATACCGAGATATATGTATTTTTTTTTTCTTTTTTTTTTTAATTGGAGAGAAGGGCTGGAGTGTACAACGGATGTACTAAGGGGGAGCCCATAGGCACAATATCCACCTAAACAAATGGCCATGATTAGTGAAGGGCACTGATGTTACATATCTTTAAGAGGGCTTTGAGATTAAATTCTGTTATGGAATGGAGTCATTATGATAGGTTATATCTCCAACTATGCTCATCTCCTGCAAAAACAAATTGAGAAAATGCTATCTAAATTCAGTCAGTCAAAGGTGCCTTCTAGAGAAAGCTTTTAAATGGCCGGAGGAACTTGGGTTATATAAGAGTTATATACATTGAATTGCCATACTATTCCACAGGTAAAGGTAGATTGTTTGAGCTAATGGGATGGATCTGCTTGCCGTTGATAGGGATATTAATGTTCCTATGAATAAAAGTAGACAGGTTACAGGTTACCTCTTAAAACGTGTTTCCTGGAACATGGATAATTTCTTTGATGAATTGGTTTAGTCTTGCTTTTTAACTGTGTTTCTCCTGATGTTTCTAATTTCACATTCAATATTCAGGATGCTTTCCCATCTCTGTTGAAATGTGACTCATATTTCAATGTTGTATTGTAAAGACCTCATTTCTTGTATCCTATTGTTGGCATTTTCCAAATCCTTAACTAAAAGTTTGCGTTTAGAATCCTCCCTTTGGTAATCTGATTGGGTTGGAAGGGATGTGTGCCTGGAAATTCTACCACATTCTATTTAAAATCAGTGTAGATGAGAACTTTGACATCTAAATTCTTCTTGATGGGCCAGGCTTTTACTATTGTATTTGATAGGAGTGCAGGCTAGTATTTTGACATATATGCTAATGATTTTATATCTTTAGAAACATTAAAATTACTACTACCTATCATGGAGACTTTGTGATTGATGTCATCTCTTTATCTTGATAATTTGAATAAAGTGTAGTCATTATTATTATATAAATACAGCGGTCATTTCTATGTAAATACTCCCCTATCTAAAAAAGGAGGGATAGCGCATATATATATATATATATATATATATATATATATATATATATATATATATACATAACTCATATCTATTTTAAAACGAATCCTTTTGTGCCACTGGATGTGCCATTAATGCATTATTTATATCCAATGGATTTAACAGTGATATGACGGAGTAAATAATTGAAGTATCATATGAGCTGCGAAAATCTTCACGGAATCTTCACGGATTTCATCTCTCTTCGGGGTGCCCTTGTGCAAGAGCCCGTGTCTTGCTATAGGCAAAGCGTTCTTAAACGAACGAACGAACGAACTGATTTCTACGCCTTTCAAAAGTTAGAAACCCTGCCTCATTTCTGTGAACCTTTGTTTGCTTGTATTTTATTTTTCATAAATATGTAAGTAATACTCCTCACTTGTAAGATTTGTTTTGGTTTGTTAAAGAAAAATAATGCTTCATGAAGTGATGTACTTAGCCCTCAATATACTGTAGCTTTATACTCTTTTTTTATATATATAAGTTACAAATGTCTCAGCGATAAAGATGTTAAAAAAACTATGAACAAATGTGCTTGATCACAACTCCATTAAACTTGTCCTCTTTTCCGAGCACACTCACCTGTCACGGTATCTGGGTGTGGAAGGAGAAGAACAGAATCCCTGAGGCGTCCCATGGCCGGCAGTCCCCATGGCAAATGTTCCCTTACGACGGATGGTAAATTCTCGTGAGCTTCCTCCAGTAATTCCAGCAACTCCTCGGCTTCATCTTCATCTCCCTCGCAGTGTAAATCAGAAAATTTATCTTCGAGGTCATCTTCGGAGGGCAGAACTCCTACTGCAGGTGGTACCTCCTTCAAGAGAAGTTTTGGTATATTACAATATTACCTAAATTGTTAAATTATCCTAGATAATAATTCTCTTATATTATCAATAATATTATGATTATTAATATTACTACTTAAAGCGTTGATATAATCTCATTACTAAGGCTTTATCATGATTATCATTATCGTTATAATATCATTATCATTAGTAGTAGCAATGCATTAGTTGTAGTAGTAGTAGAAGTCGTCGTAACAGCAGTAGAGATTAATAAATCAATTGATTAATCAATAATAAGGATAATAATGAAGCTTCTACTAGGCTCTCAATAAATATCCAGGAACCGTGCTTTCATACCGACATTCATTCGAGTGACCGCGATGGTTAACGTAGCACCGGACCGCCTCCAACTTCGTTTCCTGGAAGCCTTACACACATTACAGAAAAAAAAAAAAAAAATCTAATGTTCCCACGTTGCCACAGGAGGGTTTGGTCGGTGACCATCGAATGAAAAACTCGGCCCCATCCACGATATATACCCAACAAACAGGAAAGGTCAACCAATCAAGAGGTAATAAACTATCTCAACCCATCATGGATTATTCAGACTAACTTCTCCGGTAATGTACAGTACGAGTATATAACACTTACAAACCTTTTGTCAATGCAGCTAACTCCTGGTAATGTATAGTCGATAAAAAATCTTATATTTTATATTAATAAGATTCTGCTGATACATAATTTTTCTTAACAGGGGTCATACGGAAATATCAATAGTAATAATAGTTACGATAAACCTGAAGAGGAGAAAACTCATTGAGGCTAGATGTCTAGGATTCTATTTATATCAAAACATATAATAAATTAACTAGAGGTAGTCCTCTTCAATTATACACACACACGCATATATATATATATATATATA
This sequence comes from Palaemon carinicauda, assembly GCF_036898095.1. Taxonomy (NCBI): domain Eukaryota; kingdom Metazoa; phylum Arthropoda; class Malacostraca; order Decapoda; family Palaemonidae; genus Palaemon; species Palaemon carinicauda. The sequence goes on from NC_090751.1 coordinate 68,758,082, forward strand.
TGACACCAAGAAATACAGCCGTTTCTAGCCCACTGTATGACAAAGGATGTCTGGTAC
>NC_090751.1:68760638-68765638 GCF_036898095.1 Palaemon carinicauda
CGTGTTTGCCTAGCATTTCGCATGGCAACAGATCGATCCCCGCCCAGGACCGTGAGTTTAAGCTGTTTACTGGGGAGGCCACTGCTGTGGTAGGGCACCACAGTGGGGGGTTGGGCTTGCCCAGCTGACGTTCTGGTGAGCATCTATTCTGATGGAACCGGAACTGAAACCAGTCACCTTTAACCTTTATCTAAATTTTCTTTTCCTTGTCACATATAATTCAATATCAATATAGTAAAAGAATTTTACATTATCAGGTAAAATGTTATTTGGTATTCTGCTTTCAAAACATTCCATATATAAGTTACTTAATTCTGGAGATAAGGAATTTCCCATATCCATACAAAACAGAGTGTAAAATTTTCCATTTAATTGAAATTCACAAGCTTTTATATAAAGTTTAATTAATTCTGTTACGGTATTATAAAAAGAATAGTAAATCCAATTGTCTACGTTCTGAGAAATCAGATAGAAAGGTCGATACTGAAAAGCTGCCACAGAGAAACTGTTAATCTGTATATTTTTAACTTGTCAAACAAAAGTTTAGATCAAAATGTTGTGTGTGCCTTGAGGTAAGGTCTAAATTTCTCCATGTCATCTGGTGTGGTCAGCAGTGTAGAAATTACGAAGGGAGAGTGTAATATGGAAAACTTCAATGATATTTTGTGTGACAAAGTACATAGGATTAACAGCAATATAAAAAATATCTGATATCAAATTGCCAAAGGCATTTGAGAAAGCCAATGATGAGTTAAAGCCAAATGAAAACATAAGATTGAGACAAGATAATTCCTCCGGAGCATTGGTAATTCTAAATAAAAATTATATACATGAAATGGAAAACCTATTATTATTATTATTATTAATATTATTATTATTATTATTATTATTATTATTATTATTATTATTATTATTATTATTAGCCAAGCTACAACCCTGGTTGGCAAAGCAAAATACTAAAAGCCCAAGGGTATTATCTGAGTAAGTATCCCAGTGAACAAAGGAAATAAGGGAATAGCAAATACGATATTTACTGTAAAGTATAAGTAATGAATAAAATACACAAACTATTATAAGATTAGTAATAATGTTGAAATAGATCAGTCATATAGTGTAAAAACTGTAAAAGGAGACTTATTGCATTAGACGACGTATTAAGACAACAAAAAAGACGTCTTGAATAATAACAATGGAGGAAAAAACTCACTTTAAAGCTTTATTTAATTGTTAGAATATTTCAATGTTAATGTAACACTTAACGAGCAATAACACATTGAAAACAGCTCTCATAAGGAATTCTCCTGACAGTTACTCTACCAAAGGATGCGTATATTATGTCCCCCTAATTCATGTGAAAAATGTATACCTGCCAAACAGGTAAAAATCTTGAAAACATAATTGAACACTAGAAGAACAGTTTAAGATAAAGGCCAACGTGTTTTCTTGTTACACTTCAAAATCAAACTATTAATTGGTCATGTGCAAAAAAATATAGAAAGAAATTATTAAAAAGAAATGTCATAAAATTCTGATAATATTTCATCACAGGACATGGAACGCACAAACTGTGTGCCTTGGTGTACAGAAATATGCTTCATCAATTCGAATTTGTTTTAGAAGGCCCAACCTTAATGACACCTGTTTTCTTTCTTAGGAATTATGAGGCCCATATTATATATGGCTGTGGCATATTAATCTTTTTAATATATACTTCATAATTATGTAATATTATATGCATATATCCATATGCTTTACTTTTATCTTTATGTGGGTTTCTATCTACAGTATTTGTATTAGTATGTAAAATGCGTTCGTATAGTTGTGTATGTATATGTATATATATATATATATATATGTGTGTGTGTGTGTGTGTATATATATATATATATATATATATATATATATATGTGTGTGTGTGTGTGTCTGTCTGTCTGTGCATATATCTATATGTGTATATGTATGTTCATATGTGTCTATAAGTGTGTGTATATATATATATATATATATATATATATATATATGTATATATATATATATATATATATATATATATATATATATATGATAATTACGCATCGCTTTGTGAATGTGTGTAGTCATATATGTATGCATTTGAAATGAGAAATGAATTGAGATAACATTCTTGTTAGTGTAAGAAATTGTAGGTAACCGTCTGAAGGCCTGAAGGCGCTGAAGTTTTGTCATAAATGCAGGTGACAGTTTTCTGATCATTTGTTCTACATATGATTGTAAGTTTATTTGGACTCTCAGTGTATATAAATTGTATAAATCTCTATTTCTTTGAGAAGAAATCGTGGATAGAAAAAAAGACAGTAAAGCTTAAAACTGGCTCTGATCTTTATTTCATGTGAGCTCAATATCTCAATGACAGTTTTTAATTATATCATTCATGTGTTTATGTCTAGGTATTGCAACTGCTAAAGGTTCTCCGAACATTAAATTTAGAATTTATAGCCCTCTCGTAATGACCAATTATTTTACCAATGTAAATACAGTATAAGCAAATTAAATCCAACTAGATCTGAATACTCCTGGCTTCATCATTGCCTTTTATGACAGTTTTCAAGTTTAACTTAGGCCTGCGGCAGAGATTAAGACCCCCCACCTCCCCCATCTCTACCCAACCCCCTCTCTCCGTTACTTACCTTATTGGGAGTGATGTTTTCTCGTAGACTCGAAGTTCTCTTCGTTTACATGCAAGAGCCTCCAGCATCTGTTTCTTTGTTGCTGAATAAAATAACGTATTGCATTGGATGAATAGACGTCAAACTTTTCAGTTCATTATTATTATTATTATGATTATTATTATTATTATTATTATTATTATTATTATTATTATTATTATTATTGGTGATGATGTTGTTGTTGTTGTTGTTGTTATTGTTGCTGTTGTTGTAATAATAATAATAATTGAAACTATAATCATCATGAGGTCATTCTTTTAAAGAATGAAAGAACTTTAATTATTACATAATTGGTTAATGTGAGGCTCATCTAGAGGATTTTTATCTATCGATATAAATCTATTCTTTCTGAAAATAATATGCGTAGTTTAATTCTAATGTACTATTAAGAACAAGAACGATAAATTAAGATGTCAATGACATTGAAATAGAGAATCAAATTACAGAATACCTAAGCGACCATTGGGACGTTAGAAACGGAAGGTGCCTCGCTTACCATGAGAGCCATCATTAGGGGTCATTCTGCCAAAGACTCCATCATAGAATCTCGTCCTTTCGCTGACACCTGGAATGTACTTGTCTAGCCGGATGACCTTTTCTGGTCCAGCTTCGGCCATTCCGTGGTCAGCTACAATCAGAAGGTTGACGCAGGAAAGTAGGTTTCTCGCCATGATTCCATCAAGAAGTCGCTTGATCATTGAGTCGACTCTTGTTAGCGTTGCATCTACCTGTGAGAAATGTAACAAACCCAAATTTTACACTAAATTCAAGAAGAGCAGAAACTTCCAACTAGCCGTCAAATCAGACATCTGTATGTCTCAAAAGGATATACTACTATGTTCTGTGACTTCATGCCTCTAAAATTTATGTTCAGTATAGTTTGTGAGCTGCATACCTTCACCGGTTATGAACTGTATCGGCATCATAGGAATAATAATCTACATGTATTGTCAACGACTTAATAATTCCAACAGGCAAAAGCTTGTAAAAGTCATGGTAATGAATTTATCGGCAAACTCTCTGGATCTTGCTTATTTTAAATTGCTGATGAAAATGCAGCTTTTAGCCTCTGAAATTACATATGATTTGGGAGAAACATTGAATATTACCCAGTCAGAAATCTAACTGTAGGAATGCATCATTTAATAAAAAGATAAGTCAAGAAGGGAGTCTGATAATAATTCAATATCATTGCTTCACAACAGTAGGATTATGGAAAAAAAAATCTTGTTCACCAGATATGCGTCAGATAAGAAATGAATAGGTAAATAAGAATTCAAAATATTGCCAAACAATATTCTCTTAAAAATTGTATTTCCACTGTATTCTATATCGAAACTGCGTTTTCTACAAAAAATATTTTTATCTTATAGTTATTAGTAAACGTTCATAATACGATCAATTGTAATGCAATTAGCGAAGGATAACATAATAAAGCATTTTGAGCGGCTCATTTATTTAGGTTTATAACGTAAACCTTAGTTGCAAGATTGTTTAATGGCCGGGCCACAAATTTAGACTTAGGACCCAGGGACCTGAAAGATTTATGCTTAATCTGAAAGAAAATATCTTGCTTGACAGTGGACATCCTTTGTTCTAATGAGTGTGAAACTGTGGTATTATTTTTCTTATTCTGTTCAAAAGAGACGGTGATAATAATCGATCAGTGGGTTCGTTTCTGTTTATTATTATTATTATTATTATTATTATTATTATTATTATTATTATTATTATTATTATTATTTGGTTACCTCTTTACTCCTGCTGTTATCTGTATATGATTTTACGATTTATTTGTTCACAACTGGAAATTTGATTTTTAGTCTTAATAGTAACATTAATACCTGTGCATAGTTGGTTAGTGATTTTCAAAAATAAATGAGCAATCACAATTACCGAAGCAGAATTTACGTTGTAAATTCCTTCACATGAAAATGTTAAGACAGGCGTATGGCAAATATTTAGATAAATAATCAGAAAATACGATTGGTCGAAATTTATTCCATCCGAGTTATCCGAGAACAAGTTATTGTTATTGTAGGAGGGAAGAAACCTGGTGTAGGATAATATGTAAAAAGAGTAAAAGTTGCACTGTCATTGAAAATTGCCTGTTAGAAAAGGAATTGTTGAACCAATTATCACTTATTCCGTTACATGGAATGTTGAAGAACATAGAAAAGGGAAACGTAAGCCATTGAAAGATGTTTAGTATGCGTATACGTGAAGTACTAAGGGCAAATGGAGAGAAACAGCATGAAAGCTGACGGTTAGAAATTTACTAGTATTATGTTGAGG
>NC_090751.1:68773138-68775638 GCF_036898095.1 Palaemon carinicauda
CAACAGTTAGGTTGAAAATGTTTGGTGTGCAGGATCCCCAACTCCCCTCTGTAACATTTCTTCATACTTTGACATTCTGTAAGATTGTGGAATTTATTTCATTGTTTACCGATACGTAACAATACCAAGAATCTAAAATAAAATTGATACAATGCTTTCGTCTGTGATGTTTTTCTGATACTGGATTCCCCAATCCCTCCTATTGGGGGAGGTTGAAGAAGGTCAGGAAATTCAAACTCACGAAGGATTTCGTTTGTTTGTGGCTGGAACATTCTGGTCGTTTTTTTTTTCGAGCCTTTCCTATAATACATTTTACTCTGACTTTACCCCCGTTTAAAGATTGAATAGTGTGGACAATTTCTATGCTAAAGAACTATTTACGTATTTGTGTCTATCGTTAAATTCAAATAAACGAAATTGATCAATTTGCTTTACCATAACAATCAAGATCAATATTATCATAGACTTCGATGCTATAGTCAAATTGATTAAGGTTGCACTTTAAAATTACTCTACATATATAAGAGCTTCACGGTACAACCCTTTTGTGGTCAGTGTATAGCAAGAGATGAATGTATAACATAAGTCCGATTCATTAGCATATTTGCTCAAGGGCTCTTTGGGGCTGCCCGTGTATGTATATTTGGACGCGGTGATTCAACCGCCCTTCTACCTCGCAATCGGACTCCTTCCTTGTTTACGCTGAAATCAGTGGCCTTCGGAAATAACAATACATATTTTCCCAAAGGTCTTAGGCAGTATAACAAAACATTAACCTCGTGATTAGATCTCTTAATTTGTTACACTTGCAACACGGAAATACCATGAGGAGAAAAATAAATATCGCTTAAAATTCAGTACAAGCCTCATTAAAACCATTTATACTTGGGATCTAGCACATAGTAGCCAAAACTTTGTTATATTTTTCATAGTAATGTAATGTTACCTTCTTAATATAGGAGAGTGACTTGAAGTAAGATATAATCATTATCTAAATGTATTCTATATTACGTATTTTTTTATACTCGAATAAACGATGTCTTAAAAAGCATTGAGAAGAGTACATGAACTATAGTAATACTTCTGATCTTTACTTCAGCATTCTATAAATAATTATATGGACGCATAATTAAAGACCTAGAATGAATAAAGATTGTAAATGGTACAAAATTATGATTTAGGAATGAGTTGACTTTTAGAAGTTTCGCAGCCCAATTGAGGAAGGATAAAAAGTTCTCCAAGAACTAAGCAAGGTGAATGCAACATGGCATTACTCTAGGAACAATTATTATGAATTAGGATCAATTTTTTGCGGTTTCTCAGTTGACCCAATTATTAGCTGTGTTTGAGGTATCGCCGGTAAAAGAAAGTCAATTATGAACAACTATTGAGGTTGGAACGTTGAAAAAACTAACTAAAGGATAAAGTTATTAATATTGTCAGTTAGAAATAGAAAACTATGATATATATTTGTAAATTGAGAAGACTTGTTATTGATATTCTCTGCGGTTAAGGTAACTTAGAATTAATGGCTGATGGTCCAATTTTCTTGTGCTTATTAAAACTTCCAATTGGCAACAATATTTTCGTCGTTTTATACGGATTGATACTCTGGCTCTGAAAATTTTAATCGAAATAATTATTTTTACATAATGAACGACGTTATGCACAAATTATTTATTTTTCTATATCATATGGCTACTTTTGTAAGGACTTTTCGTCTACAAATTAATTGTTTAATCAAGTAATTAAACGATTATAAATCAAAAGCTTATCAATAGAGCAGAAAGATATAGAATAAAGCCTGATAAAGAAACAACTGAAGTAAATGAAAAAAAATAAAAGATTAGTAAGAACAGTAAGACACCGAAGTAAATTAATGGTGGAATGCCTTTATATAAAGATGTAATCTTAAATGTAGTGAGAATAGGACGCATTGATAACCTTGAAGTATTGTTTCACAAAGATTTATGACTAATTAAGTTGCCAGGCTTATTTGACGAAGCAGTCCATCACTGACCAAAGAAATCTTCTAAATGACAGGCTACGCCCATCTTAATAACACTGCCTATCGATTAAAACAGTACCTCCTTCGGGACTAGTGCTCACCGGGTGTACTGTAGTCATTAAAAAGGTATTTGCTATTTTTTTAGCCTTTTTTTCCCCTTTGTATTATTTCGATCACCATTACTTATTTGAGTGCTTTGCTCGTATCACCAGAATAAGAACCGAAGTAAGAGGTTGATTTAAGAATAGTTCCCTTTAAAGGTGTAACGTATAGAGACTTTTAGATATTCAGTGTTCATATATACAGTATATTATATATATATATATATATATATATTCATATATACATATATATATATATATATATATATATATATATACTGTATGGGAGTTCGTATTATTCTCATTGCTCGGAGGTTTTCTCTTGGGTATCAGATTATGTAATATAAAGCAGATGAGGTTTGGAGCCCAGAAATTTACGTAATTTGCTAGG
>NC_090751.1:68780638-68800638 GCF_036898095.1 Palaemon carinicauda
GGAACGTGGAATCAATTTTCAATGCAATTACCTTCAGATTTTCTCTCTGAGAAGTTGAAAGGAAACAATATTTTCATCATGTATGTGTTTATTAGTTATCTCGAGAGCAGTGATTTTAATATGATATGGTTTCAAAACTTATCGATGAGAAGTTAGCCGATCCTTAATCTCTTCTTGTAATGTGCAGATAATCTCAGTGTCAAAGATTATGTCAAGATCTCGTGCCTGAGCGACAGGTTTACTTATAAAGAATAAAAAAGATGTAAAGGTGGGCTTATCTGCTGGTTTATGCTGGTGGGTGTTGCCTGTTTTATCGAAAGTGAATACTAGGAATCTTTATTCATTCTAAGTTCATTCCGGTTTAAATCTTCTTATATATATATATATATATATATATTATGTATATATATATATATATTATGTATATATATATATATATATATATTCATATGTATATGTATATACATATATATACTCGTGTATATATATATATATATATATATGTATACACACATATATATATGTATACATATATATATATGTATATATATATATATATATATACATATATATAAAAAACGCACACACAATATATATATATATATATATATACATATATATATACAAACGCACACACACACATATATATATATATATATATATACATAATATCTGATCTTGAAAATAAGGCTTTATTTTTTGTCTGGAAAAATTATTAATGTCAGGGAACTATTATACAATCTTGTATTTTTAGATTCATTATATTTTAAATACGCTGTTTTTTTTTTTTTTTTTTTTTTAATACGGTTATATGTATTTTTTTTCTTTCAATTACTAATTTACTCCATTGCTTATCATTTGTAAGTTCTGTCAGCAAGCGTTGGTTTCAAGTAATATAAAGCGGTTTAGTTCTTTAGCACTCCGAAATACAAATCACACAGTGAATTTTCCATGAGAGCTCTCATTTCTTCCATTATTATGATAGAGACTTTGTAAGGGCTTCAGAATTTCCTGTTACAATATTCTTTTAGGTACTACATTGAAGTATCAGATTGTTTCCTTCCATTTGACTCTGGATGTTGGTGTGTGGTGGCTCGAGAAGGAATTTCATCTTTCTCTTGTTCTGAAAATTCGGGAAAATTATCGTCTATCTCATCTTCCGCGTTCATTTTTAGAGGCAGTCCTTTGTCGACCTTCACCTGGTCCATCAGGTATACATACCCATTTCTGCCTCTCAGCCATAGCTTAGACGCACGCACACACATACACACAACCACACACACGCCCTCTCATAGTATATGCACTCGGGGAATATATATATATATATGAATAAAAACACACACCCATATATACAAATATATCATGTATATCTATCTACGAGTATCTGTATAAATATATATTCATGTATATACTATATATATATAGATATATATATATATATATATATATATATACACACATATATATATAAATATATATATATATATATGTATGTATATATATATAAATATACACTGTATATATATTCATATGTACATTTGTTTATAAATTGTATACACACATACGCACAAACATATGTATGTGTGTAATAGAATGTATATATATATATATATATATATATAATACATCACATATAGTATATATATCTTGGAGTGAGGTTGACAAATGTTTAGGAGCTGCACCTGTTAATCAGGTCAGTAGATGACACAAAATTATTGGTAAATATAGAAAATGTCTAAGACATTTTGGGACCTACAGCATTTATTCATAAGAAAATGTTCAATTTTATCATTTTTCCAAATTCAGAAGACTGTGCTCCTGTCTGATCTTTAACAGCTGACTACTATCTCAAATTGTTATTAAAATACTTAAGATCTATTAAAAAATGAATTCCTTGTCAGGATATAAATCTCAGACGCTAGTGTTCAAATAGCTAAGCGTGCAAATTGTTCAAGCTATGCAATCATTTTTATCATACTTTGCCTGCAGATCTTCCTAGGCTATACCACGCACCACGTAATTCTGCAATGATTTTCTTTCGTAAGGTTTAATGATACAGAGTATTTTGAAGACTTGTTTCGGATGTACTCAAATTGAGGAAAACATACCAAATTAAGTAGCTGAATCGGTGTAGCCTATATTTAGAATTTTCCAGCGCAATAATGATAATTCACGATGATTGAATTCAATTTAGATTTGACAACGTCCAGCCTGGCTCAACTCCCCGGACCATTGGGCTTGATATAATTTTCTAAATGAATTTATTATGGTTGATCCTCTCGACAGTACAAAGTAACTTTTGCTTGAAAACCTTGAATCGATCAATCAATTTACTGGAGTCGAAACTTTCAATCTCAATTGAGACAACAATAATAAATTATGTAACGTCTCTGACTGGTGAACACCAGACTGGGGTTCGAGTCTCGTTCAAACTCGTTAGTTCCTTTGTTTACTGCAACCTCGCCATCCTTCTGAGCTAAGGATGGGGTGTTTGAGGGGGGCTATAGGTATATCTACTGACAGCAGCCATTACCTGGAACTCCTTGGTCTTAGCTTGGGTAGAGAGGGGGCTTGGGCACTGATCACATGTATATATGGTCAGTCTCTAGGGCCTTGTCCTACTAGATAGGGCAATGCCACTGTACCTTGCCTCTGCCATTCATGAGTGGCCTTTAAACCTTTATAGCCCATCTGGTGAGAATTTCCAGTTCACAGCAGGTGTTCTCGAGAGATGTTTGTTATCTGCCTCAGACCTCGGTCCAGGAATGTGTAGAGGCTTACTTGTACAAAGATCCCATCCAAGCACTCAATAATAACCATTGTTCCCCGAGATCGAAAACTATAACGACCGTTTTACTGCCAAGAGTCGGGATAGAACGTTCCCATTACAGATTATATATATGTGTATATATATATATATATATATATAAGTATATTTATATATGTACGCATGCATATGTATATATATATATATATATATATACATATATATAAATATACATACATATATATATATATATATACATATTCATGTATGTATGTATGTATGTATGTATGTATATTAGCTAGTTGAAAAAAGCTTGATGCTTTAAGCCCAAGGGCTCCAACAAGGAAAAATAGCCAAGTGAGGAAAGGAAACTAAGGATTAAATAAACTACAAGAGAAGTAATGAACAATGAAATATTTCAAGAACAGTAATGACATTAAAATAAATCTTTCATACATAAACTATAAAGAGAGATTTATGTCATTAGGTTTAAAATAAAATATCTGATCAGTAGATTTTATATATATATATATATATATGTGTGTGTGTGTGTGTGTGTGTGTATACAGTATATATATATATATATACACAATATATATATATACATTATATATATATATATTATATATATATATATACAGTATATATATATATATATATATCATCTCATACTACGCCTATTGACGCAAAGGGCCTCGGTTAGATTTCTCCAGTCATCATCTCCTACTTCATAGTCCTCAGCCATGTAGGCCTGGGTCCTCCAACTCTTCTAATGCCTTGTTGAGCCTAGTTAAAAGTTGAAAATTTGGTAGGTAGTAGGTTGACCAAGGCACCAGCCACCCGTATAGATAGAACCGGCCAGACAGTACTACATTGGATCCATCTCTCTGGTTATGGTTGATTTTCCCTTTGCCTACACACACACACACACACACACACACACGCACACATACAGCGAATAGTCTGACCTATTCTTTACCTATTCTCCTCTGTCCTCGTAAACCTGACTACACTGAGATTACCAAACAATTCTTCTTCACACAAGGGGTTAACTACTGCTCTGTAATTGTTCAGTGGCTACTTTCCTCTTGGTAAGGATACAAGAGACTCTTTAGCTATGGTAAGCAGCTCTTCTAGGAAAAGGACACTCCAAAATTAAACCATTGTTCTCTAGTCTTGTATAGTGCCATAGCCTCTGTACCATGGTCTTATACTGTCCTGGGTTAGAGTTCTCTTGCTTGAGGGTACACTCGGGCACTCTGTTCTGTCTTGTTTCTCTTCCTCTTGTTGCTAAAGTTTTCCATAGTTTATATATGGGATATTTATTTTGATATTGTTACTCTTCTTAAAAATTTTCATTTTCCTTGTTCCCTTTCCTCACTGGGCTATTTTCCCTGCTGGAGCCCCTGGGCTTATAGCATCCTGCTTTTCGAACTAGGGTTGTAGCTTAGCAAATAATAATAATAATAATAATAATAATAATAATAATAATAATAATAATAATAATAATAATAAACTAATTTACAAAGATTGCTCTTAGCACTTCCCAAGAAAGATTAGTCCAATATATATATATACATATATATATATATATATATAACAGTATATATATATATATATATACTGTATATATATATATATAACTGTATATATATATATATATATGTATATATATATATATATATATATTGTGTATATATATATATATATATATACAGTATATATATATATATATATGAGTCGAAAAATAATGAGTAATAAACACTATAAATGGGGGGAATTGTCCATAGTAATGTCAGGTAGAATGTAACTGAACTTTTCAAAAACATGTAGCTCATTATGTATGAGGTGTACTATAATTTAGATGCCTTCATAGCCTAGTGGTAAGTGTCTTCAGACGTTGAACCTCGCTCCTGCAACACCACAGACGGTAAACATTATTTCGCTGAGGTCAGCCAATCCGAATGAGTGCGGGGGAGTAAAGAAGGAAGTTATTGTGGTCATGAAAAGAAATTTAAGATAATAAATGTGACCTTTAAATCTCTAACTACTTCCACTCCATCTTCATGACGTCCACGTTTTCTCTAGTGTGTTTACTTCACCAATATGTAAGCGTTAAATTTCCAAGAAATTAAAATTGAAACAGAATTTCAGAAATTTCAAAAGATCCAACTAACACAAATCATTTCGGTGATGTGAACAACGCGAGGTCTGCACGATTCCTTAGTTGGGCTCTGAGCTTCCTTACCTTGATGGAGATCATCTCGTAGACACATGCAGCCGCTGGCTTCGCTGGGAATCGACTGAGCGCTCATCGTCCAAATAGGTTTTATCGTTGACCTTAGTGTCCCTGGAACCCATACCAGTGCCCGAGAGCATTATGAAAAAATGAAAAGAAAACGGCCATTGATGTTCTCTTTTGATTTTTACCTGGTTTCAGAAACGCTTTCCCTTTCATCTCTATAGAACAAGATTTTGTGGCTATTCTAGTTTACACTTCTTTTCTGGTGGCCAACGCTTGTTTTTTTTTTTTTTTTTTTTTCTTTTTTTTTTTTTTTTATCTTAGCATTGATATTGATGGAATGTTTCAAGATAATCATCATAGTCGACTCCTTCAGATTTTAATGTGCCTAGTAAGTAATGAAGAGACAAATGGATATTTCATATTATTTGAGAAATTATCAGCTTTTCTTATTTCAACAAATATGATTTGTAATCAGATCGCAGTTAAAGCGTGCTACTGTTTTATTACATTAGAGGCGACTATTTATAAATTGCTATTTTCTCGAAATACTAATTTAGCTCGAACGCAAATTGACTTGTATGACCAGCCGTTAAGTTTTCTTTCCTGTGTAATTACCTCATATTTGGAACTAGGTACTCTTGCTAAGTAATGTTTCTGCAACATCTCTCTCTCTCTCTCTCTCTCTCTCTCTCTGCTGACTTATCCTGAGCTATCTTTATCCGTATTATCCTCCAATGCTATTTTCTCTCATTTCTTATCAACTCTAAAATGCATTGTTAAACCTAATTACCCAACCATTCTCTCTAATTATTATGACCTAACTCCAGTCACTCCTTTCCCTTATTGCACCATTCACATTGTCCATCCAATCACAGGCCTTTGTACTAACACATACTAAAACTCTTTTCTTCACTATTTCCCTGTCCTCTTGTAAAACGTTCCGGATACATCATCCAAAAACATATCAAGTCTTATCATGAATACACAGTTATAAGACAATCGCATTCACATTCACTTTAGAAGCTGCATATTTATCAATAGTTGTATTTCTTTCTGTCACCCCTTTTAGCATTAACATCACCAAGCATAGATCTCCTTTCTCTTTCTCCAAGTACAGCCAGGCCAAGATTCAAGACTGCGTCATGAGCTCTTTCTCACTCGCATTCTTTTCCATACCTGAACAACGTTTCTCCGTGCACATTCAGGCTTCATCCTTACTAGTACAATCTTCAGACAAACAACACACCTCCATTGTCTTCCTGGTACTATAAGCGCCACTTTTTTTTTTTTTTTTTTCTTTTGGCATCTCTCAGTCACCAGACATTCACTCTTTGCATTTCTAAATCGTACATAACCTGTTCTTACTAAGTATCAAAATTTTCAGCCCTCTCTTGTTGATCTTATGATTCTCTATATTATTCTCTTCTGTACTGCGTACACTCACGTTCAACTATAGACTAAACATTTTACAGTTTATTTCATTATTTTTGCATTGAAGTGCTTTGGACTAATGGCAATTTCCAGGGCATCCTGATCTGTAAGAATGTTATTATTTTTTTGGGGGAAAAAAATATTTCTGTTAGCTCGAGAGGAGGAGGTTTGTTCACCATTTGGGATTATTTCTTCGCTAACCACCCCCATGGATCGCAGCCTTCCATCAGTAGCTCATGACCTTTGAAAACAATTGGTCTAGTCTTCACGCAGTTATAGTAGTCTTTATAAAATGACTGACCTGACAAAAGTGATTGTCGTTGGCTTTAAAAGAATGAAAAGAAGCTCATCTCCCTTTTAGGGGGTATTTCATAACACCGAAGTGTACATTAATCTGTCACTAAACACTTTTTTAGATAAGGAATTTTATAAAGAACACAAGTTATTGTTAGGGATAAAAGTGTGAGCTTTGAGAAGTGAAAAAGATGTGTCCATCCGGTATTTATTGATAACTGTGTTGAAAATTTGATTGTTGAAGGAAAAAAACCATATATGGTGTACTATACATAGACTTAAACCAAGTTTTGATAGTGATGTTATGTTTAGCGTACTAAGGATGTGACATATGCAGGACAATCGAAAACGGGTCAGAAGTTTTTGTAAGGAAAGTTTAGATAGATAAATGCATAGATATATGATATCTGGTTTTATGTAAAGATTGGTATAAGACAAAGATCTGTTATCGCCAGAGGATTTGAATATTTTTATTGATATGCTGTTTGCAAGAAATAAAAAGGGGCTGTGTTATGTAGTTCCAAATTTATGGTACAAAAGATAGCCTATTAATTGTGTAAGTGTTGACTGATTACGGACATATAATGCGGTGCATAGGAAATGTCATTGATTTTGTTTAAAAGAGCCTGTAAAAGTTGAAAGTTGAAAGGTTGATCACTTTAAGTCAAATATTTTACTTATTTTGGCATTGTAAAAGGAGACAAACTTCCAATTATCCATATAGTATTACTGCTGATAATAACATTTTGAGAGTAAATGAATGGAAATATGATTGGCGGAAGATCATATATCTACAGTATACTATATATATATATATATATATATACATATATCTATCTATCTATCTATATATCTATCTATCTATATATATATATATATGTATACATATATATATATATATATATATATACTTTAAGAGACGAGGAGCAGACAATTAATGAAGAATGGTGCGATATTAAGAACATTCATCAGTCAGTTGGTAGTGAAGTCTTGGGACATGCAGTTACAAGGAGAAAACCAGGGATATCAAATGATACTTGGGATACTATAAAAGGAGACAAAGACAGATATTGATTGTTGAAAGTTTTCGAGTAATGAAAATCACAAAGTAGAGCATATTAAGTATTCCAGTATTGATAGAGAAGTCGAAAGAAAAGAAAAGAATTACTGAAGAGAAGATTTAGACAGGAAAGCAGGTGAGGCTGACAAAACTATAGATTCAGGGAGTGGCTATGGTGTAAAGGATTGCTCACAGAATTATTAATGAAATCTCTACTGGGGAAAAGAAGAAGAAGCATCTACAAACCAAAAAGAGAGATGGACCTATTATAACAACAGAAGATGAAGAAAGGCAACGTTGGATGGAACACTTTAGTAATGTCATGAATAGGAGATATAAGGGGAACCATTTGATTGATATACCTGAAGCTGAGGATGACCTTGATGTGCCAATGAATGATTTTAGTGTGTTTTGAAATCGAAGCTATCATTAAAAAATTAAAGACATGGAATGCCCCTGGATACTATGGAATAACTGCTGAGATGATATTAGCCGAAAATGAAGTGACTCCCAGAATAATTACAAGATTATTTTGTAGAATGTGGCATGAAGAGGCAAAACCTGATGAATGGGAGCTAGGAGTATTGGTTAAAATGGCAAAAAAGAAGATCCGACTAATTGCAATTATTATAGAGGCATCTCACTAGCGTCAGTTGTCATGAAAATATATAGTATGCTCATTCTAAAAAGACTAAAGAGGAAGATTGATGAAAAGCTAAGAGATAAACAAACAGGATTTAGAATAGGTAGAAGTTTTACTGGCCAAATTTATGGGATATAGAAATCCACTTTTGATGGTATTTGTGGTGCACTTGTGGACTTTGGAAAAGCCTTTGATAGAGCGCACCAGCTAATTTTGTGGAGAGTCCTGCGTTATTATGAAGTTCCTCTTAGATATGTAAATTTGATTAAATCTCTTCATGAGCATAACAAATGCAAATTTATAGTTGAGTCCTATGAAATGAATATCCATAGAGCTCCAAGGGAATGTGTTGCCACCTAAGTTGTTTATCCTCCATATATTTTGTAATGCATAGAACAGTTGGAGATGGTGGAAAAAGATTGGACTGGATTGGTAACAGAAAATTAGCTGACCTAGAGTATGCTGTTGACGCTGTGGGGCTCAAGATAAACAAAAGAATGACAGATGAGAACGGAATATGCAATGGAAGATCATTGGAAGGAGAAATGATTAATTAGGTAGAATCATTCGAATATTTAGGAACTATGATCTCTAATACATGGCCTTTAGAATTTGAGTTTAATGAAAGAATGAAATAATCAAATCAGACAATGGCTAGGTTAAGTAAAATTTGAAAATCAAATCGCCTGAAATTATATTTAAAAATCAGGCTATATATCAGTTTAGTGGCATCGGTGTTACTGAATGGACATGTCGTTGTATGACAATGAAACAATATCCAACAGATTTTGTAGATTAGAGAACTAAGCCCTCAGAAGAATATTGGGAGTTGAATGGCAGGACAGGATTAGAAATGAAACTATAAGAGAGATTACTGTAGCGCCATATGTGGATAAGATCATGGTGAGGGGTAGATGGAGATGGTTTGGGTATGCTCTTCGCACTCCCCAAGAGAGATTAGTTCACCAAACTTTCAACTGTGCTTCACAAAGCACTAGGAGAGTTGGAAGACCCAAACCTAAACAGCTGAGGACTATGAAGCGTAAAGTAAAAGATGATGAATGACACAAGATGAAGACGACTGGCGGAATCTAACCGAGGCCCTTTGCACTAATAGGCGGGGGAAATAATGATTATGATGATGATATATATTTATATATATATATATATATATATGAATAAAAGAATATGTACATACAGTACATACATTTATATACTGTATATATACATAAGTATATATATATATATATATATATACATATATATATATGTGTGTGTGTATATATATATATATAGATAGATAGATAGATAGATATATGAATGAATAAAAGAATATATACATATGTACATTTATATACTGAATATATACATATATATATATATATATATATATATGTATAAGTATATATATGTATATATCTATATATATATATACAGTATGTATATATATATATTTATATATATATATATATATATATATATACTTTCATAAACATTAAACCGTTTTCCTTATCGATGAATGATGACAGAGAATAACAACTCAGGTTACTATCACATTCACCTTCAACTACTAAATTGGAGATGAACTTCCTTTGCAGTAAAACACAACTTCCCCAGCATTAACCAGTTACACATTTACCCAGAAGGCCTATGAATTATTTGACCTTACCTTGCTGGAACTCAGGTGCTTCTTGATTCGAGGATCCTTCCTTTCCAATATGTATTTCACACCTTCTATGGCCATGGGACGCTATCGAAGCTTCCCTCTCTTCCTACTCGTAGAACCTCTGAATGTTACACTCTTATCCGTATCCTGTTGTCATTCATTCTTCCCACATGACAGAGCCACCTCCAAATACTTCGATACAACCTTTCACTGGTGCTAATCGTTTTACTGCTTCTGCACATCTCCTCTTTTGTGACTACTAATTCTCCTTATAACAGATATACTCCGCAAAAAGTTTATTTAAACAGTTGGTTCCACTGTCAATTTATGAATTTATATTCCAATCTCAACTCAAGTTTCATAGCAATCTTTCGCACACATCCTGCTACAGTTCTTGCTTTCCCAATTGTGTGACTCGCCTCCTCTCTCATTTTGTTACACTTACCTTTATTCAAATACATTCAAATGCATATGTGACTGAAATTTTTACCTGGCCAGAGCGACTAGTCTACATTCATTTTATTGTTTTCAAAAACAATTTCTTTCATACATACATTGGCGCTTGGTACGTGATCACAAATGATTGAGAACCTCCAATGAATATCTGTTATTGGTAGCATAATGGTGTTTACGGATCTGAGACGAGTTTCCCAAGGATATATTGACAATCACAGCAGCCATCCCCAAACCCTCTAAAAATAATGTGATCTGAAACACGAAGTGACCACGTACAAGCGGAATGATTGTGACATTTTTAGGGGAACTCTGTTGTTACAAAATGATTCTGTGATAGGTTTCTTACATTGCTTCGAATACCTTCTTTGATTTATTTAACCTCAGGATGATATTATTTAACTCAAGTTTCATATCATTTTTGGCAGGGATAGTGTTTGTGTGGCTAGAAAAGACGCCTGACTTTTGTTATTTATGCCTCGATTAGGCATTTTCTGCTGTGTGTAGCATTATGATCGTGCAATAATTCAAGGTCTTGAGGTGAACAAAGCAAAGGAAGAGGGTCTAATATTGAATGTCATCTTCGTGCAGAATTCAAATTCTCTCTCTGCGTATTAGTATCCGTGTCAGGAAGATAACGCATCTTGTAACATTTATCTTTAATTCACACTAAAGGAACGAAAGGAAATTGGACTTGACGGGCAGACAGACGCTAATAAAAGTTGATTGGTCCAAGATTTTTACTTAATGGGCTTTTGTCTTCCATTTTTTCTTTCGTCTGCTTCTAAAAAGATAGTGGCTGTTTCCAGAAAAGTATTTGTAATTTCTCAAAAAAAAAAAAAAAAATAAATAAATAAAAATCTTTCATTTTTGCCACTATTATGACTACTCTGGGACATCGAGCGACCATTAAGAAAACATATTTCTTTATCAGATTTGATTATATGTTGACAGTAAATTCCATTAAACAGGATAAAATTACTTTTAGAAATGATCCATTTTCACTTATTGACATACTAACAATCTCAGTGTGCACAAGATACTTTTCCAATCACTAATCAAGTATAAATGGTCAAGTAAAATACTCTTGAGAAAATTATGATAGTGATACGCATTTAGGGTCTTAAATTTATACAAAAAAATACTAAATTCTGTTTCTGGGGGCAAAATCTTATATTGTAGAATAATTGGTAATTAGGATTCTAGATTATACAAAGACTATTCAATTCCCTTTTTTTTTTGAGGGAACATCTTTTATTGTATTGACCGATGCTACGGAATTTTTTCAATTACAGCACAAAGTTTATGATAAAGTTTACAAGCATTTTATTGGTGAAAGAAATGGTTGTTACATTTCATAAAAAAGAAAAAGATAGCAAGAACTGGAATTCGAATGCCATCTATTAATTCTTTATCACGAAATTGTATGGAACAAGTCTTTCTTAATATAATTTCGCATTTTTTTAATAATGTGTAAGATGTTAGTTCTTTTTCACGACTGCATGAAGTCATTGCTGTACAGTATAGTATTTTGTCATTCTATGCCTTTCTAAACCATTTCAAGTACCATATATCAATAACCAGGAACATTCATTCAAGTGAAGCCCATTCTTTGCATAACATCAATTTAACTTAAAAATGCAATTTTACTTATTCATATGACAACAGCACACGAAAAAATGGGCAACACTACCATTATACACATTTCTTATATAGCCCAACATGTAATTATTGATTGGTACAATTTCACTGACTCGGCAAGATCATGAATCGCTCAGGTATCCATGGATCTGTATGAATTGCAAAACCGATAAAATCTATTTGGAAGTAATCGGTGGTCGGTTGGAAGTAGATTACAGTAAGAGTCTTCATTTGTGTGGAGAAAAGCCTCAGCCTTCTATTATATTTCAAGGAATTCTTAGTCGCACTTCTTGACTTTGGGCCCTTCTTTAAGTAGAATTCTGAATCCTTTATAAAAAAAAAAAAAAAGGAATAAATGTGGCATGATTTCCTGGAGCGCTAAAAAATTTCTCAGGTTCAATTTTCAAAACAACCATTTTAGTCTCGACTTATAATTTTGGAACTTTTAAGACTGCATTCATTTGGAAGGATTACACTGTACAGTAGAGTACAGGTTCAGAGAAGCAAATATAAAGAAAACAAATAAAATTCTAGTGCATCGCGTAACCTATCGTAAGCATTAAAATCGTAACGATCTATAACCTATTTTGCTTAACCCCTGCATCGACAGAACAAAATATGGAAAGCTTATGCATTTTCTAATATCTTGAATGCCATATTTGATCGGTTCAAACTAATTCAATACATCTACCTCGACAAAAAGGAATTTTACTTCAATTTCGTTTCTAATGGCCGTCACACGCAAGCATTGTTACTTTTCAGACTGTGTTCCAACTCTTTAACAATCTGAATCCATACAAGAATCTTTTCAAGATATTTTAGTCAGGAGTCTTTATTGGGCCTGTTTTTCACATGCAAGTGTTTATTCTTACAGTTCCTGTGGTAAATTATATCTGCTCCAAAAACTGAACAAGGATCTTGAATGTCAAAAGTTGGTTGAAAACGTCATCTAGAATTTTTTTCTGGTATACCGTCAATAGAAAATGTGTAGCCCAAACATTTCCAAATGCAATACCTAAATAATGAATATTCATTTATTTAGCGTTATACATAACGTAATTCACATTTCCTATCCTCTTTATCAGTGGACGCGTTTAGCGATGTTGGGTAGCCTTGGAATGCGTTGTCGTCCCTCGCCTCCGAAACTGAAGGATTCTCAACATGTCATTGAGTTTTTTTTAGCTCAATCAACACGCTTGGAGTTACTTAAGGTATCCTTTTAGTCCCATTGTTAGTGCTCATAATTTCATCTCTTGTTTTTTTTTTTCTTTTAAAGAATGTTGCAATTAGTTGCATGAAACAAAATATATTCATGTGACTCTGAGAATCATACAGACTTCATCAGTGTAATTCAAAAGCACCAACCTTGCCTTTGGTCCCTCTAACCGCTACCAATTTTTTGCTGAAGAGAATATTTGAACTGTTAACCAAATTTGTCGGAAATATATTTCAAAATATGTTACAATACATATATCTTAGAAATTGAAAGAGTATTACAAAAAACTGCTAGGACTGGAATTTAAATTCCATTCATTTATTATTTCTTCCTTATGCAATGTGTAGTAGCTTTTACACATATGATCTGCTACCATAAAGTCATGCAAGCTGGATGACTCCCCTTAAGGCTAAAATGATATAAGTAATTCCTTGGTATCCTAAATCTGATATTGATACTAATATGAATTTCTCATTTCAATATTTTTTTTTTTCATGGGAGGGATTATTTTGTCGATTCGCCCCATTATCACTATGTACTGTTTTGCGCTAGAGGATAAGGATATATAAGAGATATCTAATATCGATATCTGATGACACTTAAGATTTGAATGGCTTTCTAAATGGAAGAACTTAAACTCAGATTATGTTTACCTGAGGACTAGTTGAACGAATTATCAAATGTATGTGTAAATATTGTAAGCAAGACTGAAGCATAGTTTTATTGGAGTCTAACAGAGTGTTTCTTCATGAAGTGTAAGTTTTACAAATTGTTTAAAGTTTTAAAAAATCAGCGTCCCGAGGAATGTTACTCAAAATATTTAGGATGTTTCAATCACATAGTTTAGGATAACACCAGACCTGGCTGTAACAAATGAGATGGAAATAATTATGGCTGCCAAGTTTTACTTTCCATAATCGACGATTAATTTCACTGAGGATCTTAGATTTTTTATACATTAAGCACTCATGATGTAAGAAATAAATCAATAGGCTCAAAATCTACAGTGATTTTAAATTTGATAGCTTGACTTGAGTTTTGGTCATTTAAGTTTAGATATTTTCCTTTTACATCTCAAATAAGCATTTCCGTTTACTGATGTGTCATAGGCAGATGTAACTTATATAAGCCACCTTTTTTAGTACGTATCTTGCCTTGCTTAAAAGTGTATATGTGTAGCCTGTACAATATACACAATATCCTCTCTCTCTCTCTCTCTCTCTCTCTCTCTCTCTCTCTCTCTCTCTCTCTCTCCAAACGAAATAATAGTGCAGGTCTGGATAAGTTAGCTTTTATCTAATGATGACAAGAAATTTGTTTAGCAACTGAAGCCTACAATTTGGACTTTGAAATATAATATTCCCATATAACCTTCTAATGTTTGCTCGAGTTCATATACTTACAGGAACCCAAAGGCAGACTCAACCTTCGTGATATGATTCCGTATGTAGGAGTTTCGCTAGTAAAGATTAGAATGTATATATATATATATTTATATATATATATATATATATATATATGCATATATATATGTATATATGTATACATAAGTATATATATATGCATATATACATACATACATATATATATATATATATATATTAGATTGGCACTGCGCATCACAAGGAACTGGTTATCCATTGATGAATTTAGCCAAGGAATCCTCTTGAGGCCCTTTGCGTCAATGAGGTGATATATACAATGTATATATATGTATATGTATATATATAAATATATATATATATATATATATATATATTTACAAAATAATAGCAATGCTGTCCCACCTAAACATACATTCGCTATATATATATATATATATATCTATATATATATATATATATATACTGTATATATATTTATATATAGTATATATAATATATATATAGTATATATATATATATATATACATATATATATATATATATATATATTCAAATAACAGACATAAAATCATTAGTATCGAATTCAATATTTCTGACATTCCAGCGATTTTAATCTATGTCCGGTAGAAATAAGCATTAGACTCTTATTACTTGACCGGGAAAAAATAATCTTCATTTAAAGGAATTTCCATATGGATGTGACTTCCCATGCCAGAGCAAAATAATATCAAAGAGTATTCGAGAGTCGGTGATAAAATTATCACATGCACTGTATATATATATATATATATATACATATATATATATATATATATATATACATATATATATATATATATATATATATTACTTGCTAAGCTACAACCCTATTGGAATTACAGCATGCTATAAGCCCAAGGGCTCCAACTGGGAGAATAGCCCAGTGAGGAAAGGAAAAAAAGAAGTTAAATAAACTACAAGAGAACTAATTAACAATTTAAATAAATTTTTTAAGAAAAGTAACATTAAAATAAATCTTTTATATATAAACTATAGAAAAAAAACAAGAGGGAGAGAAATAAGATAGAACAGTGTGTCCGAGTGTACCCTCAAGCACGAGCGCTCTACCCCAAGACAGTGAAAGATCATGGCACAGAGGCTATGGCACTATCCAAGACTAGAGAACATTGGTTGGATTTTGGAGTGCCTTTCACCTAAAAGAGCTGCTTACCATAGCTAAAGAGTCTCTTGTATCCTTACCAAGAGGAAAGTAGCCACTGAACAATTACAGTTCAATAGTTAACCCCTTGAGAGAAGAAAATTTGTTTGGTAATCTCAGTGTTGTCAGGTGTATGAGGACAGAGGAGAATATGGAAAGAATATACCAGACTCTCTCTCTCTCTCTCTCTCTCTCTCTCTCTCTCTATATATATATATATATATATACAAATGTATATATATATATATATATATACAAATGTATATATATATATATATATATATTTATACATATGAATATATACATATATATATATATATATACATATACATATATATATATATATATATATATAATTATATATATATATGTATATATACATATATATATACGTATATATATATATATATATATACGTATATATATATATATATATATAGTCTTACCAGTAATAACTTATGTATAATCATTACCGGTTACTAGTCCACTGCAGAACAAAGGCCTCAGACTTTTCCTCCCACTCGTGTCTGTTTATGGTCTTTCTATGTCAGTTTATATCCTCATATTTTCTAAGTTCGTCAATATATCGTCTTTTCTTCCTACCTATGCTTCTTTTGCAATCTTTGGGTACCCATTCTGTTAATCTTGATTTCCATACATTATCTGTTATTCTCATTATATGTCCTGCCCATGTCCATTTCTTTTTAATACATGTTGTAGGAATATCCTCTGCTTTAGTTTGTTCACGTACCCATGTTGCTTTTTTGTCTCTTAGTGTTAATCACATCATTATTCTTTCCATAGCTCTTTGCGTTACAAATAGCCTATGTTCAAAGGCTTCTGTAAAGCTCAAAGTTTCTGATGCATAAGTTAATACTGGTTGGACCATCTGGTTGAATACTTTTCTTTTTAGAGAAAGTGGTATTTTACTTTTCATAATTTCATTTTTTTTGCCAAAAGCTCTCCATCTTATGCTTTACTATCCTTTAATTTCGGTCTCATGTCCTGTGGAAATATTTACTGTCTGTCCTAAGTACTTATATTCATTAACAATCTCTAGAGGTTTGTTCATAACCTGTATTTGTTGTCTCTCTGCATTTTCATTGAACATTATCTTAGTTTTACTCATCTTCATTTTCAGTCCTACTTTTCTGATTTCTCTGTTCAAATCTATCATCTTTTACAATTCCTCCACTAAACAGAACTATGTCATCTCGAAATCTTAAAAGTTATTATTAATTCCTCTATTTTCCTAATCTTAATTGTTAAAAGCTTCTTCTGGCCTATTGTGAATAACTTAGGAGAGATGGATCCCCCTGTTTAACTTCTTTCTCAATCAGAATTTCCTCACTATCTATATGTTGTTTTAGGATTGCTCTACTTCTTGTATAGATATTTTCAAGTGTTTAATATAAGATTCATCCATTCCTTGTCTTTGAAGAGCTTTCGTTACTGCTGAAGTTTTGATAGAATCAAAAGCTTTCTCATAGTCTGTAAATACCATACATAATTATTTGTCAAATTCTGTTAATTTTTCCATGAGCTGGTTAATTACATGGATATGGTCAGTTGTTAATTACCCACTTGTAAAGTCTGCTTGCTCTCTGCTGTCTTTCTAATCAACTTAATATGATCTTTGTCAATATTTTATGTATTACAGAGATCAAACTTATCAGGCGGTAATTTTCAGGTCTTTTGTTTCTCCCTTTTTGTGAATTAAGATAATGATAAAGTTTTTCCAAGTTGTAAGTATAGAGCATTCTTGCAGATCTTTTGTGTAAAGTTCATCAAATTTTACTACAATGAAATCTCTCCAATCTATTATAAAATCAATTGTTAGGTTCTCTTCTCCTGCTGCTTTGCATCTTCTCATGCCTTTTAAAGGTTTCTTTACTTCTCTTATTGTTACTTTTGGTACAGGCTCAGGTGTTTCATTATTTATAATGACAAAGTTATATTTCTATATCTCTATTCTGTAGCTTTGCATAGAAATCCTCTGCAATTTTTATCGCTCCATCTTGTTTGTTGATAATATTTCAATTTTCCTCGTTTAAAGATATATATATATATATATATATATATATATATAAGGACACTCCAAAATTCAACCATTTGGTAGTGCCACAGACTCTGTACCATGGCCTTTTAATGTCTTGGATTAGAGTTCTCTTGCTTGAGGGTACACTCGGGCACAATATTCTATCTTATTTCTTTTCCTCTTGTTTTTTTGAAGGTTTTATATCTTATATATGAGTTTGTTTTATTACTGTTTTATTTAATTGTTAATTACTTCTCTTGTAGTTTATCTATTTCCTTATTTCTTTTCCTGGGCTATTTTCCTGTTGGAGCCCTTGGGCTTATAGCATCCTGCTTTCCAACTAAGGTTGTAGCTTAGCAAGTAATAATAATGAAAATATATATATGTGTGTGCGTGTCCGTCCGTATGTATACTTTTATGTTCATTTAATGTTAGTCACTATCATCTTCTTAAGCTTTGTTTCCTTCAATCAAATCAGAGATGAGTTAGAAAACTTGACCGCCTCTCGCATCTAATCCACACTGAAGAAATATGTTTGTACATAACGTATCCAGAAACTTTTGAAAAAAATACCCCAGTAGGTTAATTTCGACCACATTTTTCTATTGTAATAATAATCGAAGTTGTTGACCTTGTATGTTATGACGCCAGAGTGAGGAAATCAGTCAACCAATCACTTAGATTCTTTAATCCTTTAGAAATCGCACCTACGTTTTGCCTTTATCACAGAATGCCGCTCCCAGAGGAAGCAACCTGGCATGTGGATCTTATTTAGCCTTATCCAACAACATTCTAATTGAAAGCTTATTCAAGATTTTGAGCAAAATTGGTGAGCGTTACAATTTCTTGAAAATATGAACGTTATTTAAAGCTTTTCATCAATAATGTTACCATTTCGGTTAGATTTGAATAATTTCCAGGAAGTTGAAAAAGTATTCTGCTATTCATTGATCAACTAATTATCACTATGCTCAGTCTTTTTTTTTGCCCTGATGCCATTTACTTAAAAAATAAGTGGTGACCAAAAAAAAAAGGACATACAGAAGTCCAAGCCACCAAAAGAATGTATCCTTTGCAGAAGAGCTTGCGGCAAGAGCAACTATATTTAGTCAAGCATAACGGTGAGTGCACCACACGCTAATATGAACTCATTCCTTCTTAGTGTAAGATCTCTCATTCCAGCGTGTCTACTCATTAAGGGCGTGGCACTTGCTATAATGCAGATTCAGTATTTCGTCCCCGTACACAGCATTTGTATTCCATGACCACACAATCGTTCAAGTAAAAAAGTATATATATATATATATATATATATATTCAAGCTTCCAGCAATTATTTCTCATGTTGAACAGACTGACATAAGTCTTTTTATAGTTTACATATAAAATATCTGTTTTAATGTTGATACTCTTCTCAGAATATTTCATTTCAACTGTTCATAACTTCTCATATAGTTTATTCATTTCCTTATTTCATTTCCTCGCTAGGCTATTTTTCCTTGTTGGAGCCTTTGGGCATATAGCATCCAGCTTTTCCAACTGGGTTTATAGCTTAGCTTGTAAGATTTTTCCTTGTTGGAGCCTTTGGGCTTGTATGTATATATATATATATAATATATATATATACATATATATATATGTATAGAGAGAGAGAGAGAGAGAGAGAGAGAGAGAGAGAGAGAGATGTACATATATATACATACATATATGTGTATGTATATATATATATATATATATATATATAAATATATATATATATATACTATATATATACAAGACATATACAACATATACATGAGTTAAGCCATATGTTGTCCTTATTTTGACTAAGTTGCAAAGGTTCGAATCCTTGCCCGGGTAGATGTATTGACCATAAAAATAATTTTCTCTTACGTATGTGACCCCGAGACAGAACAAAATCGAATTAAAACGAAAGGCTTATTTGTGGCTTGATATTTATTTAT
>NC_090751.1:68803138-68808138 GCF_036898095.1 Palaemon carinicauda
TATGTATTAAAGCCACGAAAGAAAAAGTAAAATAAACTTATTGGAATAAGTATATTCGTCCTAATTGGTGGCATCATCGGGCTCTAAAAAACAGACCTTAATGAATAAAAAAGGACATCTTTCTAATTCGTATTTACATATAAATGGTATAATATTGTTCATAAACAAAAAATAAAATAATACAATACTTGCCATTCACTTAACACTGTATTCATTTTCAAATTACTGTTTTTTTACTGTACTTTGATGTACTGTATCCAAAATGTTACAGATTTGTCTTAGGTCATACCCAACATGACTACCAAGTTTGGTCAAAATTGATACAGTGGAATTAAGTGTTCCTTTTTTTTTTTTTTATTTTTTTTTTTTTTATTTTTTTTTTTTTTGTGAACTACATTACGCAAAAACTACTTAATCGATGTCAACGAAACCTGGTGGACATGTGGGGTAAGAACCAATGATAAATCCGTTAGATTTTGCACAGTGGAATTAAGAGCAAAATAAGACTGCTCGGTGTGGTGAAGGTATGCTCTCTACTGCGTAATTGTGCTTTGAATGTACTGTATCTAAAATGGTACAGATTCAGTCTTGGGTCACATCCAACATAACTACCAAGTATGGTCACAAAGCGGTACCGTATTTTTGTGTAAAGTTGCTCAAAAAAAAAAAAAAAAAAAAAAAAAAAAAGACACGGATGAATACCTAGCCCTTCGTAAAATCTTTGATTTTGGCCAAAGTAATGATGACTATTAGGAGCCAAGATACACATAGCTCTATAAACCAATGTACTGTATGTGTAATTTACTATGTGGCTTATAATTTATTCAAAATAAAGTTTGCCCTCCTTATGCGTGGATTCAAACTATTTGTTGATCAATCAGTATCGTTGTTCAAAAGTATATGTAGAAAATTGCATAGAAGATTCCCTCATTTGACAGACAAGAATATATTTACATGAAAATGTAATGACAAAAATACAGTATTATACTTATGATAAATAATCATGTTTTTGATAACCGTACAGTACGTAACGTATGTACTATAATAGAGCCTGTAGATATAGAAAAATAACAATGGAATTCCCATTATTGTGCCACACTGGATCTTTCACCAAATCGTTTACTTTCATTCAATACATACACAGTTATAAACAGTCTTTATTGAACATCTGTATGCCAATATATTAGATATAATGATGGCTATAGCAGGATCGGATACAAACGTTAATTGAACTGCTAAAATTTCTTTTCAAGTCGCCGATGCCATTATGCTCATCAAAGGAAGAATGGAACGAGTTATAGCGGCAAACTTTCATGTCTGCTGGAAGATGTTCTATACTCTGCCACTACTGTGGGAGGGGATGAGATGATGACTGTATTAATGACTTTGAATTTTGAAGGGATCCTGGTAATAGATGGAAACGTAACGAGGATGCTATATTAAAGAAAGCAAGATAACTCTGTGGCAGTAGAATGGCAATACATGGTGGATAAAGAAGTTGTTGAAGTATAAAGGAGCACAAGGAAGATTTGACAAATGCAGTTAGAAAGGGGCATTATGTTATCAACAGAAGGGAAGAGTTTAGACAGCGAGTTAGAGTGGCAAAAGTGGATATTGGGGAATTTATTCAAATGTTTAAAATTTCCAGAGATTTTAATGAAATCAAAAGGAATATGATCCCCATATGGATTACTGCATTAAAGTGACTAGAGGAGTCACAGAAGCTATATTACCTATGCTGCCTGTATATGACCTAATGAAATGGCAAACAACAGTTACCGATCAGAGTATTCTTTTCAGAGATGAACATGGGCCACTGGTAGATAAACGGTAGAAGATCCAGCACCATTAACATCGTCTGCTGCCGACCCACACTTTCTGCTTCATCTGCTGCCACTCCAGACACAAATTCCTCGATATCATCTGCTCCACACGAAATTCCAACACCATCTATCTTTCTACCACTTTCAGCAAGTGACACAGATCTAGGTGATCCTTGTGCAGTTTCATCAAGTAATAAGAAGCTGCTGTGATGTCTACATCATCATCATTTTGTTTTGATCAATATATTTATTAAAAAAAAATCATGATATCATTGAAAATAATACCCGCAGATAAAGAGGGCCAACAGTATTTAATATATAGTATTTGAGAGCTAATATTTACCGCTGTAAAAAGGTCAAATGGGAAACTTAAAACTTGATATACAGAACGGCAAATTACTTACAACATTCTTGAGACTACATATGATCTAGAACATAAAAAATCTATTATGCAAAAGCTTATTAATTTTATCTTTCTCTCTGTCTTACCAGTACACACACATAAAAACACCCATTGGGAATGCAAACTTAAGAGAGGGAACATGAAAAATACATGCGTCGAAAATAATGTGCAAATGAAAGTACATTTATCACAGAAGTCATCAGTCACTAACACTCTCCCTTTTATGCATGTCAAAGTACACATGCATATATAAAAATGTTTGATAAATACTGTACTGTACCTGTAAGAAACATAAAAAAATACTTTGGCAACATTTTACAAATGAGGAGATTAGGAAAAGCCTATTAATGCAGCCCAAACTTTCGGATACCACTGAGAACGTAGCTATTGATCCGCGATTTGGCTGCCAGTGTGATCAGCTGGATCATTTTCCACAAAATATAAAATGCTGAATTGTATATAGGCTGTCAAAACTTTGAGCAGTCACAAACCACGCAAGTCATTTAATAAAGAGTTCCTGTAAAGTACCTTGAAAATAGATTTTACAAATGAAATCTATCATACATTGATTTGGAGATAAAATTCCTTGGGCTACAATGTTAATCCTTTGAGCACCATCGGACATATTTTACCTAAGATTTTTATAATAACTCCCATGCCAGTTATTGTCATTTTTTTCTTTTCCTTATATTAATTAAGCATATGAAAATTAAATGAAATGTAATACAGGTATTACATATCAATGAAAAGGAAATTTTATCAGATATTCAATAATAAATGTTATGAAGTCTATATTGTATAAGTATTGTGGTAAGATGAGTTACATATAATGCCCCCCCCCCCACCCCCCGCGCAAAAAAGTGCCTGGAGCTTGGTCCCTAATTATTTGGTAAAGGGTTGGAGCTGAAAAGGTAAAGTAAGTTGAGAATTTGTAATGTAAAAATAATTTGGTGATGTCAATGGGATTTTATGACAGTTACTTTCGTTTACCTTAATACACTTTAATTTACTTAGCATTTTCTTTACTTTACTTACTCTAACCATTGAGTTATCTTAAACTTATTTGAATAAAAAAGATTAAGTGTATAAAGATCATAGCACTTAGGAAACATGGAAGTGCAATTGAATTTTATACTATATAACTAATGTTCTATCTTACTTCTCTTCCTCTTTTTTTTTTTGAAGTTTTGATAGTTTATATATAAGAAAGATCTAATTTAATATTGTTACTGTCCTTAAAATATTTCATTTTGATTGTTAATTACTTCTCATGTAGTTTATATATTTCCTTGCTTCGTTTCCTTACTGGACTATTTTTCCCTGCAGGAGCCCTTGGCTTTATAGCTTCTTGCTTTTCCAACTAGGGTTATAGCTTAGCTTGTACAACTACTACTACTACTACTACTACTACTACTACTACTACTACTACTAATAATAATAATAATAATAATAATAATGATAATAATAATCATTGATAATCATGTGATTTTTGTCACAGACCCAAGAGAGAATATAAGTTTGTACAAGAATAACTAAACCCTAAACCAAATTATGCTCTTTCAAATGTTTGTATTTAAAAATAACAAAGGCAGTCCTATTCTCTAACTAGAAACATGTTTCACTTAAAAAAAAATATCACAAAATGCTGCATAATCCATTATCAAAATCTAGTTTTTAAATTGAAATTGATAATTTCAATAGCTACCTCTGGTTCAGTTTTTGTTGTTAGCGAGCTTGACATTCAAAAAGAAAGAAGTAATGAAATAACATTATTTCTTAAGTATATACCAAAGAATATAAACCATACTGTACAATGAGTATCTATCATCCTATTAAACCTTTTGAAAACTAACAGACACTTGGAAATTCAACTTATACATAAAATTTAGATAAAGTTTGCCATCTTTTTGCTATGCAAATTGGGACCAAATCTGCAAAAAAAAAAAAAAGAGAGAATCTTAATTTTGAGAATGAAATTAATCATTTCAATATTACCCAAAAATTCCTTTACTATTCCTCAAAAAAAAAAAAAAGATAAAATAAATAAAATAAAATAAAATAAAAAAGAATAAAAAACAGCTCTCCCTAGAATGGCTTCAAAACCTTAGGCAACAGATGGATTCTTCTCATCTACTTTAAAGGTAAACAAATCAATCCTTTATAGTTTATAAGAACAAAGTAATAATGAAAAAAAAATGCACAAAATAGTTGGGGGGGGGGGGGGGATGTCCATGAATTTTGGAAAGTATTAGAATAACTGATTTTATCTGAGAAATTACATTTATTTTAATGACTTCCCCAAAATTTATAAGCTGGATACCACATAAGTGTGGAAGAACGGCACAATGGTAATATTTACCACAAAAATATAGCTTCTCTTTTTAACACAGAAATAATACAGCATTAGTGACATATACTGTCCACCATTTCTTTGCACAATTTTGACAGAGAAAAAGGAGCTACTGCAATAAAGATCAAGGGTCAATTGTAGTGTCACTGGCTCACAAGAAAAGTAAAGTCCCAATCACTATTCAAAACTGATGTTTAATTCCTTAAAACTGTTACATAAACTTATTGATGTTTCTCATGGAATTAAACAGGAAAAATATACCACTACTGGACTTTGGGCCTAAAATTTACTTCCGTATATCTTACTCTTCCAAATACTGAAATAAAGCTTTACTGAGATGGGTGAAGCGCCTTATCTCAGGACAAGCTCACTTCCTTAACTTATTACTAAACGTATCAAGAGTAGTGAGTTCAACCATCCTTTG
>NC_090751.1:68813138-68820638 GCF_036898095.1 Palaemon carinicauda
AGAATTGTCAAGCTGTATCCTTATGCCACATCTCCCACTTACCAGGCCAGCTACCACACCAGGTTAGGGACGTCTTTTCCTTTTGTTATGAGAAATTCTTTTCCTTTCTCAGAAGGAATAGTAAAAGAATTATTTGGTTAGTCATTAAGATTGTATATCCTACAAAAACACAAATGAAATGAAAAAGATGAATTGACTATTATTTTGCCTCAAACCAAGCATTAAGTTTCCAAGCAAACACCAGTGTCAATAATTTCAACACCTCAAAGCCATTTTTTATTCTTTTGACAGAATATTTCAGTAAGCTAATACCATCTTGTACTTGACCAAACACATTATTATATATAAATTGTCGACCAAACCTAACAAGAATGTAAAAAGAAAACATGGGGTCCATCGAAATGATACCTCGGTCTGCATTATGTTTGTGCACCTGTTCATTAAAACACAGCGTATCTTGTAATACATTACCACTGAGAAAGTTACCCTGGCAAGGTTAACATTTCACTTTCTGTCACACATTCAGGATAAATAGTTTGAGAGAAGCTTTTCCTTAAGTATGTTAGGTATTAGGTTGGTCAGGACACTAGCCACCCATTGAGATACTACCGCTAGAGAGTTACGGGGTCCTTTAAGTTGCCACTCCTTGGGATTTTTCCCAAGATCTTGGGATTTCGGGTCCTACCTTGGGATCTTGGGATTTAAATGTAAAATTCCTTGCTTTCTTGGGATTTTCATTCATTCAGACCAACAATTACTTAAAAAAATGAAAATAGCCTCTTCTGAATATGTATCAGAACACCAATTGCCTATATCATTTTAATGTACTTGATTACTCACTCAACATGTTACTCCCCACCCGGCCCCTCCCTCCCTAGTCCCTCCCTGCCCGTACAGGTACAGTACACGTCGAGATCGAGTAAGGTGATCGTAGCTTTCCTGTCTATCTCCGAGCATTCCGAGCCCCTGAGGGTAAGGAGGCTAGCTTGATCTAGTTTGTGATTAACAGTTGAAGAACACACATATGCACCCGCAGCAATGAGTGACTCTAGCGATCCTGAGCCTGGAACTTCTAAGAGTGGCTGTAATACCCCTCCAAGAAAAAAATCAAAAGGGTGGTATCAACAATCATTTAATAAGCAATGGTTGACAGATGTCGAACTTAGAGACTGGGTGAAAGAAGATCCGAATGATAAAAATGCTGCCATCTGTAGTGTTTGTGACTGGAAACTAAAGAACTGTAATAAATCAGCACTTATGAAGCACAAAGCTTCATCAAAGCACACAAGAAATTTTGATGCAAAAAAGAACACCTTAAATATTAAACAATTTTTCAAGAGGAGTGATACAGAACTTCCACAAGATAAGGTTGCAAAAGCTGAAATGTATTTAACAGGTTACATGGCAGAACATGGTGTACCTTTTGCTCAAGCTGACCATTTGGTTGACGTAATAAAGAAAATGTTCCCAGAGTGTGAAACAGCTCGCAACATGAAAATGAAAAAGACAAAAGCCTCATACATGCTTCAGGATGGCATTGCATGGGAAGAAAGACAGGTGGTAGCAAAGTTTTGTAGAGAAAATTATTTTTCATTGATTATTGACGAAAGCACGGATATTTCTGTGTCTCAAGTTTTAGCAGTGATGGTACGAGTGTATGATGAAAAAAAGTGTAAAGTTGCAGACTTACTTTTAGATTTTGTAGAGGTGGATGATGCGAGTGCAGAAGGACTATAAATCAGTAAAAGAGATGTTTGAAAAGGAAGAGTTACCCTTACAAAATATTGTAGGGTTTGCAAGTGACAATCGTTCCACTATGCTAGGGGTAAATAATGGATTTCAAGCTCATCTAAAGAGAGACCTTCCGTCTGTGTTCATTTTAGGGTGTGTGTGTCACTCATTTGCCTTATGTTCGAGCCATGCCAGTAACACATTGCCATCATTCCTTGAAACATTCTTAAAAGATGTGTGTTGTTATTTTTCAAGGAGCAGTAAACGTCAACACCAATTTCAGATGATTCAAGATGTAGTACAGTCTCCTAAGCACAAAATGTTGAAACTGTCACAGACTCGATGGCTGTCAAGGGGGTTGGTATTATCGAGGATTTTAGAACAATGGGATGCACTGCAGTTATTCTTTCAGGGAGAAGCTAAAACAGATAAGGTGGATGGGGCATCGCAAATTAGCAAGACCATGGCTACCCCAGGAACAAAGCACATGTTATTATTCCTTAATTACATCATAAGTAAAGTTGATAAAATGAACCTTGAGTTCCAATCTCAATATTTTCGAATTGCAACCCTATATTCTACTATAGCAGATGAATATAGAAGTATCCTTGCTTTGTTTGTAGATGAAGACATTCTTCATTCACATAGTTTGGCAGAACTTGATCCTAATGATGCTGCAAAACACAAAAGCATTATAGAACTTGGTGGCAGATGTGAGGCCATGCTCATTAAGCAGCCATTAGGAGAAAAAGAAGGCAGATTTCGGAATGATTGTAAGAGATTTTTGGTGGAGTTGTGCTCTCAAATGAAGAAAAGATTCAATTTTAAGGAGGATAGTATTCTCGCTATGTTAAGTATCATGGATCCCAAAGAAGCACTTTCACCTCAGAGAGGGATTAAATCTATTGGAAAACTGGCAGTGAATTTTCCAAACTTAGTTAAAGAAGAAGATTTAGATGAATTACAAGATCAGTGGAAGGATTTGTTGCAATTCAAGGAATCTCTGAAAAACATCTCGTGTATGCCTGCAACCTCATTCTGGCTTGAGTTGAAATCAATTAAAGACGCCAATAATCAGACGAAGTTCCATCATCTCTCTACGTTTATGTGCAATTTAATGGTGCTTCCACACTCATCTGCCTGTGTAGAGAGGGTATTTTCCCAGCTGAATCTTATTAAAAATAAGCAAACTAACAAGCTGCAAGTGTCAACTGTTGCAAACCACATTCTTGCAATGCAATCCATTTCAAGGCAAGATGGGTGCCACCGTTGGGAACCCTCACCTGCACTCATTAAAGATGTTAAAGGAGGGAAGTGTCATAAGCGATATATGGAACGAGAAGCTAGCAGAAAAGGAGGTGAACCGGCAACTTTATATGCGGATGAAGGTGATACTGACGAGATTGAAGAAGCCATGAATGTTTACCTTAATTAGCAACTGCTTCAGGTGAGAAATATATACTGTATCAATCAAATCAATTGGTTTTACCTTTCAAATGTGTGTTTTGAGGGTCTTGGGAATTTATAGTCCATCTTGGGATTTTTCATGGGTCGTTCTTGGGAATTACAAAATTTTATAGTGGCAACACTGCCAGTGTTGCCACTCCTTGGGATTTTTCCCAAGATCTTGGGATTTCGGGTCCTACCTTGGGATCTTGGGATTTAAATGTAAAATTCCTTGCTTTCTTGGGATTTTCATTCATTCAGACCAACAATTACTTAAAAAAATGAAAATAGCCTCTTCTGAATATGTATCAGAACACCAATTGCCTATATCATTTTAATGTACTTGATTACTCACTCAACATGTTACTCCCCACCCGGCCCCTCCCTCCCTAGTCCCTCCCTGCCCGTACAGGTACAGTACACGTCGAGATCGAGTAAGGTGATCGTAGCTTTCCTGTCTATCTCCGAGCATTCCGAGCCCCTGAGGGTAAGGAGGCTAGCTTGATCTAGTTTGTGATTAACAGTTGAAGAACACACATATGCACCCGCAGCAATGAGTGACTCTAGCGATCCTGAGCCTGGAACTTCTAAGAGTGGCTGTAATACCCCTCCAAGAAAAAAATCAAAAGGGTGGTATCAATAATCATTTAATAAGCAATGGTTGACAGATGTCGAACTTAGAGACTGGGTGAAAGAAGATCCGAATGATAAAAATGCTGCCATCTGTAGTGTTTGTGACTGGAAACTAAAGAACTGTAATAAATCAGCACTTATGAAGCACAAAGCTTCATCAAAGCACACAAGAAATTTTGATGCAAAAAAGAACACCTTAAATATTAAACAATTTTTCAAGAGGAGTGATACAGAACTTCCACAAGATAAGGTTGCAAAAGCTGAAATGTATTTAACAGGTTACATGGCAGAACATGGTGTACCTTTTGCTCAAGCTGACCATTTGGTTGACGTAATAAAGAAAATGTTCCCAGAGTGTGAAACAGCTCGCAACATGAAAATGAAAAAGACAAAAGCCTCATACATGCTTCAGGATGGCATTGCATGGGAAGAAAGACAGGTGGTAGCAAAGTTTTGTAGAGAAAATTATTTTTCATTGATTATTGACGAAAGCACGGATATTTCTGTGTCTCAAGTTTTAGCAGTGATGGTACGAGTGTATGATGAAAAAAAGTGTAAAGTTGCAGACTTACTTTTAGATTTTGTAGAGGTGGATGATGCGAGTGCAGAAGGACTATAAATCAGTAAAAGAGATGTTTGAAAAGGAAGAGTTACCCTTACAAAATATTGTAGGGTTTGCAAGTGACAATCGTTCCACTATGCTAGGGGTAAATAATGGATTTCAAGCTCATCTAAAGAGAGACCTTCCGTCTGTGTTCATTTTAGGGTGTGTGTGTCACTCATTTGCCTTATGTTCGAGCCATGCCAGTAACACATTGCCATCATTCCTTGAAACATTCTTAAAAGATGTGTGTTGTTATTTTTCAAGGAGCAGTAAACGTCAACACCAATTTCAGATGATTCAAGATGTAGTACAGTCTCCTAAGCACAAAATGTTGAAACTGTCACAGACTCGATGGCTGTCAAGGGGGTTGGTATTATCGAGGATTTTAGAACAATGGGATGCACTGCAGTTATTCTTTCAGGGAGAAGCTAAAACAGATAAGGTGGATGGGGCATCGCAAATTAGCAAGACCATGGCTACCCCAGGAACAAAGCACATGTTATTATTCCTTAATTACATCATAAGTAAAGTTGATAAAATGAACCTTGAGTTCCAATCTCAATATTTTCGAATTGCAACCCTATATTCTACTATAGCAGATGAATATAGAAGTATCCTTGCTTTGTTTGTAGATGAAGACATTCTTCATTCACATAGTTTGGCAGAACTTGATCCTAATGATGCTGCAAAACACAAAAGCATTATAGAACTTGGTGGCAGATGTGAGGCCATGCTCATTAAGCAGCCATTAGGAGAAAAAGAAGGCAGATTTCGGAATGATTGTAAGAGATTTTTGGTGGAGTTGTGCTCTCAAATGAAGAAAAGATTCAATTTTAAGGAGGATAGTATTCTCGCTATGTTAAGTATCATGGATCCCAAAGAAGCACTTTCACCTCAGAGAGGGATTAAATCTATTGGAAAACTGGCAGTGAATTTTCCAAACTTAGTTAAAGAAGAAGATTTAGATGAATTACAAGATCAGTGGAAGGATTTGTTGCAATTCAAGGAATCTCTGAAAAACATCTCGTGTATGCCTGCAACCTCATTCTGGCTTGAGTTGAAATCAATTAAAGACGCCAATAATCAGACGAAGTTCCATCATCTCTCTACGTTTATGTGCAATTTAATGGTGCTTCCACACTCATCTGCCTGTGTAGAGAGGGTATTTTCCCAGCTGAATCTTATTAAAAATAAGCAAACTAACAAGCTGCAAGTGTCAACTGTTGCAAACCACATTCTTGCAATGCAATCCATTTCAAGGCAAGATGGGTGCCACCGTTGGGAACCCTCACCTGCACTCATTAAAGATGTTAAAGGAGGGAAGTGTCATAAGCGATATATGGAACGAGAAGCTAGCAGAAAAGGAGGTGAACCGGCAACTTTATATGCGGATGAAGGTGATACTGACGAGATTGAAGAAGCCATGAATGTTTACCTTAATTAGCAACTGCTTCAGGTGAGAAATATATACTGTATCAATCAAATCAATTGGTTTTACCTTTCAAATGTGTGTTTTGAGGGTCTTGGGAATTTATAGTCCATCTTGGGATTTTTCATGGGTCGTTCTTGGGAATTACAAAATTTTATAGTGGCAACACTGACTGCAGTTATTCTTTCAGGGAGAAGCTAAAACAGATAAGGTGGATGGGGCATCGCAAATTAGCAAGACCATGGCTACCCCAGGAACAAAGCACATGTTATTATTCCTTAATTACATCATAAGTAAAGTTGATAAAATGAACCTTGAGTTCCAATCTCAATATTTTCGAATTGCAACCCTATATTCTACTATAGCAGATGAATATAGAAGTATCCTTGCTTTGTTTGTAGATGAAGACATTCTTCATTCACATAGTTTGGCAGAACTTGATCCTAATGATGCTGCAAAACACAAAAGCATTATAGAACTTGGTGGCAGATGTGAGGCCATGCTCATTAAGCAGCCATTAGGAGAAAAAGAAGGCAGATTTCGGAATGATTGTAAGAGATTTTTGGTGGAGTTGTGCTCTCAAATGAAGAAAAGATTCAATTTTAAGGAGGATAGTATTCTCGCTATGTTAAGTATCATGGATCCCAAAGAAGCACTTTCACCTCAGAGAGGGATTAAATCTATTGGAAAACTGGCAGTGAATTTTCCAAACTTAGTTAAAGAAGAAGATTTAGATGAATTACAAGATCAGTGGAAGGATTTGTTGCAATTCAAGGAATCTCTGAAAAACATCTCGTGTATGCCTGCAACCTCATTCTGGCTTGAGTTGAAATCAATTAAAGACGCCAATAATCAGACGAAGTTCCATCATCTCTCTACGTTTATGTGCAATTTAATGGTGCTTCCACACTCATCTGCCTGTGTAGAGAGGGTATTTTCCCAGCTGAATCTTATTAAAAATAAGCAAACTAACAAGCTGCAAGTGTCAACTGTTGCAAACCACATTCTTGCAATGCAATCCATTTCAAGGCAAGATGGGTGCCACCGTTGGGAACCCTCACCTGCACTCATTAAAGATGTTAAAGGAGGGAAGTGTCATAAGCGATATATGGAACGAGAAGCTAGCAGAAAAGGAGGTGAACCGGCAACTTTATATGCGGATGAAGGTGATACTGACGAGATTGAAGAAGCCATGAATGTTTACCTTAATTAGCAACTGCTTCAGGTGAGAAATATATACTGTATCAATCAAATCAATTGGTTTTACCTTTCAAATGTGTGTTTTGAGGGTCTTGGGAATTTATAGTCCATCTTGGGATTTTTCATGGGTCGTTCTTGGGAATTACAAAATTTTATAGTGGCAACACTGCTTTAAGTGGCCAGACAGTACTACAGTGGATCCTTCTCTCTGGTTACGGTTCACTTTCCCTTTGCCTACACATACACCTATTCTTTACAGATTCTCCTCTCTGTCCTCATATACTTTACAACACTAAGATTACTAAACAATTCTTCTTCACCCAAGGGGTTAACTACTGCATTGTAATTGTTCAGTGGCTACTTTCCTATTGGTAAGGGTAGATGAGACTCTTTAGCTATTGGAGGCAGCTTTTCTAGGAGGTCACTCCAAAATCAAACCATTAGGTAGTGCCATAGC
>NC_090751.1:68825638-68868138 GCF_036898095.1 Palaemon carinicauda
TTTTTCCACCTGACAAAGAAACAATACAAGTAAATCTTCACAAAGATAAAAACAAAGCATACTAGAGCAAGTCACACATCTTTCCTCTGCTAAGTAAATTTGTAGAATATCATCAGGTATTCATAATAGAATGCTGAGTGTCCTCTTCCCTTTCCATCTCCAGCTTCTGCTTCTGCTTCTTGAGCTGCTGCTGTTGGTTCAGCTTCTTCAGAAATTAGACTTCTTTTCTGAATTTTCCATCAGACAAAGATTCAGTACAAGTTAATCCTCATCAAGGAACAAAGAATACTAGAGCAAGTCAAACTTCCTTCTGCTAAGTCTGTTTATAGAATATCACTTGGTATCAAGAATAGAATAAGGCTTCTCCTCCTGCTCCACCATCTCCCGCAGCGGCTGCTGCTTCTTCAGCTGCTGCTGCTGGTTCCGCTCCTTCAGAAGTCAGACTTATTTTTTCTGCATTTGTTCACCTGACAAAGAAACAGTACATGTGAATGTTCCTCTAGGGAAAAGCATACTAGAGCAAGTCAAACTTCTTTCCTCTGCTAAGTCCATTTGTAGAATATTATCAGGTATCCAGGATAGATTAATGTTGCTGATGCTTCTCCCCCATCTTCGGCTGCAGCTTATTCTGCTTCTTAGGTCACATTAGTTTTTTTTTTTTTATTGCATTTGTTCATCGAACAAAGAAACATTATAAGTGAATCTTCATCAAGGAACAAAGCATACTAGAGCAAGTCAGACTTCTTCCCTCTGCCAAGTCCATTTGTAGAAAATCACAAGGTATTCTGAATAAATGAATGCTGCTCCTCCTGCTCC
Organism: Palaemon carinicauda; assembly: GCF_036898095.1. Lineage (NCBI taxonomy): Eukaryota > Metazoa > Arthropoda > Malacostraca > Decapoda > Palaemonidae > Palaemon > Palaemon carinicauda. Next base: position 68,826,455 of record NC_090751.1, read on the forward strand.
ACCGCTTCCTGCGTCTGCTGCTGCTTCTTCAGCCGCTGCTGCTGATTCTGCTTCTTCAGAAGTCAGACTTTTTTCCACATTTCTCCACCTAACAAAGAAACAGTGCAAGTGAATCTTTATCAGGGAACAAGGCATACTAGAGCAAGTCAGACTTCTTCCCATTGCTAAGTCCATTTGTAGAATATCATTAGGTATCCAGAATAGATTACTGCTGCTCCTCTTCCTCCTACATATCCTGCTGCTGCTGCTTCTGCTGCTTCTTCAGCTGCAGTGTCTGGTTCTGCTTCTTTAGAAGTCAGACCTGTTTTCTGATGCATTTGTCCACCTGACAAAGAAAAAGTATAAGTGAATCTTCATCAAGGAAAAAACATACTAGAGCAAGTCAGACTTCTTCCTTCTGCTAAGTCTATTTGTGGAATATTATCAGGTATCCTGAATAGATAACTGCTGCTGCTGTTCCTCCTTCATCTCCTGCTACGTCTTCTTAAAATGCTGCTGTTGATTCTGCTTCTTAAATCAGACTTGATTTTTCTGCATGTGTTCACCTGACAAAGAAACAGTATAAGTGAATCTTCATCAAGGAACAAAGCATACCAGAGTCATACTTCTTCTGCTAAATCCATTTCTAGAATATCACTAGTTATTTAGAATAGATTATTGTTACTCCTCTTCCTCCTCCATATTCTGCTGCTTCTGCTGCAGCTTCTTCAGCCGCTACTACTGATTCTGTTTCTTCAGAAGTCACTCTTTTTTTTCTGCAATTGCTCACCTGACAAAGAAATAGCACAAGTCAACCATCATCAATGATCAAAGCATATTAGAGCAAGTCAGAATTCTTCCTTCTGCTAAGTCTATTTGTGGAATATTATCAAGTATCCAGAATAGATTAATGCTGCTGCTGTTCCTCCTTCACCTGCTGGTGCTGCTGCTGCTGCTGCTGCTGCTGCTGCTGCTGCTGCTGCTGCCGCTACAGCTGATTCTGCTTCTTTGGAAGTCAGACTTTTTTTCTGCATTTGTTTACCTGACAAAGTAAGGGCACAAGTGAATCTTCATCAAGGAACAAAGCATATTAGAGCAAGTCAGACTTCTTACCTCTGCCGAATCTATTTGTAAAATATCATCAGGTATCCAGAATAGATTACTGTTGCTGCTGTTCCTACTTCATCACCTGCTGCTGCTTCTTCAGCTGCTGCTGCTGGTTCTGCGTCTTTAAAAGTCATACTTTTTATATGCAGTTGATAACCTGACAAAGAAACAGCACGAGTGATTCTTCATCAAGGAACAAAGCATACTAAAGCAAGTCAGACTTCTTCCCTCTGCTAGGTCCATTTACAGAATATCACTAGTTATCCAGAAAAGTTACTGCTGCTGCTGCTCTTCCTCCATCTCCTGCTGCTACTAATGATGCTGCTTCTTCAGCTGCTGCTGCTGGTTCTGTTTCTTCAGAAATTAGAATTCTTTTTCTATATTTTTCCACCTGACAAAAAAAAAAACAGCACTAGTGAACTAGTGAATCTTCATTAACGAACAAAGCATACTAGAGGTAGTCAGACTTCTTCCTTCTGCTAAGTCTATTTGTAGAATATTATCAGGTATCCAGAATAGATTACTGCTGGAGCTGTTCCTCCTCCATCTCCTGCTGCAGCTTCTCTAGCTGCTGCTGTGAGTCCTTTTTCTTCTGCATTTGTTCACCTGACAAAACAATCTTCATCAAGGAACAAGCATACTAAAGCAAGACAGACTTTTCCCCTCTGCTAAGTCCATCTGTAGAATATCACTAGATATCCAGAAAATATTACTGCTGCTGCTATTCCTCCTGCATCATATGCTGCTGCTACTTCAGCCGCTGCTGCTGGTTCTGATTCTTTAGAAGTCAGACTTGTTTTTTCTGCATTTGTTCACCTGGCAAAGAAATAGCACAAGTGAATCTTCATCAAAGAACAAAGCATACTAGAGCTAGTAAAAATTCTTCCCTCTGCTAAGTCCATTTGCAGAATATCACTAGATATAGAAAATATTACTGCTGCTGCTGCTCCCCCTCCATCTCCTGCTGCTGCTACTTCAGCCACTGCTGCTGCTACTTCAGTCGCTGCTGCTGGTTCGGCTTCTTCAAGAGTCAAACTTCTTTTTTTCTGCATCTGTTCACCTGGCAAAGAAATAGCACAAGCGAATCTTCATCAAGGAACAAAGCATACTAGAGCAAGTCAGACTTCTTCCATCTGCTAAGTCCATTTGTAAAATATTATCAGATATCCAGAACAGAATTAGGCTGCTCCTCCTGCTCTTCCACCTCCTGCGGCTGTTGATTCTGCTTCTTCAGAAGTCAGACGTTTTTTTTTTTTGTTTCCTTTGTCCACCTGACTAAGAAAAGGTAAAAGTGAATCTTTGTCAAGGAACAAGGCATACCAGAGCATGTCAGACTTCTTCCCTCTGGTGAGGCACTTTGTAGAATAAGACTAGCTATCCAGAATTGATTACTGCTGCCCCTCCCCTTTTTCCATCTCCTGCTGCTCCTGTTGCTTCTTTTGCTGCTGCTGCTGGTTCACCTTCTTTAGATGTCAGACCTGCATTTTCTGCATTTGTCCAACTGACAAAGAAACAGTAAAAGTGAATCTTCATAAAGGAACAAATCATACTTTGTCAAGTAAGACTTCTTCCCTCTCGTAAGTCCATTTGTAGAATATCACTAATTATCCTGAATAGATTATTTCTGCTCCTTCTTCTCCATCTCCTGCAGCTACTGCTGGTTCTGCTTCTTTAGAGGTCAAATTCATTTTTTTCTACATTTGTCCACCTGACAAATAAACAGTACAAGTTAATCTTCCTCGAGGAACAAAGCATGCAAGAGCAAGGCTATTTTTCCCTCTGGTAAGTAGATTTATAAAATATCAATAGGTATCCTAAATAGATTACTTGTGTTCCTTCATCTCCATCTCCTGCTCCTGCTGCTGTTTCTTCAACAACTGCTGCTGGTTCTGCTTCTTCAGAAGTCAGACTTTTTTCTGCATGTGTCCACCTGGCAAGGAAACAGTACAAGGGAATCTTCATTAAGGAAAAAGTCAGACTTCTCTCCTTTACTAAGTCCCTTTGTTGAATATTATGAGGTATCCGGAATAGATTACTGCTGCTGCTCCTCCTCTCCCATCGTCTGCTGCTGTTTCTTCAGTTTCTGGTTCTTCTTCTTCAGAAGTCAGACTTTTTTTTCTGCATTTGTCCACCTGATAAAGAATTAGTACAAGTGAATCTTCATCAAAGAACAATGCATACTTGAGCAAGTCAGACTTCTTCCCTCTGGTAAGTCCAATCATAGAATGACACTAGGTATACTGAATAGATTACTTCTGCTCCTTCTTCTCCATCTCTTGCTGTTGGTGCTGATACTTCAGCAGCTGCTCTCTGGTTCTGCTTCTTCCGAAATTAAACTTCTTTTTCTGCATCTTTCCACCTGCCTGACAAATAAACAGTATGAGTGATCTTCATAAAAACAAAGCATACCAAAGCAAGTCAGAGTTCTTCCCTCTGCTATGTCCATCAGTCGAATATCACTAGGTATCTAGAATAGAATACTGCTGTTCCACCTCCTCCCTCATCTCGTGCTGCCTCTTTTGCTTCTTCACCTGCTGCTTTTGGTTCTCCTTCCTCAGAAATTATACTTTTTTTTCAGTTTTTTTCTACCTGACAAAGAAACAATATAAGTGAATCTTTATCAAGGAACAAAGCATACTAGAGCAAGTCAGACTTCTTCCCTCTGCTAAGTCCATTTGCAGAATATCACTAGGTATCCACAATAGATTAATGCTGTTCCTCCAGCTTCTCTATTTCCTGCTGCTTCTTCAACTACTGCTGCTGCTGCTGCTGGTTCTGCTCCTTCAGAAGTCAGACTTGTTTTTTCTGCATTTGTTTACCTGTAAAAGAAAAAGTCTAAGTGAATCTTTGTATATATATATATATATATATATATATATATATATATATATATATATATATATATATATGTGTGTGTGTGTGTGTGTGTGTACATATACATATGTATATATATATATATATATATATATATATATATACATATACATAGACATATATATATATATATATATATATATATATATATATATATATATATATATATATACATTTATAAATATCTCCCACAATGGCATTCAGTACCAAATTCTATCTTGGGAATATATATCCACTGAAATTCTTTTATAATAATAGCTTCTGGCTGGGCAGAGATTTGAACCCCTGCGTATCCAGTCGAAACCATGCCTCTAGTGGATAAATATTCCCATGATAGAATTCGGTATTAAATGCCATTGTGGCTGATAATCATATCGATCGAAATCACGAGTGTTTGTGATATATATATATATATATATATATATATATATATATATATATATATATATATATATGTATATATATATATATGTGTGTGTGTGTGTGTGTGTGTATATATGTATATATATATATATATATATATATATATATATTTATATATACTGTATATACTGTATATATATATATACATACATATATAAATATATATTATATATATACATATATATAAATAGATAGATATAGATATATATTTACATATATATATACATATATATATATATATATATATATATATATATATATATATATATTTATATATATATAAATATATATATATATATATATATATATATATATATATATATATACTGTGTTGTCACCTATGTTGTTTATTATCCTCATGGATTTTGTAATGCGTAGATCATTCGGAGATGGTGGAGAAGAATTGGACTGGATTGGTGATAGGAATTTAGCAGACCTAGAGTATGCTAATGATTCTGTCCCTGTTAGCAGAACACCACAGGATTTGCAATTCTTGCCTACCAAAATGTATGAAATATCACACGAGGTTGGGCTCAAGATAAATAGAAGAAAGACAGATGATGAGAACGGAATATACAATGGAAGATGAAATATCATTGGAAGGAGAAAGGATTAATGAGGTAGAATATTTTTAGTATTTAAGATCTATGATCTGCAATGGTGCTGCTACTTCAGCAGCTGATGATGCTACTTCAACAACTGCTGCTGGTTCTTCTTCCTCAGAAGTCAGACTTGTTTTTTTTTGGCATTTGTCCACCTGTCAAAGAGAAAATACAATTGAATCTTTATCAAGGAACAACATATACTAGAGTAAGTCAGACTTATTCCCTTCGCTAAGTCCATTTGTAGAATATCATCAGGTAATCAGAAAGGATTACAACTGCTGCTTCTGCTCCTTATTCTCTTACTGCTACTCCGGCTTCTCCAGCAGCTGCCGCTGGTTATGCTTCTTCAGAAGTCTGACTTGTTTTTTCTGCATTTGTCCACCTTTGATCAAGGAACAAAGCATACTAGAGCAAATTAGACTTCTTCGCTCTGCTAAGTCCATTTGTAGAATATCATTAGGTATCAAGAAAAGATTATTACTGCTGTTTCTCCTCCACCATCATTTACTGCTGCAGCTGCTTCTTCAGCACCTGCTGCTGGTTCTGCTTCTTCAGATGTCAAACTTGTATTTTTGTGCATTTCTTCGCCTGTCAAAGAAACAGTACATGTGAATCTTGATCAAGGAACAAAGCATACGAGAGCAGGTCACACTTCTTGACTTTGCTAATTCAATTTATGAAATATCATTAGGTATCCAGAAAACATTAATACTATCGCTTCTCTCCTTCCGCCTCTTACTGCTGCTGCTGCTGCTGCTGGTTCTGCTTCTTCAGAAGTCAGACTTGTTTTTTTCGCATTTGTCCACCTGACAAAGAATCAGTGCAAGTGAATCTTCATCAAAGAACAAAGCTTACTAGAGCAAACTCAGACTTCTTCCCTCTGCTAAGTCTATTTGTAGAATATCATAAGGTATCCAGAATAGATTACTGCTGCTCCTCCATTTCTTGCTGCTGCTGCTGCTGCTGCTGGTTCTATGTCTTCAGTTGTCATACTTGTTTTTTCTGCAATTATCCACCTGAATAGATTAATAAAAGTGAATCTTCATCAATTAACAAAGCACACTTGAGTAAGTCAGATTTCTTCCCTTTGGTAAGTCCAGTTGTAGAATATCATTAGGTATCCTGAATAGATTAGCCTACATTTGCTCCTCTTCCTCATCGCCTGCAGCCTTTGCTGCTACTGGTTCTGCTTCTTTAAAAGTCAGATTTTTCTTTTTCCTTTTTGCATTTGTCCATTTGACAAAAAAAACAGTACAAGTTAATCTTCATCAAGGAAGAAAGCATACTAGAGCAAGTCTATTTTGGTGCTCTGGTAAGTAGATTTGTAAAATATTACCAGGTATCCTAAATAGATTACTTGTGTTCCTACTTTTTCATCTACTGCTCCTGCTGCTGCTTCTTCAGCTGCTGCTACTGGTTCTGCTTCTTAAAAAGTCAGACTTGCCTTTTTCTGCATTTGTCCACTTGACAAATAAACAGTACAAGTTAATCTTCATCAAGGAACAAAGCTTACTAGAGCAAGTCTATTTTTTCACTCTGGTAAGTAGATTTGTAGAATATCACTATGTATCATGAATAGATTACTTCTGCTTTTATTTCTTCATCCCCTGCAGCTGCTGCTGATTCTCCAGCTACTGCAGCTGGGTCTGCTTCTTCAGAAGTCAGAATCATTTTTTTTTCTACATTTTTCCACCTGACAGAGAACCAGTACAGGTAAATCTTAATTGAGGAAAAACGAATACTAGTGCAAGTGAGAATTCTCCCCTTTACTAAGTCCCTTTGTAGAATGTTAACAGGTATCCGGAATATATTACTGGTGCTTCTTCTCCTCTTCCATTGTCTGCTGATGCTTCTTCAGCTGAGCTGATATTTCTGGTTCTTCAAAGGTCAGACTTGATGTTTTCTGCATTTGTCCACCTGACAAGCAATTAGTATAAGTGAATATTTCATCAAGGAACAAAGCATACAAGAGCAGGTCAAACTTCTTCCCTCTGGTAAGTCAATTTGTAGAATGACACTAGGTATCCTGAATAGATTACTTATGCTCCTCCTTCTCCATATCCTGCTGTTGGTACTAATACTTCAGCAGCTGCTGCTTCTTCTGCTTATCCAGAAATTAGACATCTTTTTCTGCATTTTTCCACCTGACAAAGAAACAATACAAGTAAATCTTCACAAAGATAAAAACAAAGCATACTAGAGCAAGTCACACATCTTTCCTCTGCTAAGTCAATTTGTAGAATATCATCAGGTATTCATAATAGAATGCTGAGTGTCCTCTTCCCTTTCCATCTCCAGCTTCTGCTTCTGCTTCTTGAGCTGCTGCTGTTGGTTCAGCTTCTTCAGAAATTAGACTTCTTTTCTGAATTTTCCATCAGACAAAGATTCAGTACAAGTTAATCCTCATCAAGGAACAAAGAATACTAGAGCAAGTCAAACTTCCTTCTGCTAAGTCTGTTTATAGAATATCACTTGGTATCAAGAATAGATTAAGGCTTCTCCTCCTGCTCCACCATCTCCCGCAGCGGCTGCTGCTTCTTCAGCTGCTGCTGCTGGTTCCGCTCCTTCAGAAGTCAGACTTATTTTTTCTGCATTTGTTCACCTGACAAAGAAACAGTACATGTGAATGTTCCTCAAGGAACAAAGCATACTAGAGCAAGTCAGACTTCTTCCCTCTGCCAAGTCCATTTGTAGAAAATCACAAGGTATCCTGAATAAATAAATGCTGCTCCTCCTGCTCCACCGCTTCCTGCGTCTGCTGCTGCTTCTTCAGCCGCTGCTGCTGATTCTGCTTCTTCAGAAGTCAGACTTTTTTCCACATTTCTCCACCTAACAAAGAAACAGTGCAAGTGAATCTTTATCAGGGAACAAGGCATACTAGAGCAAGTCAGACTTCTTCCCATTGCTAAGTCCATTTGTAGAATATCATTAGGTATCCAGAATAGATTACTGCTGCTCCTCTTCCTCCTACATATCCTGCTGCTGCTGCTTCTGCTGCTTCTTCAGCTGCAGTGTCTGGTTCTGCTTCTTTAGAAGTCAGACCTGTTTTCTGATGCATTTGTCCACCTGACAAAGAAAAAGTATAAGTGAATCTTCATCAAGGAAAAAACATACTAGAGCAAGTCAGACTTCTTCCTTCTGCTAAGTCTATTTGTGGAATATTATCAGGTATCCAGAATAGATAACTGCTGCTGCTGTTCCTCCTTCATCTCCTGCTACGTCTTCTTAAAATGCTGCTGTTGATTCTGCTTCTTAAATCAGACTTGATTTTTCTGCATGTGTTCACCTGACAAAGAAACAGTATAAGTGAATCTTCATCAAGGAACAAAGCATACCAGAGTCAGACTTCTTCCCTCTGCTAAATCCATTTCTAGAATATCACTAGTTATTTAGAATAGATTACTGTTACTCCTCTTCCTCCTCCATATTCTGCTGCTTCTGCTGCAGCTTCTTCAGCCACTACTACTGATTCTGCGTCTTCAGAAGTCAGACTTGTTTTTTCTGCATTTGTTCACCTGACAAAGAGACAGTACTAGTAAATCTTCATCAAGGAACAAAGTATACTAGAACCAGTCATACATCTTACCTCTGTTGAGTCCATTTGTAGAATATCATCAGGTATCCAGAATAGATTACTGCTGCTCCTCTTCCTCCTCTATCTCCTTCTGCTGCTTCTTCAGTTGCTGCTGCTGGTTCTGCTTCTTCAGAAGTCACTCTTTTTTTCTGCAATTGCTCACCTGACAAAGAAATAGCATAAGTCAACCATCATCAAAGATCAAATCATATTAGAGCAAGTCAGAATTCTTCCTTCTGCTAAGTCTTTTTGTGGAATATTATCAAGTATCCAGAATAGATTAATGCTGCTGCTGTTCCTCCTTCACCTTCTGGTGCTGCTGCTGCTGCTGCTGCTGCTGCTGCTGCTGCCGCTACAGCTGATACTGCTTCTTTGGAAGTCAGACTTTTTTCTGCATTTGTTTACCTGACAAAGTAAGGGCACAAGTGAATCTTCATCAAGGAACAAAGCATATTAGAGTAAGTCAGACTTCTTACCTCTACCGAATCTATTTGTAGAATATCATCAGGTATCCAGAATAGATTACTGTTGCTGCTGTTCCTACTTCATCACCTGCTGCTGCTTCTTCAGCTGCTGCTGCTGGTTCTGCGTCTTTAAAAGTCATACTTTTTATATGCAGTTGATAACCTGACAAAGAAACAGCACGAGTGATTCTTCATCAAGGAACAAAGCATACTAAAGCAAGTCAGACTTCTTCCCTCTGCTAGGTCCATTTACAGAATATCACTAGTTATCCAGAAAAGTTACTGCTGCTGCTGCTCTTCCTCCATCTCCTGCTGCTACTAATGATGCTGCTTCTTCAGCTGCTGCTGCTGGTTCTGTTTCTTCAGAAATTAGAATTCTTTTTCTATATTTTTCCACCTGACAAAAAAAAAACAGCACTAGTGAACCAGTGAATCTTCATTAAGGAACAAAGCATACTAGAGGTAGTCAGACTTCTTCCTTCTGCTAAGTGTATTTATAGAATATTATCAGGTATCCAGAATAGATTACTGCTGGAGCTGTTCCTCCTCCATCTCCTGCTGCAGCTTCTCCAGCTGCTGCTGTTGATTCTTCTACTTAAGTCAGTCCTTTTTCTTCTGCATTTGTTCAACTGACGAAACAATCTTCATCAAGGAACAAGCATACTAAAGCAAGACAGACTTTTCCCCTCTGCTAAGTCCATCTGTAGAATATCACTAGATATCCAGAAAATATTACTGCTGCTGCTCTTCCTCCTGCATCACATGCTGCTGCTACTTCACCGGCTGCTGCTGGTTCTGATTCTTTAGAAGTCAGACTTGTTTTTCCTACATTTGTTCACCTGGCAAAGAAATAGCACAAGTGAATCTTCATCAAAGAACAAAGCATACTAGAGCTAGTCAAAATTCTTCCCTCTGCTAAGTCCATTTGCAGAATATCACTAGATATAGAAAATATTACTGCTGCTGCTGCTCCCCCTCTATCTCCTGCTGCTGCTACTTCAGCCACTGTTGCTGCTACTTCAGCCGCTGCTGCTGGTTCGGCTTCTTCAAAAGTCAAACTTCTTTTTTCTGCATTTGTTCACCTGGCAAAGAAATAGCACAAGCGAATCTTCATCAAGGAACAAAGCATACTAGAGCAAGTCAGACTTCTTCCATCTGCTAAGTCCATTTGTAAAATATCATCAGATATCCAGAACAGAATTAGGCTGCTCCTCCTGCTCTTCCACCTCCTGTGGCTGTTGATTCTGCTTCTTCAGAAGTCAGACGTTCTTTTTTTTTTTTTCCTTTGTCCACCTGACTAAGAAAAGGTAAAAGTGAATCTTTGTCAAGGAACAAAGCATATCAGAGCATGTCAGACTTCTTCCCTCCGGTGAGGCACTTTGTAGAATGAGACTAGGTATCCAGAATTGATTACTGCTGCCCCTCCCCTTTTTCCATCTCCTGCTGCTCCTGTTGCTTCTTTTGCTGCTGCTGCTGGTTCACCTTCTTTAGATGTCAGACCTGCATTTTTTGCATTTGTCCAACTGACAAAGAAACAGTACAAGTGAATCTTCATAAAGGAACAAATTATACTGGGTCAAGTAAGACTTCTTCCCTCTCGTAAGTCCATTTGTAGAATATCACTTATTATCCTGAATAGATTACTTCTGCTCCTTCTTCTCCATCTCCTGCAGCTACTGCTGGTTCTGCTTCTTTAGAAGTCAGACTCATTTTTTTCTACATTTGTCCACCTGACAAATAAACAGTACAAGTTAATCTTCCTCGAGGAACAAAGCATGCAAGAGCAAGGCTATTTTCCCTCTGGTAAGTAGATTTATAAAATATCAATAGGTATCCTAAATAGATTACTTGTGTTCCTTCATCTCCATCTCCTGCTCCTGCTGCTGTTTCTTCAACAACTGCTGCTGGTTCTGCTTCTTCAGAAGTCAGACTTTTTTCTGCATGTGCCCACCTGGCAAGGAAACAGTACAAGGGAATCTTCATTAAGGAAAAAGTCAGACTTCTCTCCTTTACTAAGTCACTTTGTTGAATATTATGAGGTATCCGGAATAGATTACTGCTGCTGCTCCTCCTCTCCCATCGTCTGCTGCTGTTTCTTCAGTTTCTGGTTTTTCTTCTTCAGAAGTCAGACTTATTTTTTCTGCATTTGTCCACCTGATAAAGAATTAGTACAAGTGAATCTTCATCAAAGAACAATGCATACTAGAGTAAGTTAGACTTCTTCCCTCTGGTAAGTCCAATCATAGAATGACACTAGGCATACTGAACAGATTACTTCTGCTCCTTCTTCTCCATCTCTTGCTGTTGGTGCTGATACTTCAGCAGCTGCTCTCTGGTTCTGCTTCTTCCGAAATTAAACTTCTTTTTCTGCATCTTTCCACCTGCCTGACAAATAAACAGTATGAGTGATCTTCATAAAAACAAAGCATACCAAAGCAAGTCAGAGTTCTTCCCTCTGCTATGTCCATCAGTCGAATATCACTAGGTATCTAGAATAGAATACTGCTGCTCCACTTCCTCCTTATTCTCGTGCTGCCTCTTCTGCTTCTTCACCAGCTGCTTTTGGTTCTCCTTCCTCAGAAATTATACTTCTTTTTCAGTTTTTTTCCACCTGACAAAGAAGCAATATAAGTGAATCTTCATCGAGGAACAAAGCATACTAGAGCAAGTCAGACTTCTTCCCTCTGCTAAGTCCATTTGCAGAATATCACTAGGTATCCACAATAGATTAATGCTGTTCCTCCAGCTTCTCTATTTCCTGCTGCTTCTTCAACTACTTCTGCTGCTGCTGCTGCTGGTTCTGCTCCTTCAGAAGTCAGACTTGTTTTTTCTGCATTTGTTTACCTGAAAAAGAAAAAGTCTAAGTGAATCTTTGTATATATATAAATATATATATATATATATATATATATATATATATATATATATATATATATATATATATGTATGTATATATATATATATATATATATATATATATATATATACATATGTACATATACATATGTATGTATATATATATATATATATATATATATATATATATATATATATGTACATGTACATAGACATATATATATATATATATATATATATATATATATATATATATATATATATATATATATATATATATATTTATAAATATCACCCACAATGGCATTCAGTACCGAATTCTATCTTGGGAATATATATCCACTGAAATTCTTTTATAATAATAGCTTCTGGCTGGGCAGAGATTTGAACCCCTGCGTATCCAGTCGAAACCATGCCTCTAGTGGATAAATATTCCCATGATAGAATTCGGTATTAAATGCCATTGTGGCTGATAATCATATCGATCGAAATCACGAGTGTTTATGATATATATATATATATATATATATATATATATATATACATATATATATATATGTGTGTATATATATATATATATATATATATATATATATATATATATATATATATATATATATATATATATATATATATTTATATATACTGTATATACTGTATATATACATATATATATAAATATATACTATATATATACATATATATAGATAGATAGATAGATATAGATATATATTTATATATATATATATATATATATATATATATATACTGTGTTGTCACCTATGTTGTTTATTATCCTCATGGATTTTGTAATGCGTAGAACAGTCGGAGATGGTGGAGAAGAATTGGACTGGATTGGTGATAGGAATTTAGCAGACCTAGAGTATGCTAATGATTCTGTCCCTGTTAGCAGAACACCACAGGATTTGCAATTCTTGCCTACCAAAATGTATGAAATATCACACGAGGTTAGGCTCAAGATAAATAGAAGAAAGACAGATGATGAGAACGGAATATACAATGGAAGATGAAATATCATTGGAAGGAGAAAGGATTAATGAGGTAGAATATTTTTAGTATTTAAGATCTATGATCTGCAATAGCCTTTAGAATTAGAGTTTAGTGAAGGATTGAAAAAGCAAATCAGACAATAGCTAGATTAAGTAAAATTTAGAAATCAAATCGCCTGAAATTATATATAAAAATCAAACTGTATATCAGTTTTGTGAGATTGGTGTAACCCTATCGACATGAGTCATGGTATGACAATGAAACAATCTCCAATATATTTAGTAGATTTGAGTACAAAGCCGTCAGAAGGATATTGGGAGTAAAATAACAGGACATGTTTAGAAATGAAACTATATGAGAGATTACGCGAGTGTCATATGTTAATGAGATCATGATCAGGGGTAGATGGAGATGGTTTGGGCATGCTCTTCGCACTCCCCAAGAGGGGTTAGTTCACCAAACATTCAGCTGGGCTCCACAAGGTACTAGAAGAGTTGAAAGACCCAGACCTAAATTTATGGTAAGGTCGGTAGGTATACTCGTAATTATTTACAAAGAGAGTCTTAGTACACAGATATCAAGAGATTTGTTTATTATTTCCTAAAAGATCGAACGTTAAGCAATATCCTTAGATAAGCGTGCAGAGTATTCCAACGTTTAATAACTTGTTAGAGATACGATTGCTCACATTTAAGACGTATGAAGGGAAGATTTAATTTGCATTTTTTAGTTTTATATCGATTAAGTGATTGTTCTTGATTATTTTTGTCCTAATGTTGGATATTTGTTTAATGTAAGTTTCTGGAACACCATATTCATCAAGGAGACCTCATAGATGTCTTCCAGCTACAATATCGAGAAAGATCGGAAGAATGACGATATATGAGCTAAGTAATCACTGTGCCATTATATACAACTAAAACAAAAATCATGCTCAAGAGCGGCTGAATCCTGGCATTTGCATAGAAGTAAAGCGTCTTTTGAATAGGGCAGTCCTGGCATTCTCATATAAAAAAAATGAGTTATTTGACCTTAATACTTCATTAGGAGTTAAATGTAATTGACCAGAGAAATATATTTAAAAAAAGCCAATCTTTGCCATTTTAAAGGTTTAAAATCTGCTCGTGAAGGGCCGAGTCAAGGAACATTGACATTGTCCTATCAAGGAGGACAATCCCCAAGAGAATGACCATATATTCATATGATCAGAGCCCAAGCCCCCTCTCCACCCAAGTTAAGACCAATGAGGGTCAGGCAATGGCTGCTGATGACTCAGCAGATAGATCTATAGGCTCTCCTAAACCATCCATCTTCAACTCACAAGGATGATGAGGTTGCAGCGATAAAAGAAAACGGTGAACGGGACTCGAATCCCAGTCTGGCAATCATCGAAAGACGCTACCACATCAGCCACCTCATGAAAATATGTAAATGTCATTTTCTTGATGATTTAAGATAAGGCAGATATAAGAAAAGATGATAATACATGATTACTGGATAAGAAAGAGACGATGGCTTAGATTTATATTGTGACTTTGGGTACAGGTAATCAAAAAGGAATCCACACTGTTTCTGTGACTTAATCTTAGCCCATGGGTAGCTAATGCATTCTCATTGAGCCCCATGGAGCCATTTCATGCTGTTTCGTTATGAGAGAAATGCCTTTGGATGTTTGGCTAACATGAAACAAATTACATTTTGAACAATGATTACATTATATAACACATCATTGTCATTTCTAAACACATCCGTAAACACATGCAAAGATGTATTCAAACACAACACTTCCATCTAGTTAGTTTCCAAAAGGGTATGATACCGGAAAAAAAAGTATTCATGAAATGGCAAAAGGGTGTTGTTCATATATATATATATATTTTTTTTTTTTTAAGAAAATATTTGAGATAAAAGTGAATAATAAAACTAAGAGATATTGTGGAATCCTTCTCAGCTGTCTTTACTCAAGGGCACACTTTAAATTTAAACCATGATCTATTTTACAGTAATTTTGCGTTATCATCTTTTCTTAAACAGGAGTTTGGGGATCCCGTTTTTCTGTATGAATACGGTATCAGTTTTTATTCAATCTCATTGTAAGTCCGTAAGTCACCAGTAAGACGTAAGTACATTATTCAATAGAATATTTTAGTTTTCCTTTTGTGGATATACAATAATACACACACACACACACACACACACACATATATATATATATATATATATATATATATATACATATATATATATATATATATATATATATATATGTATAGTTTATATATATATATATATATATATATATATATATATATATATATATATAAATAGACATATATATATATATATATATATATATATATATATATATATATATATATATGTATGTATATATATACATATATATAGATATATTACATATATATATATATATATATATATGTATATATATATATATATATATATATATATATATATATATATATATATATATATACTGTATATATACATATATATATATATATATATATATAGATAGATAGATAGATAGATAGATATATTACATATATATAACTATATATATATATATATATATATATATATATATATATATATATTTATATATATATAGATAGATATATTACATATATATAACTATATATATATATATATATATATATATATATATATATATACTGTGTACACATGCACACACAAATATGTGTGCGCGTATGTGTGTGTTCGCAATAATTCAAATTTACACATATCCGAGTAATTTTGAAAACATTAAATAGTAAAACCTTGCAACATTTTAGCTTTTTGAATGACATATTCTTCATCAGCTTTCTTTAGGAAGGGTTCAGTTATAACGAAAAATGTTAGTTTACATTGTAACTTTATATATATAGTCCAGATTATATTTTATAGACAGTGTAGATTATTCATTGCTCACCTTGATTGAAATAGGGAAAAGAAAACTCCTGATTTAAAGGTCAAAGATACGCAGTGGATAATTTCTTGGGCGCAGTTATTAATCGTCCTTCACAAATGTCTTGGAGGACATCTTAGACCTTTGATATCACCACATGATTTATTATCGAAAACTATATCTGTCAAGTAGTACAAAAAATCTGTCAAAGTAAGGAACACAATCTACTTTTCATTTGATCTATACGAACATAACTGAATAAAGCAGTGAAGGTTACTTTTATACATAAAAAGCTTTATTCACAAATTTGAAACATCACTTCAAGTATAAATTTCATAATTGAACTAGATAGATTAACTATGACAATCTTATGATTAACTCAAATCACAATTGTGCTATTATTTAGATGAAAATGTCTGCTTAAAGAAATGCAGAGGAGCTGTACGGGAATATATCAATTTAACAAAGTTTACGAAGGACAGATATTCACATTTGGATGAACTGAGTTTTTCTTATTTTGACTCCACAACAAGATCACAAACATTGCTTATATAAGGCATGCGTGATCTCTTCCTCGTTGAGCAGTACCAATATTCATGAAGTCCTTCTTCCTCTTTTTCGGAAGGCTGAATTTTATGTAATGTTTACTATGAATTTAATGGGGAAAATTTCTTGTTTAGGATACGAAGAATGGTAGAAATAAAGGCTTCTTTCAATGGTTGAGCGGATTTCTTCAATTATTGCCTGAAAATAAGTAAAAAAGACGCTATATATATATATATATATATATATATATATATATATATATATATATATATATATATATACATATATATATATATATATATATATATAAATACATATATGTACACACACACACACACACACACACATATATATATATATATATATATATATATATATATATATATATATATATATATATATATATATATACATATATATATATACATATATATATATATATATATATATATATATATATATATATATATATATATATATATATATATATATGTATATATATATGTATATATATATATATATATATATATATATATATATATATATATATATATATATATATATATATATATCTTTCAACCTTATCCCTATTACGCGGTTTTTTTACTGATCTTTAAGTATAATATGCAAAATAAAACAGAGCTTATGCATTAGTAGTGAATAATTACAAAAAGCAAAAAAGCCTTTGCTTAAGTAAAATTTTAGCCTTTCTGAAGCCTAGAAAAATACCTGAAATAATGATAAGGTCAAAGTATAATTTAGATAAAATCGTGACTGATAAAAAAAAAAAAAAATATTTCGCCGAGTAATATTTGGTGAGAGAGGGGTGGAATTTTGATGAACTATTATATAATAAATTTAACCAATTTCTTAATAAGAGAAAGCTACAACGAAGCTAAACAGCAATTGATTCTTCACTTTCTCGCGATTCAGAAGCTAAAGGCCAGACAAGAGAACAATACTCGAAACAAGGTAGAATGAAAGAATCAAAACCCTTTTTCTGACTAGATAGATCACTCTTAAGAAGCCATTTCTTTTTTCTGTATGTAATGGAAGACGAGACAGACCTAATGTGTTTCTCTAAAATAAATTTGCTATCAAGAATCACACCCACAATCTTAAACCAATCGTACAGAATCAAGAAACATTAACAATGCTGAGATCTGGATGTTGAGGAACCAGTGACTGTCCTCGTCCTTCTTACAATCATACACTGAGTTTTGTTAGGATTCAACTCCATGCCCCATAATTTGCACCATGCGCTAATTTCAGCTAGATCTCTATCAAAGGATTCAGCAACCCCAAGGGCTCCAACAGGAAAATAGCCCAGTGAGGAAAGGAAACAAAAAAAATAAAATATTCTAAGAACAGTAAAATTAAAATATAGAACTCCTATATAAACTATAAAAACTTAAAAAAAAAAGTGTGGAGGATCATTTTTTATTTATTTTATTTTTGTATTTTACCAAATCCCGAGAGAGAGAGAGAGAGAGAGAGAGAGAGAGAGAGAGAGAGAGAGAGAGAGAGAGAGAGAGAGAGTGTGTGTGTATGTCAGTGAGAAAAAAAGGTAGTTAGTGTATCGATTGTTTGTTGTGAGAAAGACTGTTGGAATAATTGACTGTTTGATTACCTTAGCTAGGTTAGGACAGTATTAAATGTTTCGGAGCGAATTCTTTTTTATTTGACTGCGTCTTGAGGCAGTTGTGTGTGTGTGCACGCTGGATTTAGATATTTGATTGATTTGACCAGCGTTGGAAGTGATCATTTATTTTTTGAGTGAGTACAGTTTTGTTTATATTTGCTTGTCGTGATTGTGAATAATAGAAAGTTTATTATTTATCTTTTATTATAGTGCGATAGTTTAGTTACTAGGAATGTTTGTAAGTGTTTTGTTTTTTATTTTCAGGCCGCGATTCCTCCTTGGAATTACTTATCCTTTGGAGAGAACTTAGTTTTGAATGTTGCTCAACCGTTGATGACCTGGCCTGTGTTACGATTATATTTAGACTGCTCTTTGGATTTAGATAAATGTTGATGACCCAGACTGGATGAACTTTCGATTGCTGTTATTGATGATGATGATGATGATGATGATGATGATTATGACCACTAATTGACTGTTCAGTTCAGTTGACTGGAACTGATTATAGTTCCGTTTGCCACAGATTGGTGGCTGTGCCAAGGACTGATCGGTTTGTGTGCGGAGACAGTTTCCGCGTTAATAAATAAACAATTATAAACATATTTGGTTGTGGTGCATCTTAGTTTTAAGTTTCGATATTTTCTCCGGGTTTATATGAATGTGGCATTTTCATTTATTTTGTATGCTAAGCTTTTTTTGTGTTGTCTATATTAATATCTTTAGTTTGGTTGTTATAATTCTAGAATTAAGTGATAATTTAGTTTTAAGGAATATAGTTAGTAAGGTTATATATATATTTTTTTTTGTCCGTTTTGTCTCAGAGTCTGGTTTAGATAACGTAAGGGGAAAGTTTGTTTTGTTGAGACAATTGTCAGTAGGTGTGATTCAGGGTGTGGTGCTTGTTTTTTGCAACATACCGCCACAACAGGAGGAAGAGAAATAAGATAGGACAGTATGCCCCAGTGTACTCTTAAGCAAGAAAACTTTAACCCAATACAGTGGTATACCATGGTACAGAGGCTGTGGCACTACCCAAGACTAGAGAACAATGGTTTGATTTTGGAATGTCCTCCTAGAAGAGCTGCTTACCAAAGCTAAAGAATCTCTTCTACCCTTACCAAGTGGAAAGTGGCAACTGAACAATTTCAGTGCAGTAACCCCTTGGGTGAAGAATAATTGTTTGGTAATCTCAGTGTTGTCGGATGTATGGGAACAGAGGGGAATATGTAAAGAATAGGCCAGACTATTCGGTGTGTGTAGGCAAAGGGAAATTGCACCGTTACGAGAGAAAAGAATAAGATGTAGTACTGTCTGGCCAGTCAAAGGACTCCATAACTCTCTAGCGGCAGTATCTCAATGGGCAGCTGGTGCCCTGGCCAACCTACTAGCATCATCTGCATATGCAAAGAGCTTGTTTTTTAGGCCATACCACATGTCATGTGTATATAGTATGAAAAGTAATGGTCCAAGAAGACTACGCTGAGGAACACCAGATATTACATTCCTATACTCACTATGGTGCCCATCGGCAACAAGTCTTTGCCATCTATTATCTGAAAATTTAATAATGGTGCTGAAAAAAAGACCGGCCCATTCCTAACTGTTTGAGCTTGAAAAATCAAGGCCAATCATACAAACTTCCTGATCACAATCAAGGGATTAATGACCATCATTGGAGATTGTCAAAAGGGCATCACATGCTCCAATGCCTTTACGAAAGCCAAATTGCAAACTAATGAACAAATAATTACCTACAACAAAGCTATTTAGACGTTTTGCCAGAAGGCGTTCAAAAACTTTAGGTGATACGGAAGTTATAGAAATTGGACGATAATCAGTGGGACTTAAGCTACCACAAACACATTAACATAATGGAGTAACATTGCCAATTCTCCAACAAGTGCTAAAAGAACCTCTTCTTGCCCCATTTACATAATGGAGTAACAGTGCCAATTCTCCAACATGTGCTAAAAGAATCTACTTTTGCCAGATAAATTAAGAGCTAGGAAATCTGCAGTATTTATAAAAACTAAGGGAAAATACCATTTGAGTCTACACCTCCATAGGCATCAAGGTCCATCAAGAGAGCTTTAATTTCACAACATTGAAAAGCTAAACTAATTAGTTTAGCCTCAGTAGAGCAGAAGCTGCATTCAAAACAGCAGAACGGATCATTAAAAAGAAGACTAGTGTCTGAGTAGTCTCGATAGCATATGCCATCTTTAGCCATTTTCCAGTACCTTAATATGCTTCAAGGTGAAATTAACACATTCCCAACGTAATTAGCCACGAGATGACAGCTTCGTGCTTCAGAACAGTAACCAATGGTAAGGCAGTACTAAAGATAGACAGATATTAGGGTCGAACATTATGTAAAAGAGAGTATGAGGAAATTGTATTTAATAACCCGACCAGGATCCGTACACCCCTTCAGCCACGCCACCAAGTGGAAGTTTCATAATGAAACCTCCAATCTTTGGGATCATACAAGTGTTGTAACCAAAGCCCTTCCACAATCTCAGTATGTGTTTTAATTGCAAGGTAGTGGGTTCTTCATCATTCAGAGACAGGGGATGCCTGTCCAGTGGTGGAATCCCAGTCGCCATAAGCCTAAGTCAAATCACTCCTAAGAGGGACCAGTGACAGTTTCTTTTTACCCTACTAGGGCAATGCTAAGCCAGGCTGGCTGGCTCATTTTATAATATAAAGGGAATCTCACATGTTTTGGAATAACATTTATCAATTATTTATTACGAAGCATACACACACACACACACACACATTATATATATATATATATATATATATATATATATATATATATATATATATATATATATATATATATATATATATATATATATATATATATTCTGCATTATTTATGTTTACATTTCCTTTTATGTTTTCTGTACATCAGAATTTCCTACCTGTATAATTCTTCTTAGATTATTTTTGCGTCTGTAATATCATAATTTTAGGGGGAGATATATATGCCATAAAAAGTATAAGTAAAAGTGGTTGGGCAGTGGCATGCAGGCAGCACCCAGCATCTGGTGACTGCTCAACAGTCTGCTACTGATCTCAAAGGAATAAAGTACTTCCATACTCATGGGTGTCATTGAGCATCTTTGACACACATCTCATTAACTGTTAATAGCATTGTAATGAGAGCTTCTCTTAGACACCCATCTCATTAGCTGTCAATAGCATTGTAGTGAGAGCTTCTCTTTTTGTAAAGAGCTCTGTCGTTGTTGATGAGTTGGCAAAATACTGCATTAGATATGATGCCACATCTGCCTATCATTGCCATCATTAAATAGACAAATGAGCTTGATTATAAATTTTGAACATCTAAGGCTGTTGTTGTACATTTACTTATTGTAAACTTGCCGATGTAGTACCTACTTTATCTTTGAAAGGCGCCTTCTACTTTATCTACTATATTTCCCTCTAAGTTTCCCTCTAAGCTCTCTGAAAATGAAGAAAACTTAAAATGTTATAAAAGTAGTTCTGGTTTTAGCTCAGAGAAAAGAAAATTTATTCATGAGGCTACATGATCTGATGTGTATATCGAAGCTTTAGTATGCCTGGAGACTATACTCTTCTGTATGCAAAGTTAAACTAGTAGAGCTATATATTATATGCCTTAAAATATGATCGCTTATATTTAAAAATTAGCCTTTTGGGAGTATTTATGAGGCTATTAAAAAAATCACCACTTGATTTACAAAGGGAAGAATTTGTTCTGTGTTATTTGTACAGAATTAAATCTTCCCCCAGCAACTCTTCCATTGTTGTCTTAGAAAAGTTGAGCCAAGATCATCAAAGAAATTTCAAATTAAATCAAGTGAAAAAATTGGCAACAACTCTCTTAAGAAGTAGAAAGGCCTTATGCCAAAGACACACATATGCGATTTAAGGCCATTGGAATAAAATAGTGGTTTGTATCTAAGAAAGCTTAGTATATTATGAAATAAAGATTTTATATACTGTACTGTCATGACACTTAATTTTGAATACCCCTCTGTGCCCTCCAAAAATGCCTTAATCCGTTATTATTATTTTTTTCAGGTATTGACAGCAGCCCCCTACACTCAATAGGGAGTGTAAGGGGAGTTTATTCTCAGAGTACTGTATGTATATAGAAAAGAGTGAGTACATCCGTCCCTGGAATCCAATGTATCGCAAAACATAATTATCTCGTTTTGATAGAAATAAATGATGCATTGATCAAAATGGGTGAAACGAGAGAAAGTGAAGATATAAACTCAAGTTTCAAGGCTCAACTAGAAGATGATGTCAATAGAGAAGCTTTGACATCAGGCACGGATCTTCGTCAGTATTCTCAGTCAGTTGAAAAAGAGCTTCGACAGTTGGAAAACTTGAGTATCCAAGATTACCTCAACAAGGCTCAAGATATTGCTACTCTACATCACCAGATCACAGAATGTGATTCCATACGGGAACTTAGTGATGGACAGATTTTTTAAATATTTGCCCCAGAACCAAGTGAACATAAAGTGGCATAGAACAGTTTTTTTTGGCAGTGATAACCAAATTTTTAAGTGTTGTCAACTCCTAAACCCAGTGGATTGTTCATGTAGATTGTGAACCACAGTGTTGCGGGGTTCTCCTTTAAGCTTAGTGTAGGAGTAGTGTTTTGTTGTTAAGATAATTGGTCTACCCAGGCAATACACACGGTTGTCTGTATCATGTACTAAAACATGCGCATGTGAATAGTTCTTGTTTATGTTATCCTGAGACTGGAGTGTAAAGGGATACTAATTTTGCCTTTAATTGATTATTTGAATTGACAAAACAATGTTAATGTATTCCTAACAGTTTTTTTTTGTTTCATTTACAAATAATTTTTTTTTTGTGTGTTTATGAGGACAAATTTATTCCAGTTCCTTACAACACGGTGTCCCTTTCTCAGCCACTGTTTTTTTTAATCTTGCTAATAAGTCATTTATCATAATTTTTTCCTCCCACACTGTGTCCCGTTATCAGTTAATAACTGTTCCCTTTCACATAATGTTCTGACCCTTACTTGAACTTGAAGCTATCTAACCTTAAATTCAAGCTATTCCCATATACTGCTCATTTTTCCCAGAAATGAATCAACGTCATCTTACATGTTAATCCAGCTAGCCCAAGGAACGGGAATTTAAGAAGGAAGTAAGATTCTAGCTGGGTCCCCTTGCCCAGTATAAATCAAGGGGCGGTGCCCAGTGCTCCGTTCTTTTGACCTGTTACCTAGACTTTTGGGTATTCCACCGTTGTATATTTTTTTGTGTAGTGAACGTTGGGTTGTGGTCGGCATTCAGACACTAGGCAGTTCAGGTGCTACCTCTGGCCACAGTCCGCAAACCACTACGTAATTTTTGGTGCCCAGTCCTGGTAAACACCAACCTTTAGGGATGGCATCATCATCATCAGGTAAGCGCCGAAAGGCTAAGAAGAGCCTGAGCTGGGATGTGATAAGTCTTATCCAGATTGTCGGTGACCTGGCAACTCAGGTCCAGTCCCTGACACTTCAAGTGGCGGCCCTGAAGAGCATTGAGCCGTCACCAACGTGCCACGTTGCCCCTGGGGTCACGACCACAGTGACCACCAGTGCTCCTTTTACATCCCTAGCTTGGCCAAACATCAATGGTCTGGCAATTCCAGTGACTGGAGCAGAGCCAGTGGTTGGAGGTGTGACGGGCCGAGAGAGGGTTGTGAACTCAAAGGCAGGATGCAATCAACTGAGTTGTTTATTAAGGAACACTCTCCTTTATATACAAAACCTCAAGGTAACAGGACATAACATGTTCTAGAGACAGACAATGTTACAGAGCAAAACAGGAGACATGATCATTCAGGTTCTTTTTAGTGCGAGGGAAGCGCGCAGATACAAGCATAATATATACAAAATAATTATGTACAATTGTGTGACACACGGTTGGTACATGGCTCCCCCCCTAAAAATGACATACTGTACATGTTAAATAGGGCGCCCTGATCTAGAGAGGCGAACTGTAGGCAGGTCATCTGGCAGAAGATAAGCAGGTTTTAGACGATCAATGGAGACCCAGTCTTCTTTGCCCCGAATGTTTAGTAGGAATGCTTTCGGACTGCGTCGGATCACAAGGAAAGGGCCCGTGTAAGGGGGCGTTAGTGGTGGCTTGCTAGTGTCGTTGCGCAGGAAGACGTGCGTTGCAGAGTGCAAGTCCGTTGGTATGTGATGCTTCGCTGGGGGCTTGTAAGTCTGGCGGCACGGAGTAAATTTTCCCACGACGTGACGTATGCGCTGGAGATCGTCGGAGGAGGTTGTAGAAGGAAAAAATTCGGCAGGGACGACCAACGGGTCGCCATACAACATTTCAGCTGCCGAGACGTCGAGGGCGTCTTTAGGGAAGCTGAGTAAACCAGTTGCAATCCTTGCAGTGGGACATCAAAGCTGCTTTGAGGGTGCGATGAAAACGTTCAACCATTCCATTGGCAGCGGGGTTGTAGGCCGTTGTCTGATGTAGGGTGATGCCCAGGAGATTCGCTAATGACGTCCACAATTGAGAGGTGAAAGTGGTTCCCCTGTCAGAAGTAATATGCTCAGGGATACCGAATCTTGAAATCCATCCAGAGAGTAAGGCAGATGTACATGAGGCGGACGTTGCAGTTTCCATGGGAATGGCTTCAGGCCAACGAGTGGAGCGGTCGATGACGGTAAACAGGTAACGATGTCCTTGTGATGTGGGTAGGGGGCCTACAACGTTGACATGAATGTGTGCGAAACGACGCTGAGGTTGAGGAAAGGTGCCCACTCCTGAATCCGTGTGTCGATGTACTTTGGAAGTTTGGCAAGAAGTACAGGCGCGGACCCAATCCTTAGCATCCTTAGAAATGCCGTGCCAAATGAACTTTGCCTTCAGCAGCTGTGCAGTAGAACGGCACGAGGGATGTGAAAGGCCGTGAATGAAATCAAACACCTGTCGGCGCATGGGAGCAGGAATCCAAGGTCGCAGTCTACCAGTACTGACGTCACAGAGGAGGGTGGTGTTGGAGTCTTCGAGGGAAAAGTCTTCCCAACGGAGGGACGTGCAGGATGTCCTACAAGCTTGATACTCTGGATCCTGTCGTTGGGCTTCAGCCAGGGCGTTGTAATCCAATCCCAGTTGAACGGCAGCCAACGTGTTTCTTGACAGGGCATCGGCAACGGGATTCATTTTCCCAGGGACGTATTGGAGGGTGCAATTGTATTCAGCCACGGCGGAGAGATGTCGGCGCTGACGGGCGGACCAGGCGTCAGACTGTCGAGTGAAGGCGTGCACCAGAGGCATGTGGTCTGTGTGAATGACGAAGGGCGTACCTTCTAAGAAATGGCGAAAGTGACGGACAGCCAAGTGCACCGCCAGCAATTCTCGATCGAAGGTAGAATAACCCGATTCTGCCTTGGACAGTTTTCTGCTGAAGAAGGCCAATGGGCGGGGCGAGCCTTTGACCACCTGCTCGAGTACTGCACCAATAGCGACGTCGCTGGCATCGGTGGAGAGAAGGAGAGGGGCGTGTGGGATAGGAAAAGTGAGAGCCGCAGCAGTTGATAGAGCCTTCTTTGCATTGCAGAAGGCTGCTTCTTGAAGGGGACCCCACTTCAGGTCCTTTGGCTTGCCCTTGAGGGAGGCATAGAGGGGAGCAAGAGTGGCGGCAATGGCTGGCAGAAAACGGTGATAATAGTTGATCATGCCCAAGAATTCCTGCAGAGCTTTGACGGTCGAGGGCGCGGGGAAGTTCTGAACGGCTGCTACCTTCTCAGGGAGGGGATGGACTCCTTCAGGAGTGATACGGTGCCCTAAGAATGACACTTCGTTGGCGCCAAAGGTACACTTGTCGTACCGGACTACAAGGCCGTTTTGCTACAGGCGGTCGAGCACGATGCGCAAGTGACGGAGGTGTTCCTCTTTTGAGGAGGAGAACACAAGTATGTCGTCCACATAACATACACAGAAAGGGAGGTCCCCTAAGATGCCATCCATGAGACGTTGAAACATTACCCCAGCATTACGAAGGCAAAAACAGGAGTAATTGAAGGTGTATGTTCCAAACGAAGTGGTGATGGCGGTCTTGGGGATGTCTTCCAGGTTCATAGGCACCTGATAATACCCCTTCAGGAGGTCGAGCGTAGAGAAAACCTTCGCTTTGTGCAGGTAGGAGGTCACGTCGGCAATGTTTGGGAGGGGGTAGTGATCCGGTTCTGTTTGCATGTTCAGGCGCCTGTAATCCCCGCACGGATGGAGGGAGCCGTCTTTCTTCAGAATGATGTGTAAGGGTGACGACCATGGGCTGGAGGCCTTTTGGCAAAGGCCCATTTCCTCCATTTCGGCGAACGTCTGTTTGGCGGCTGCCAATCGTTCCGGTGCCAGACGTCTGAATTTTGCGAAGACTGGGGGTCCCGTCGTCTTGATATGGTGATAAATACCGTGCTTAGCAGGAACCGTGGGCGTTTGGCGAAGTTCTGTACGGAAAACTTCCGGGTACGACGTGAGGAGGTGGGCGTAGGCATCCGTGGATGCGCTGATGTGGAGAGCGAGGTTAGAGGGGGCGGGTTGAAGAGGTGTCGACAAGTACGAGTCTGCGTTGACCAATCGTCGGTGGGCGACATCGACCAGAAGGTGGAAATGAGAGAGGAAATCCGCACCGAGGATTGGCATTGTGACGTCAGCAACGAGAAACTTCCAATTGAATTTACCGTTTCCGAACGATAATGTGAGGTTCACGTAACCGTAGGTGGGTATCGCAGATCCGTTGGCAGCTACCAAGCGGACGTCGGCAGATGTAGACAGACTACGTCGTGCCTTGAAGAGTTTCCTTGGCAAAAGAGAACGACAACCACCCGTGTCTACCAAAAATCGCACGCCCGTTCCTGCATCCTGTAAAAAGAAAAGATTAGAAACATGGGAGGCCACCGCCACAAGCGATGGCCTACTTACACACTTTTGGCCACTGACAATCCTTGGCACATTTCTTCGCGGTTGCCCCGAATCTGAAGTGGTAGTAGCAAAACTGCGGTGGATGGGAGGTAGTAAGTGGCTGTAGAAGTCGTTCGTTGGGGCGCGAGCGATTGGTGGGTGGTGGGCGGCTTTGTCGCCGCTTCGGCACGTCACGGGGTAGGCGTGTATATCCTACGGCATTCATGTCAGCTTCGGTTGACGTTGAATAGGCATCCTCGTCGTCAGGGGTGGAGGCGTTGATGGAGGTCTTGAAGTGGCTGTCCATAAGGGCGTCGGCTTTGGTCATCAAGTCCTTTATGGGTAAACTATCGACATCGGGTATGGCAGCGCGTACAGGTTCGGGTAAACGGCGTATCCAAAGGGCACGAAGTAGGTTCACCTCACGAGGAGAGCCGTCTGTGGCAGGTTGAAGGCGAGCGAAACTGGTCATTTCCCTGAGGGCAAGCGAAGCCCTTTGGTCCCCCAACGGTTGTTGCGAGAGCTGAAAAAGCTTTGCTATACGGGCGGCTGGCGACGGCGAGTACTGCTGCAGAAAGTATGTTTTGAGGGCGTCATACGCTATTGGGGTGTCTCCTTGTTCACAAAGCCAGTCGGATATTTATGGGAAGGTGTCCTCGGGTATCGCCGCGAGAACATAATCCGCTTTGGTGGTTGAGCGAGTCACGCCCCTGATACGAAACTGGACTTCTGCGCGCTGAAACCAAGCAAACGCCTCTCCGCTGGCAAACGATGAAAGTTTGAATGGAGCGGCCGCAGCACCAACTGCCGGAGAGTCCCCCATAGTACCAACAATGAAAGGGCGAGGGGGTGGGGGTGGAAGGCGGTGGGAGCGAGTCGACTTCCGGGGTCACCAATGTGACGGGCCGAGAGAGGGTTGTGAACTCAAAGGCAGGATGCAATCAACTGAGTTGTTTATTAAGGAGCACTCTCCTTTATATACAAAACCTCAAGGCAACAGGACATAACATGTTCGAGAGACAGACAATGTTACAGAGCAAAACCGGAGACATGATCATTCAGGTTCTTTTTAGTGCGAGGGAAGAGCGCAGATACAAGCATAATATATACAAAATAATTATGTACAATTGTGTGACACACGGCTGGTACAGAGGTCTCCAGCCCCCTCCAGGGTTCACACCATTACTTCCCCCTCTACCAGGCTTCTGGGAGGCTCCTACTGCAAGTGGACTGCTCTCTTCCTCGCCTGTTCCGGCAACTAATCCCGGTAGTCCACCAGAGCCTGCAGCCAGTAGAATAGGGAAGCAGTTCCTGGACAATCCGGCTGAAGCCAGTAGGCCAGAAAAGGCTCCAGCAGCTACCGCTGAGGTAGTTCTTGCCCAGACAGGGGGTATCCTAAAGCGGAAATGCCATGCCAAGGACACCACCAGACCAACCATACCCGAAATGGTGCCATCATCACAGGAGTCTATCTGTGAAGATTCTGGTAGTGACATTTCCAGCTCCTGTCTCAGTGTCACCTCAGATGACACTGTTTCCATCGACCACGTCCAGTCCCTCCAGACAGAACGGAGTCTGTCTGATCTGCTTAAGGTCCTCGACTCCAGGAGGAACCCCAAGCCTGGAATCTTCCAGCTGGAAACTGGCCAGAGTTTTGCCCGATTCCTGAGGGATTTCGAGGCCTACTGTGCGAGTAAGTATACCGCAGGAAGCTCTGGCCAGTGGACTGTTGATCTCGGGAAGTTTCTAAAGGGAGAAATCCAGGTGGCGTTCTCGGCAATGGGGGTTCCCGAGATCTCATACCCCGACATGAAGGAATGCCTCCTCGACTGGTGCCGAGAAGCCCGAGAGAGGCGTGATGCGGGCAGGAAGGCCCGGTTCAGCAGTGCCACCTGTGGCGAGGGCGAACTGCTGAAAATATACGCCGTCCAGTTGGCCTCCCTGTACAGGTCGACCTATCCTCGCCGTAGTTTGGACCAGAGGGAGCTTAGGCAGAAGCTCCTCAAAACTGTTCTGAGCAGAGCTGCGAGTTGGCTGCAACAGTCTCTGGCTACCATTAATGTCTCCGCTGGCCGTCAGGCCACTTGGCAGGATGTCTTACACCTGCTGAGTGTTCTCGACGAGGCATCCCGTCAGCGAAGCCAGAAGGCAGAGGATTTGGCCATCAGTCGTGTGGGACAGTCAAGGCATGGCTCGTATGCCGACAGGGTTGCCATGGCTGCCCCCAGCCATTCGCTTGGACTTGACAGAGCGTATTCACGCACTTCTCCTCGACCTGTCACCAAACCTGCACCTGTGGAAGTGTGCCTGCCACCATCGCGCACCCCAAATAGGTCTCCTCAATTCTAGAGAAGGTACTGTGCATGGTGCCGAAAATCAGGGCACCTTATGGATGAGTGTCACAGGCGCCTCAACCTGTGCCTACGCTGTGGCTCGGCGAACCATCATGTCGCACAGTGTGGATGACAGATGCCGCCTTTAAACAGACCACCTGTCCAGAACACAGCTAATGCCCGCAGCACTGGGAGGGAGACCATCTGTGTCCAGACTCCTTCAAGGTGGAGAGCAGTACCGGTGAGTGCTGCTCCGACCCTGTCGTCCTATTCTGGATCGACCAGTAGCCGGGAGACCCGAAGTGGGAGCGAGTCGAGTGCTCCTTCTCGGATTGTGGAGAAGAAGAAGAAGAAGAACAAGAAGAACAAGAGAGCAAAACCCAGGAAGTCAAGAACTGAGGAGTATCATAAGGCTTTAAACACCAGGCCTTCGATGTAGAAGATGGGGCTACATCGAAGGAGGGTGTGAGTGCTAGGGTGCGTTCTCCTAGTATTCCGGTGGCAGCCTCGGAAATCTCGATTTCCAAGGTTACCCCTCAACCTGAAAAGGTTATTGCACCTCCAATAGCTCTTTCAGGATTGCCCGGTGATAACCTGTCCTCGACACGGGCCAGAGCTTCTCCAACTGACTCCTCCAGGGAGGAAGCAGGAACTGAGGCTGCATTGAAATCCCTTCGTAGGGTTAACTTAGCGCAGTTGGCTCCTGTACCACTCATGATTGTCCCAGTGACCATGTCTGAGTTTCCATCAGGAGTGTTGGGTGCTCTCATTGACTCCAGAGCTGAGGTCAACCTCCTGTCATCGAGAGTAGTACAGGATTACCAGCTGCAGATGGTACCCAACACCATTGGTCTGAAGGGTTTAGGGCAAACAGGACCTAAGACCTTAGGTACTGTACTGTTGACCCCTATACTGCATGGAATGACATTCACCCCGAGTGTGTTCCATGTAGTGCCTTCAGGGACTATGGCTGATCACATAGTGCTTGATTACCAGTTCTTGAGAGCAAATGGGGTGATAGTTGACAGAACCCAAAATCGGCTGAGCATTGGCAGTACTCCCCAAGAGCCTCGTTGGGAGTATTACGTCCCGATACGTGGAGCCTGTTGCCAGCAAGTGCTTTACGAACTTGAGGTCCACGCAGCTGATTCAATAAGGATTGCCAGTATTGAGCCAGTACTTGTTCCAGTCACTGTAAACTTTCCTAAGGGACTTGACACCACTTTTAGGTGCCCTGCTTGTCAGACCAACTGTTGGCCGGAAATGTATTATGATGGCGACATCATAACCCCTGGTCTGTCAAGGAAGGTTACAGCAATCCCTGGCATCCTCGAACCGAAATATGGAAAAGCCTCAGTTTTAATCAAGAGTTCATCTGAAGAAACTGCCAAGATCAAGAAGGGCGATCTCTTGGGGAAGGTGTTCACCATGTCAATAGTGGATCCTCCTCTATCCTGCCTGATAGCACAGGAGTGTGACCTAACTCCTGAACCAAGCATATTGGAAGAGATAGACAATCTGTATATCTCCGATGAACTGGACTCTTCTCAGAAGGACCAGTTTTGTCAAATGCTTCGACGTCACCTTCCAGTCATCAGTACTGTTGATGATGACGTGCTACTGGTGATGATGACGTGCTACTGGTGATGATGACGTGGGAGAGTGCTCAAGCACACCAATATGCATCCATCTGTATGACGAGACGCCCATTTATCAGAGAGTTTGACGGTTTGCCAAACCCGTCGCTGATGCCATCGAGGAACAGTGCAAGGAGTTGCATGAACTGGGTATTATTGAACCCAGCATCTCTCCTTGGTCTTCACCCATTGTTCCAGTCCAGAAAAAGGACAATCGTATATGGTAGTGTGTGGACTACCGTAGACTGAATAAGGTGACTGTCTCTGATAAGTTCCCGATGCCTAACATGGCCGATTCTGTATTTGGACTTCAAGGAGTCAAATACTTTACAACCCTTGACCTAATTCGTGGATACTACCAGTTACCGTTAGCAGAGGACAGTAAAGAATACACGGCTTTCTCTACTGCCTTTGGACACTGGCAGTTCAGACGCTTATTGTTTGGACTGAATAATGCACCTGCAGTGTTCCAGAGAGAAATGCAGAGTATTCTCCAAGAGTTCCCAAAAGCCAAGGTGGTTGTCTACATTGACGACATCTTGATACTTGGGTCTTCTTTCGAGGAACACCTGGAACTGGTAGAATGAGTTTTGGCTACTCTCCAGAAGCACAGACTTGAGATAAAACTCGGGAAGGGTTCTTGGGTTCAAGCCGAGGTCCAGTATCTTGGTCATTTGGTTGGACGTTCTGGTTTGCGTAAGCTACCAGAATACATCCAGAAAGTGGAGGACTTCCCTAATTCGACCACTGTGCGTGAGCTACAGGGATTCCTGGGACTGATAAACTTCCAACAGAAGTTTATCCCCACGTGCTCACAGATAGCCAAACTTTTATCTGCAAAGACTGGAGGACGAAAATCCAAAGGAACTAGGAAACTGAAGTGGACTGCAGAAATGGATGGTGCCTTTGTGCGCTTGAAGGAACTGATCAAGGAGGACATTATGTTGTCATACCCTAACTACTCTGCTGATGCTAAACCCCTGGAGTTGTTTGTTGACGCTTCGGGTGAGGGTGCTGGTGCTTGTCTGTGCCAGGAATCCTTGGAGCATCCAGGGGAGCGCCGGGTGATAGCGTACGACTCCATGACTTTTCTTGACTGTGAGACCCGTTACTCTACCATTGAGCGTGGGTTGGCTGCTCTGCGATGGGGGCTGAAAACCTTTGGGGTTTTCCTCTATGGTCAGTTCTTTTTGATTCATTCTGATCACTGTCCCCTGATGTACCTTCATGACATGAAGATTGTGGACAGTCGTCTAGCACAGACACTGGAGGACCTATCCGAATTTAACTTTATTGTTAATTACTGTCCAGGTGATCAGAATGCCACAGCTGACTGGTTATCCCGCTGGCCCACATTGACTGACTGTCTTTTTGCTACTGAGCCCAGCACTCCCAAGTTGCCTACTGGACTGGCCTTGTATAAGGAGGTTCATGGTGGTCCAGATTCTCTCATAGAATCCTTGGAGCTAGTCGTGAGCTGCTGGATGGAATGGTCAGGTGTCGCACCCGACTCTCAGATGAAGGGAGCCAAGCTCCGGGATGCCTTAGTTTAGCAGTTTCTGAAAGACGCCAGTCGACTAGGCTTCAAACTGGACAAGACCAGCAGGAACAGGATTAAGGCAATGCATTTTCCAGGTACAGTCCCAGCTCTGGAGTTGCTCTTGGCAGCATCTAAGCTATTGAACCTGGAAATCTGGGTCCATTGGGGTCCCGCTTGTCCCATAGTCTATCGCGATCCATCCGTGACTGAGCCTTAGTGTGTGCATCTTCAGTGTCTGTCTGGAGTGCATTTTAACCCTCTGATTGAGCTCCACAATGACGTCCCTCCAACTGACGTGATTCTGGGCCATAGGGCGGAGGTAAAATCTTGTGTGCCTGACGCTGAGGGCTTGGTCACTGATGATCAGGAAGCGCCGGAGGATTGTCCTGTAATCCAGTACGTGACAGAAAAGGCACCTCGTCAGTCCAGTTGTACCCATGTGCCTCAACACTTGGCAGTAGGTGTAGTAATGATGCAGGAGACCGTATTTTGTGCTCTTGTTGATACAGGAGCACAGGTTTTTCTTGTAAGCGAGTCTGTACTGAGCCAACTTGGCATAGAGTACCAGGTACTGTCAGGAGAAGAGTTAGAGGGGTTGACTGGTTCCTGCACCAGCATTCTAGGCTGCGTCCAGTTAGAAGTGAAGTGTCCTTCCGGGTGGAGGTTACCGCTGTTTAATTATATGGTGGTAGCTGCCAAAGACATTAACTTTTGTTTTGTTCTTGGTAGAAATATACTGGACGCAGCCTACCTGACATTATATTCACCCCGAGAACAGTTGATGTATGATCACACTACTGTTCTTCAGTTGTCTCCCAAGGTACTCTCTGTCTCCTCACTGCTTACCGAGACCACTGTTATGAAGGTAACTGACCCTGAACCTGATCGGGGAGTGTTCTCCGGAAATGCTCTTCTGTCTCTTAGTCAGGTGTCCAAGATCCAAGGAGATCATCGACAGATCCAATCTGTCATCAAGATGATCTACTCTGGGGTTCCTGCATCTCGAGTCCCACGCTCCTGTCTACCCTATAGGAGATGTTGGTCGGACCTGGAAGTACACCAAGGCTTGCTAGTGAAGCGGAACACAGACGGCTCAGTAGTCCCAATAGTTACCTTTAATGTCCTGATTGACCTAGTTGCCGAGACACACCTCCAGAATGCTCACTGGAGGATCAGAAAAATTATTGCAATGCTCCATCGACTCGTCTGGCACAGATCTTTGATTAATGTGATCAGAGATATGTGCCGGACGTGTTGGGAATGTCAAACTTGTAAGGTCTCAAGGGAGGTGGTTGCCCTGCCGACCTTGAAAATATTGGCCTCTTCTCCCTTTGAATTGGTTGCTATGGACCTTGTGAGTCTCCCAACAACCAGTACTGGTTTTATTGGGTGTCTGATGGTAGTCGACCATTATTCCAAGTGGGTTACGGCAGTACCCATAAGGAATAAGAAGAGCAGTACGATTTGCTCGGCACTTGAAGACAGAGTTTTTCCTGTTATTCCTCGTGTTCCAGTCCGGATATTGACTGATAACAGCCCTGAGTTTATTTCCCAGGAATTTACTGAGTTGTTGGATCGGTGCAATGTTGTACATGTGAAAACAACTCCGTATAAACCCTCTAGTAATGGTGCCGTGGAACGGGTGAATCGTACCATTGGTGAGTTACTGAGGGTGATTTCTGGGAAATCTCGGAAATGGGACCAGTACTTATCCTGAACAGTTCTCAGCTACAACCATTCTCACCACACTGGGATTGGCTGTACTCCAGCTGAGAACATACTGAAGGGTGCTCACGATGTTGATAGCATCCCGTTGCTATCAGCAGAAATGAGAGACCCATGGGCTGAAGGACATCCTCGGTACAAACCGTTTGAAGAGGGTTCTCTGGTGCTTAAGAAGGTGCACCTGTTGGGACACCACCTGATGAACAAGCTCATCCCTAGGTTTGAGGGGTATTCCGTGTTATTAAGGTATACGAGAATAAGGTCACCTATGAGCTGCAGAGACTGCCTGAGGGTGAACTGTTAAGAGCTCACCATATCCAGTTAAAGGCCTGGTTTGAACTTCCAGTTTATCTTAGGAGGCACTTTCTCTGGTATCCAAAGGGTCCTGATCCTGTAACAGAGACTCGGAATAGTCCAGAACTCGTGGATGACAGTCCTACTTCTTCTGAAGTCTCTGAGAGTTCTAGTTCTAGTAGTGATGGCAAATCCTATGGGGGGGGGGGCTGCAGTATTGGCGTCCTACCTTTTGTCTCGAGATTGTAACAAGTCCCGACGACAGAGAAAAAGTCACCATCCTACAATAGCTATTGCTCAGCCTAAGCCATTCTTTAGCCAGCTAGGACTT
Organism: Palaemon carinicauda; assembly: GCF_036898095.1. Classification (NCBI taxonomy): domain Eukaryota; kingdom Metazoa; phylum Arthropoda; class Malacostraca; order Decapoda; family Palaemonidae; genus Palaemon; species Palaemon carinicauda. The sequence goes on from NC_090751.1 coordinate 68,861,270, forward strand.
ACGAGAGAAAAAAAGCACTAGATGCTTGGTTATATTCTCCAGAAAATTGTGATGAGACTCCAGTATTAAAGCCTGAATCATTTCGAGATCATTTGGTCCTCCAACTGTGGGAGAACGTGCCTATTGAAATGTGTGAAACCCCAATTTTGTCTCCCGAGTCGATGGTTCACTGTCCAGTGCCTGAAATTCCAATGCCCCAGTTCTTAGCTACTTCTTTCCAAGAGGAACGTGTTGTTCATCCTCCAGGGAGTTGGGAATTCTGGGAAGTTTCTTGTATTCCGTTATTGGAACTGCTCTCTGTTGGTTCCAAGAGTTCCAGTCCAGATTGGTCAAGACCTGCTACTTTAGAAAGCCCTGTTTCTAAATCGACAGTGTCTATTCATCCTGATTTTGACTTTCTCGGCTTTGTGCCACCTGATTTTGACGACCGACTGTCACCTGAAGATCCCACCTCTAGTGAATTTAGTCCCCCATGGACTGGGTCTAAAGGTCCTGTTCTTGCCCTACCTTTAGTTCAGCCTCACGTCCTGGAGTGGAGACCTCGTCTCACTACTGACCAGATGAATACTACAGAGAGGGAACCATCCTCCATTCCTGAGTCACCTCAGAATTCAAACCCTTTCCTATATTCTGATGGTAGATTAAAATACCGGTCAGAGCTCGAGGCTGAAGTGGCACAGTCAGGTATATCTAACCTGAATGCTACAACAATGTTTGGGTCGTCAGAAACACAACTTAGCCCTGAGTCATCGTCTGATTTTTCGGGATTTTTATTGTCCTCTTCTGAGTCTACGGATTCTGTCTCTGCTTTAGCTCGAAGAATGTCGGTCACCCGCAGATACCCACTGTTATGCGAGGTTATCGATCGATTAAAGACACCCAGCTTGTACCTGAAGAGTCGCTGGCTCAGCCTGTCTCCGGTGCTGCGAGAAATTAATATGGCTCGCCAGCAGATTGCTGAATCCCGGCGCATGTCCCGAGACAGAATTTTGAGATTCAGAAGAAGAACTATAAATCTCCCACTGAATTAATCTTTGTACAGTTTTTAAAGGAAGTTTTGATAATAATTACCTTTTTTTAGCCATATTTTGATTCACACCTTGGGGTAGATAAAAGGCTGAGAATGGGACACGTTGTGTGAGGAAATCTTTATTTATGTCACGGTTTCTGAAATTGTCATATTAATGGTGGCACTGTAAATTGACCTTGACCGTGACAGTTATAATAGATTTAATAAATTTTCATTATCCTGTAATACCTGTAGTCCAAAATCAATGAGTTTTGTATTCTTTTAAGTTGATTTTGGACTGCAAGGAATGTCATTTTTTTTCTTGACAGATCATGACTGTATACCTGTAATACTGAAATGTTTCTTGTAAATACTGAAAGTTATTATATTGCACGTTATTGAAGCATTGTTGGGAAGAATAGACGGTAATCAAATTTTTTGTTTGTAAGTACTGGATCTCCATTGTGTTTAAAAGGTTGTCTATTCCTATTGCTTTTTGTTAAATCATGAAACTGAAAAAATGTATTGTACCTAATGTAAATTCATATAATTGGATATGTATCTGAGGGGGCGGATGATGAATTAAATCTTTAGTACATCATCATACCTTTTTACTGAATTTATTTTTGCAAGGTAAAATTTCTTTCACTTGAATGTACAGAGTTTGTGTGGGGTGTTGCTGTCAGTTACGAGGCATTTTTTTTGGATGGGCTTGAGGTCTAATGGGGGCGGGGGGGGGGGAATGGAATAAGATAGTGGTTTGTATCTAAGAAAGCTTAATGGATTGTATATTATGAAATAAATATTTTCTATACTTTATTGTTATGAAACACTTGATTTTGAATACCCCTCTGTGCCCTCCAAAAATGCCTTAATCCGTTATTATTATTTTTTTCAGGTATTGACAGCAGCCCCCTACACTCAATAGGGAGTGTAAGGGGAGTTTATTCTCAGAGTACTGTATGTATATAGAAAAGAGTGAGTACATCCGTCCCTGGAATCCAATGTATCGCAAAACATAATTATCTCATTTTGATATAAATAAATGATGCATTGATCAAAATGGGTGAAACGGGAGAAAGTGAAGATATAAACTCAAGTTTCAAGGCTCAACTAGAAGATGATGTCAATAGAGAAGCTTTGACATCAGGCACGGATCTTCGTCAGTATTCTCAGTCAGTTAGAAAAGAACTTCGACAATTGGAAAACTTGAGTATCCAAGATTACCTCAACAAGGCTCAAGATATTGCTCCTCTACATCACCGGATCACAGAATGTGATTCCATACTGGAACTTAGTGATGGACAGATTTTTAAATATTTGCCCCAGAACCAAGTGAACATAAAATGGCATAGAATATATTTTTTTGCAGTGATAGCCAAACTTTTAAGTGTTGTCAACTCCTAAACCCAGTGGATTGTTCATGTAGATTGTGAACCACAGTGTTGCGGGGTTCTCCTTTAAGCTTAGTGTAGGAGTAGTGTTTTGTTGTTAAGATAATTGGTCTACCCAGGCAATACACACGGTTGTCTGTATCATGTACTAAAACATGCGCATGTGAATAGTTCTTGTTTATGTTATCCTGAGGCTGGAGTGTAAAGGGATACTAATTTTGCCTTTAATTGATTATTTGAATTGACAAAACAATGTTAATGTATTCCTGACAGTTTTTTTTTTTTGTTTCATTTACAAATAAATTTTTTTTTGTGTTTATGAGGACAAATTTATTCCAGTTCCTTACAACACGGTGTCCCGTTCTCAGCCACTGTTTTTTTTAATCTTGCTAATAAGTCATTTATCATAATTTTTTCCTCCCACACTGTGTCCCGTTATCAGTTAATAACTGTTCCCTTTCACATAATGTTCTGACCCTTACTTGAACTTGAAGCTATCTAACCTTAAATTCAAGCTATGCCCATATACTGCTCATTTTTCCCAGAAATGAATCAACGTTCATCTTACATGTTAATCCAGCTAGCCCAAGGAAAGGAAATTTAAGAAGGAAGTAAGATTCTAGCTCGTTCCCTTTGCCCAGTATAAATCAAGGGGTGGCACCCAGTGCTCCATTCTTTTGACCTGTTACCTAGATTTTTGGGTAATCCACCGTTGTATATTTTTTGTGTAGTGAACGTTGGGTTGTGGTCAGCATTTGGACACTAGGCAGTTCGGGTGCTACCTCTGGCCATAGTCCGCAAACCACTACACCATGACCATCTTAACAGTTAAAATTTAGCTCATCGTGACGTAATAACCATGTAATGATAGAAAAATCTGTCCTCATTCGCCATGATTCACAATCTTACTGCGAGGTTATTACCTGTGAGTCATGTGATGGCATATGTTTTTGTGTGCAAAATCATAAGTGGTCCAATCACGTCAACTGTTACTGATTGTTTTGTTAATGCTAGCATCAAGTGGCATTGCAATATATTATACAGGCGTTACCATTAGTCACAAAACAATGGAGCAAGCTATACGTAGCAATACCGAGAGTCACCACTGTTTTGTTTGAGTGACAAAAATCATTATTGTGTTGTGGCACTGTGTAACTGTAAATGCAATTTGACAATGCAGCCAAGCACTAATCGCCCATCATAAAAGGCCCCACCAGCCATGACCGATAAATAGTCTTGAACAACCTACCGTGACTTACCTTCACTAAGCTGTACGCCTCGCTGATTTTCTCACTGTTGTCCTTACTGTGCCCTTTGTTCTTCAGGCTGACACATATTGCCAGATCTAGAGCTTATCAACAAAGCATCATATGCAGAAGAAAGGAAGGTTAGCTACAAAGATACCACCCTTCATGATGACTTCCTCTTGAGCAGCAGCTGTCCTCTGCTTCTGTAGATTTTGATCCTTTGTTCACACTCTTGAAGAAAGTTGTTCATCGACGCCAGTGACCCTGACTAAGTCCATAGTTACCATTGATCTTTGAGAAGAAATGCAGATTATGACTGAGGACCATCCACTTGATGGTGACGACTTGAACAACCTTTCTTCAGCGGATGCAGAGAAGGATGATGGGAATGTTGTACAAAAGCGTAGGAGGAAGAAGAGTCAATGTGTCCTCCTGACTGATATGCTTAAACACATTTAGGGGGAGTGGTTGCAAGAGAACTCCTTTTTGTATAATATGGGGCTCCTTGAATTCAAGGAGGTCAATAAGATGATACCGCTCCTTAATGAGAAGGCCCAGTCCCTCGATGTCCCTCAATGCATCCTTGACAGGAGTGGAGTTCAGTTCCTGGTTACGTTCGATCCAAATTCAGTATAGGCAGCTCAAGAAAGTAAAAAAGTGAGCAGAAAGCAGAGAGTGACCTAATGGAAACGAAAAGATTGATTTTCTCTAAATTCAAGTTCTTCGGGAAATACATTGTGTGTCAAAAGAAACCAAAGACCCTTATACTGAAAGAGATATGTAAGAAAATTTTTAAACCCTGACTATGCTTTCTATTATTACTGAACAAGTAGTTATGTATATTGTTTTTACTATTAATAATAGTGATTCTTTTTATACTGTCTGCTGCTGTAGCCGCTACCCCTCCTGTTGAATGTGTAGAAGTACTTTCGTTTCATAGAGGGAATGAAAGTGGGGTTATCCCATCCATCGAGTATAAGAACCCTTTAAAGAAGCTGACATTGGACTTTACTTGTCAGCTAGATAAAGGTTTTTTCCTTGAATAGGTAAATCGTAAATTAGTTTTCACCAAAGTTTAAAGAAAATTTTTCAATCATCAACATACAAATATAGACATTTTGAATTGTTCATTTTGACTAACATTAAATTTTACCAAATTTTCAGGATTTTCTGATCTTGAGTAAGTGTATTGGTCTGTTATCAGACATGTAAGTATGCATGTAATAAATAAGCATTATATACTAGCATAATGTTTCATTATCTTCAAGTACTTCAAAATGCAGAGTCAGGCAAAAGGCAATTTTGAAGAAGATTGAGGCTGATCCATTAAAGGCATACTGGAACCTCTTCCTGAAGATGTCTGCCAAGGACCGTGCAAAGGGCTACCTATTTTCTACCCTTACCTACAGTTGGATATTTGGTACCAGGTGCAGAAGCAAAAAAAAACTACAAGTGGAGTTAAACTAATGGTGAGCCTTGATTTGATATAAGTATGTGACCGAAGTTCCTGGAGATGGATCAAGATTTGTCGATCAGAGTCATTCCTTCTCTACATCTTGCACTTAACCGGGGCAAATATACCTGTTGACAGGCCAACCTGTGGTTAAGCATGCAAAGGAACCTCATAGTTCTTCTTGGCCGGTTGTGGGATCAACACCCATACAGATGCCACAGTCACTTGCGATTGCACTTGTTGTGCATAACATGAGTCAAATAGAAGTTTCTTGGAAAACTTTGTTCCAATAACTTAGAGTTCTTGCTCTACTGGGGTACCGGGCAAGATGATGCCTCATTTGTAGTTTGTCTTTTGAATATACGAGTATCTTTAGCATTTTTTTTAGAATTGCCAAGATTTACTTTCGTACACATCTTTTCTGTTTTTTTGTAAATAAAAACAGAACACTCTGGATCATATCAGATATTCCTTAGTGACCAAAATCTTTCGCGAAGAAAAGCACTCACATAGAAGAATTCAACTCCAAATTACTCGAACAAGAAGCTGCTCATATAGATCTATATCTCAAAGTTAAAGAATGGTGTTGGATGTGCTGTAATCCATGAGGATGAACTTTTGTAGTTAAATTAACCATTGTATTTACAGCAGTATTAATAACATAGTGAAGGGTTTGACACTTGTTTCAGAATTTCAAGGGATGATTGTCATGCACCTTGAATCTAAGAATACATTCGATTTTCTGAAAGTTTGTAAATAGTTTCAACCATTTAGTCCAAAATTTCATGAATGGCTCTTTGATATTTGTGGCACAAAATTGTTCAATTCTGTCGGGTTTCCTATTATTATTATTATTATTATCAGTAGTAGTAGTAGTAGTAGTAGTAGTAGTAGTAGTAGTAGTAGTAGTAATAATAATAATAATAATAATAATAATAATAATAATACTCTCTGAACTACAACCCTAGTTTGGAAAGCAGGATGCCACAAGCCCAAGGGCTCCAACAGGGAGGAAATAAGGAAATAAACTATATATGAAAAGTAATGAATTAAAAGTATGAAATATTTTATGATCAGCAGCAACATTAAATTACATTTAATCAACCTGTTCAATATTAAAAAAATTGCAATAAGTTTGAAGTTCTGAAGTTCCACCGATTCAATTGTCAGATTAGGGAGATCATTTCACAATCTGGTCTCAGCTGGAATATATCTTTTAGAATACTGTGTACTGTTGAGCTTTATGGTGGAGAAGACAAGAAAGACTCTTAGAATTAACGGCATGCCTACTGTAGTACTGCATACGAGATGGTACATTTTGTAAAGGTCTAAATGCAAATGATGGTCAGAATTATGAAACATCCTACACAACATGCTTAATGACCTAACTGAACGACAGTGCTAAAAATCAATATCCAGTTAAGGTATTAGAAATTTAATAGACTGCAAATTTTTGTCCATCAAATTAATATGCAAGTCAGCAGCGGAAGACAAGACAGGAAAACAATAATCGAAAAAAGTGTAGTACGCAAAAATTAAAACATTAATTCAGGATAATTTGAACATAGAAAATCTTCTCAATAGGACATTTGTTTTATAATTGAAGAGAAACCAGACTGAATGAATTTCTCAAAAGTAAATTTACAATCAAGAATCACACCTAAAATTATAGAGTTGTATATAGTTAAAGATACATTATCAAAGCAAAGATCTGGATATTGAGGAACCACTGTCCTACACCTACTTACAATCATAATTTGAGCATT